>NW_023425482.1:27066275-27498775 GCF_014108245.1 Pipistrellus kuhlii
GGCATGCAGGAGGCAGCCAATCAATGATTCTCTCTCATCAGTGATGTTTCTATTTCTCTTTTGCTCTCCCTTCTCGGAAATCAATAAAAATATATTTATTAAACAAACAAAAACCCCTGATTTCCTGTCAAATGGACTGGTCCTGGCAGATTCAGAGCCACAGGCAGGTATACATGGTCTCTGCTACCCTTCCACAGTCTGTATTCAGATGCCAGGTCTGACTGCTCCTCATCTAAATCACTTATAACTTATCTCTGTCTGGAGTGATCATTATCTCAAGTACAACTCAGGGAGGCAGATGTCAGGGCTGGCATTCATTCCTCCTGCAGCAGTCACTGTAATCAATGGCTCCCATCTCCTTGGAGTACAGACATTGTGCCCAAGGACTGGGATGTAGCTATGGGTGTTGAAGAGCATGCGCGTGTCTTACCATCGACATTGTACAGGTCCAGGGTGCCCCCCAAGCTCCTGTCCCAGGGAGGAACTAGGTAAAGAATGAAGGCGATCCGGCGCCCCTCCAGCTCATCGTCATGGCAGAGCAGGGCATCTGCAAGTTGAATGCACAGCTGCATGTCCCTGCAGACAAGGAGCAGCTGGGACCCGACCCTGCATTTATGTAAGCCATCAGACATTCATCTGTAATGTCAGCTCCTCCAGCCTTAAAATGACACTGACTTCTCTTTTATAATTACAGAAATAAAACTGTCAACTCTGAAAACACTGAAGAATCACTAACAATATTTTTACATTTTCCTTACAATAGTTTCTACATGCGTGAAATATTATCCTGGGTGGTTATTTTGTGGCCTGCTTTTTTTAAACAATTATTACATGGCAAGTATGTTTCCCTATACTTTTCATCTCTTTTAATGATTGCAGTTATTTTATTCTAAGGATTATGAATCACTCCTTCACCCTTTAATCAATCTTCTATGTTACGTTGTTCCCATTTCTTATTAAGAAATAATGTTTCAATGGGAATTATTGTACAAAGATCTTTTTGTACTTGTTCCCACTAATTTCTCCAGTTAAACTTCTAAAACCCATGAGGTGGGGTTGAGCAAGGTGGGAGAGGAAGGAATGCTACAGTGAATAAATATATTAAAGATAATGTAACCAGGTTTCTCAATGGAAGAAGGGAATTACAAATATGAAAAAGGAGAACTCTAGAAGGAACCCTACGGAATGTAGGATCCTGGACTGGATCCTTTTGCTGTAGAGCACCAAATAATGGAACTAACTGATTTTAATGGTTTATCACTATCAGTAGGAGACTGTTCCTGTAGGCATTACTGAAGTTATTCACGGAGATCACAACTGTAATCTATTTGTAGTAAAACAGGAAAAAAAAAAAAATGATTTGTACTATGTGTGCCACTTTTCTGTTAAGTTTGAAATTACTAAAAAAAAAAAAAAAGTTAAAAAATAATCATCTGATATGATTCTTCATGTGTATCACTAAGTTATCCTCAAAAAGTTGTTACTAAGTTAAACTTCCAAGACGGGAGTTAAATCCAAAACAACACACAATACTTTTCAAAACGTTACCAAACGTTTCAAAAAGACATGTAGATGCTCAGAATGGGAACTGGGAGGATGCACCCCAAACTGGTGACAGTGAATCCCTCTGAAGAGATAGCGGGTTGGGGGGCTGGAATTAGACACATGTGAAGGGGACTATCAAGGTTTACACTGTATATTTCTATATTGTTTCAAATGTTTTCCTTAAAGAGTATATTCACTTATTAACTTCAAACTTATAAAGAAAAAAATTACTTTGAGGGGGACATTTGTTCCTTAAGCAGTCTAAGAGGAGAGTTTACAATATCACCTCTGAAGTTCCCATATGGTATGGAAAGTTGGTGTGTATGTTATCAGCATTTTCCTGAAAATATGGTCAATAGCTTTCATCATATTCCCAAAGAGAACCACTGCCTTATACCTTCCAATACGAAGGGCGCTTCTGTATAGGAGCCAGGTCAGATCTTCCTTAGTAAGATCCTAATGATACACAGGGACACAGTCCAGGATTTTGATATACTGAGACTATCTTTCTACTATTGTTTAGATAAGGCTTTAACTCTTACAGACATCAGGGCTTTATCTTTCTTACCTGAGAATTCATATTTGGCACAGGACATGTCAATGGTTGATTCCAGGTCAATCTTGGTTATGTCAGAAAGCCAAGCCCGGAAATCTTCAAACAGAATTTTCCTAGAAATGCAAACAAGATAACCTGTGATGCCATAGTGTGGCCTACATTTGTGTATATGTCACAACTGTTTTTTCCTGGAGGTTGCTGTTTATTCAAGAGATCTATTTCCAAGAGTCTCCCTCACTTTAAACTTGCATAGTTTAGGGCTAATATTCCCAGGGCACATCCTTAATTATTTGCTCAGGATAAATTTTTATAAGTAGAATCACATTACAAAAAGAGAAAGCCTGATTTGAAGGGCTTTGATACATCTTTCAAAATCATTTCTAGGAAAGACTGCAGCAGTGTATAAAGGCATCTACTATACTTCTATCAACATGGGAGTTTTTGTTTTTATTTTTAAAATATATTTTATTGATTTTTTTACAGAGAGGAAGGGAAAGGGATAGAGAGTCAGCTGCCTCCTGCATACCTCCCACTAGGGATATGCCCTCAACCAAGGTAGATGCCCTTGACCAGAATCGAACCTGGGACCCTTTAGTCCGCAGGCCGACGCACCATCCACTGAGCCAAACCTGTCAGAGTGGGAGTTTTTGTTTTTAATATTTACCAACCTAATATGTGAAGAATGGTAATTTCAGTGTTAATTTGTTGCCTGGACTACAAACAAAGCTGAACATTTTATCACTGAGAATTGGACCCTGGGATCAGACACTCAGGCTTGTATCCTTGCTCCCTCAATTTTTACCTGGGTGGCCTTGAAGAAGTTACATAATTTCTCAGAGGCTGTTTCCTCCTCTACAAAATAGGGTAATACATCCACAGAGATTTAAGACATAACATTTTAAAGCACTTACTAGCCAGCCTGGCACATACCAGGCACCCAACAAATATGATTACTTGTTTACCTTAAAGCACAGATGTGAGGCTCTTTTCTCTTCTTCAAATCATCAGACTTAACCATGAAAGAGAGAGAGAGAAAAAAAGGATTTCCTTCATATATGAGTCACAACATCAAGGCAAGGCCGCTCCAAGGTAAAACCTCAAGTGTAAAGATACTGAATGACTTTTTTGTAAATAGGTTTCTAAAGTGGAAGAACGAATGGAAAAGGTCATAAATACCTGCTGGAACTTATATAAATCATTATACTTTTCATGGAAGTCCAAGTTCAAAAGCTCCTTCTGAAGCCCTTCCAAGAAGTTTTGACTTGGGATGAAGTTTGGGATCACGCAATGAAGAAAGGGGTCCGTGTCCATGATAATGGCTTCTATTGGGAAGAAAACAGTATGGCTTATTTTTCGTTTGTATTTTTGACCCCTGAGTAGCATAGTACAGAGAATACAAAAGGGGATGGTCATGAATTTTTAGGAATCTAATACCTGAAGTCTCAGATGTGGGGGATTATAAGCTGTTCCCTTTTTTTTCTTTACCCACCCAAAACTACTTTTTAATGATACCGTGCTTAAAATATTAGGCCTTAAAATTGGGGGGGCTGGAGGGTTTGTTTAATGTTTACTTGTTGAATTGAATATATATATATATTAATATGCTTTATTGAGTTTTTACAGAGAGCAAGAGAGAGGGATAGAGTGTTAGAAACATCGATGAGAGAGAAACATCAATCAGCTGCCTCTTAGCACACCCTCTACTGGGGATGTGTCTGCAACCAAGGTACATGCCCTTGATGGGAATCGAACCTGAAACCTTTCAGTCCACAGACTCTATCCATTGAGCCAAACTGGTTCCGGCGAACTGAATATATTTTAAAGTCTTGAATATATCACCCCCTCCCCACCACATTTAAAACGAGAGTAGCCAATTAAAAATGAGAATAGCAATACTGGCTGGCAATTTTCCTCAACCCTTTTTCTTTTCCTAAGTTATTGTCCAAGACAGTTAGAACATATACACTTTGTGGGTTAAAACAAAAACAAAAACAACCCACAAAAAACCAGTTCAGGCATAACCCCTTCTAAGTCACTTTACCCACTGCCTCTGTTGGGCTATATTATGTACCATCTAATAATCACACCAGCGCCAAGCACGGTGGTGCTTTGCATGCATTATTTAATTTTCCCACCATGCTAAGGCAGACGTGATCACTGTCTCCATCCCACAGATGAGGACAATGAGAAATCCTTAAACACTGAGCTATCATGTCTTTCTTTGCTTTTTCAATTATGCGGGCATCCTGGTATAGTTAACAACAGAGTGGGTAGGAACCAGGCCCAGGATGCCAGCCAGCTTGCGGCTGCTGCTCTCCCAGCAGTGTAACACGTACCTAAGTACAAGGCAACCTAGGCAGCTGCCTACGGCTGGGTTGTCACTGTCCACGTGCATCCAGAGCCCCCAGGACTCACCGCTTTGAGCACTTCACCACACAAAAATCACTGCGAACTTTAGAAGGGAAAGCATGATGCATCGTGGAGTTCTTATGCTATAAGGTGACACATGAAGGCTGTAGGTTGTAGGTTCCTTCCTCCTACAACACGTTTTACTTTCATAGGCCAAGTGGTTCGTTCTATCTATCTATCTATCTACTTATCATCTATCACCTACCTACCCTGTTTCCCCCCAAAATAAGACTGTTTTATATTAATTTTGCTCCCAAAGATGCGCTAGATCTTATTTTCAGGGGATGTCTTATTTTTCCATGAAGAATACGGTACACATTTATTGTTAAATGAAAATAAAGGAAATTTATTACCTGTATACGGTACGGTAGTACGGTAGTTGTCAACACAAACCAGACAAACTGTGAATCCTACAGTATCAAGAATTTACTCATTTATTCAATGACAATCATGTCATCATCTTCTGGAACATCATCATAACAATCCAATTCCTGAATTTCCTGGTGAATTTCTTGTGACTCCATTTCTTTCAGAATCAGTGGACCAAATCTCTCATGTTTAGCAATAGCATTCTGAGACAGAGCCTAGGGGGGGCCTTATTTTTGGGGCGATACCTTATATTTCACTCAGAAGGAAACCTGTAAGTAGGGCTTATTTTCGGAGGATGTTTTATTTTCGGGGAAACACGGTACCTACCTTTCATCTATCTAAAACCCTAATATGCAAATCGACTGAACAGTGGAAGGACTGGTCGCTATGACAAGTACTGACCACCAGGGGGCAGATGCTAAGACAGGAGCTGCCCCCAACCCGCAGGTCTACACCAGCGACGGGGCTGGGGGGGTTGCCAGCGGGTAGCGCCAGGTCGGCCAAGGCGGGCGGGAGCCGGGCATAAAATAGCCAGAATAGCCCTAACCGGTTTGGCTCAGCGGATTGAGCGTTGGTTTGTGGACTGCAGGGTCCCAGGCTCAATTCCGGTCAAGGGCATGTTCCTTGGTTGCAGGCACATCCCCAGTAGGGGGTGTGCGGGAAGCAGCTGATCGATGTTTCTAACTATCCCTCTCCTTCTCCCTCCCTCCCTGTAAACAATCAATAAGATATATTAAAAAACAAAAACCAAAACCGAGTACGCTCAAAAGCTCTGGCTGCACCATCCCGGGCCAGCCCAGCCCAGCACCGCCTTCACAGGAAAACATCACCTAAGCCACTCAGATGTGTGTCCCAATGCTTATTGGTGCTTCTTCAGGGAAACACTGTCAGATACCTACACGCATTAGCTCACTAATCTCATTCAAGGTCTTTCCGAGGTAAATACTATTTAGCTATCCCATTTTACACCGGAAGGAACTCGAGTTTTTAAAAAGTTAAACCCACCGACGACGACCACGCACAGCCAGTGGAGGGCTTCGAGAATTCCACGAGGAGCCTTTGCTTCCAGAATTCAGCCGAGAACTTGCACGCCCTCTACTTCCGGGAACAATCCGACCTGCACGCCCACCTCCTCTCGGGCTTCTACTTCCAAACCGAACTCGCAACGACAGCGGGGCACAGGCCAGGCCGGAGGGTCGGAGGTGCCCAAGTCACGCTCTCTCCAACAGCCTCCATCCATCCCTGTGGCCCCGCTGCCCCCGGCTGGGCTCCAGCGCCAGGACTTGCCGAGGCCCCGGGCCCCGCATGGTGGCTCCCCCTTCCCAGCACCCGGTTACCGTGACTGAGCGGCGTCCTGCCCCTCCAGGCCTCGGCCACCCGCTTTTTCAAGGCTTCCTCCTTGACAGCGTCCGAAAACTCCACCGTCACCTCCTTCTTCCTCTTCTTCCCCATCCGGTCCGGGTGAGGGTCGGGGGGCCGTTTCCCAGTCATCTCCTCAGCAGCCGCAGACCCCACGACACCCAGACCAAGCAGCTCACCGAGACTATAATTCCCAGAATGCACTCTTTCCCAGCGCCACCCAATAGGAAGCGCCAAAGGCAAGAGGAGGCGGAACCCATACCTGCTCTACCAATGGGAGCTCAAGACGTCCGACATCCCACTAGCCACCGGGCCAGCGGTGCTCGGCCTAGGCTGGCTCCCGCCTCTCTACTTCCGGCCGCCCGAGGCGCTGGAGGCACTTCCGGCGTACGGATGCCTTCTCTAGCGATCTCACGTTAATGGCGGGCGGCGGCTGCTGAGCGGGCCCGCAGATAACCGCTGCCCGCGCCGGGAAAGCCTCCCTGCCTCTCCTCCTCTCCCCCGCTTTCCGATCGCCGCCAGTCCTCGCCGCCGGTCCTCGCCAGCATGTCCGTGGTGCCGCCCAATCGCTCTCAAACCGGCTGGCCGCGGGGGGTCAACCAGTTCGGCAACAAGTACATCCAGCAGACCAAGCCCCTCACCTTGGAGCGCACCATCAACCTGTAAGTGCGGCCCGGCCTGCCCGAGCCCCATCGCCGGCTCACCCGTCCGGAGCTCTATGCCTCCCCCCGCAGGCCCCTTCCACCTTCCCTAGCGCCAAAGGGTTCGAGCCCTGTCTTACTTGCAAGGGTTTTTTTCTTTTCCCGAAAGAAGTGTGGTTCCCATGCGCCTGTATTCATAGGAAGAAGAACCATAGTTTGCTTTGAATTCATTCTTTTCCTCCACCTCCCCACAGATACCCGCAAAATATGATGTCTTCACAGTAGCTTTAACGCTTAGCGTTAGTTTTTTCCTTTTCTTTCTTCCTAACGGCCCAAATTTCAATTCTGTGCATTTCAGCGCATGCACACACATGTTATTCGCGTGCTCAGGGCTCTCTGGCCTGCCCTGTGCATGCACAGGGCTTCTCTGCCGCGGGGAGAGCCATCCAGCCACCCATCATCCGCTTGGGAGGGTGGGTGCTGAGACGGTTGGGCTTTAAGACCTTGGAGGAGTCTCCAGTGTAACCCTGGGGAACCCGTGGTAGCTGCGTTTTGTCATCTACATCTTTCTGTTTTAAGCACTTAAAGCCGTTGCATGTGGAGGCCACCCTCACTAGTAATCTCGCGGTGGCAGGTAATTGTCAAGAAGTTGTCCTGAGAGTTTGAGAGGCACTTGTGATGATGGCCTTCATGGAGGAAATGGCCATTTAGTTCTGGTCAGCGTGTAAAAGGTGCAAGGGTTTGCCCTGGGTGTGCAGCTCCTCAGATGGGGGAGCTTCAGAAGGTCTCCGGTTTGACTCCTGGTCAGGGTTCGAGGCCCGGGGTTGAGGGCTCCATCCCCCGTGGGGGGCGGGGAGAGGGGTTGTAAAGGAGGCAGCCTATTGATATTTTTCTTTCTCTCATTAGTGTTTTTTTCCCCCCCCCTCTCTCTATCCTCTTCTCTCTCTCTCAAATCAATAACAACATAGCTTTTAAAAAAAGGTGCAAGGATTTTCTGATATTGGTGTTTTTGATAGACACTTTAGATGTTTTCTCTGTTTCACATTCAAATAAATGAATTTCCCTCAAAAGCGAATTGAAATTGAAAGGATGGTTATTGTTTTATTTGGCAAAACAGATGCTGACTTGGAAATGTAGATAATGAAACTTTGGGGCTTATGAAACCTGGAATTGGTATAGTTGCATATATACAAGTGAATAGATAGATATTATGTTACCGAAATATATTTTAATTGCACATTACTGCTTTTAAAAATCCTCATAAGATTCCCATCATGTGGGAAAGACAAATGTTCCCCTTTTAAACAAAGAGAAAGCACAGCTCCGGAGTGGTGATTAGAACCGGGACTCACAGTTTTCCCTTGATTTGCCTTGGTTATTGGATCAGTTTGCACTAAGCCATTACGCAGAATTAATTTGGTGAAAATGTTTTAATCTTTGCTCCATTAAAGTTATGTGTTGATGGATTTACAGTACTTTTTCTCTCCTATATAAATGTGGTATTCAGAATTGTGTTGTAAATCAATTCATGTGTGTGAGCAAATTGAAAGTAAGTCCTTTTCTCCCCCCCAAAAACATTTATTTTAATTGATTTCAGACAGGAAGAGGGAGAGATAGAAACATCAATGATGAGAGAGAATCATTGACCAGCTGCCTCCTGCACACCTCCTCACTGGGAATTGAGCCCCCAATCCCAGGCATGTGCCCTGACCTCCGCTGAGCCACATGGCTGGGCTCAAACTAACTTTCTTACGTTTTGGCAACCCCTTTCAAGAATAGCAGAGTGGACTAGTTATGTAGTTACTGACTGAATGTCAAGGCGTTTTTATAGAATACATATCTTGGGGATGGACAATGTGGTAAAGCATTTTTACTCAAAGGCTTTTAACTAGAGGCTTCTTACTATAAGTCTCCTGATTGAGGGGTTACAAGGTGATATGTGTGATAAAAATATAAATATGGTAGTTTTAAGGAAAAATTTGGTCTTTGCTAGGCAAGATGAAAATGGTCTTCAAAATTTGTGCATATTCTGATAAAGAAGGAGAGAATATTCAGATTGGGTCGGAGATATGAATGAAGAGAAGGGAAGAATAAGGGTAATGAATGAAATAAATGCAGAAGGCTAGAAGGTTTTAGAGGGAAAGAAAAGTTCGTCTAAAGAGGAAAGGGTACTAAAGAAGTCTGCGGATATTTGACTGGGAGAAGTAGAAAAAAACGGAAGAGATGATGGAAGTGGTAGCTCCACTTTTAGACAAAAGAGATTAGCATGTAAGCTAATAGAATTTCTGATTACCTGTAAGAGGAGCCCAAATGGACATTAGCCAGCTTGGCAATGCTGTTATACTAGCCACAACCTAAAACCAGAGGATTATCAGATGTGCAGATAATATTTAAGGGCCTTACGGATAGTGGTGTATATGCTTAATCTAATAGAAGCTCAAGCTTTAGAGTTCCAGGATATGGATTCTAGTCTCTGCTGTTTCATTAACAAGTAGTGTAACTCTGGAGAAATCCTATGTCTCTGAGTACAATATATACACTATCTACCATATACATATGTTCTATATACGTACATATGTATATGTTGTATGGTTGTATCTATGATGGTGAATTATGGTCCCGGTTCTCATGTGTAGCTTGTCTTTGGATCACAGGTACCCTCTTACCAATTATACTTTTGGTACAAAAGAGCCCCTCTATGAGAAGGACAGCTCTGTTGCAGCCCGATTTCAACGCATGAGGGAGGAATTTGACAAAATTGGAATGAGGAGGACTGTGGAAGGGGTTCTGATTGTACATGAGCACCGACTGCCCCATGTGCTACTGCTCCAGCTGGGAACAACTTTCTTCAAACTGTAAGTGTTGTTGGAAATGAACAGCAAGACAGCTTTCAGGAAGGTTGCTGTCTTAAGCAGCGTTGGAATATAGTTTTTACTGTAGACATTTATCTCAACAAACAGGGCTGTTCTTGGAGTCTTCAGAAACAGAAAAATCACAAGTAATTTTTCTTCAGGGCAACGCTCACTTATTGCCTCACTAGAAATCCACGTGTCTCGATGTTGTTGATATTAATGACTGAGCTTGACAGGAGCCCTCTTAAACAAATTGGTCCAAGTCCTATTACTAGATGTCATTATTGCATCGCTACGAACAATGGATGTTATTTCTTAGGATAAATAGTGTTTCCTGTTCTTCAAATGACTTACATTTTTTATGGATAAATTTCTAGTTTTACCATTTAAGCTTATAGATTTCCTGATACACATTTAGTTCACAACTATTTGACCAGATTGTACCAAAAGAGAGGTCTCAAATATTTAGGTTGGAGTTATATTTAGGTTGGAGTTCTGGAAAAATGCCCCATTCTTCAGACCAAAAGAATGTGGTTCACTGCTCTCTGGATGTTTCCAGACTTCACTATCGCTAGATAGCTTCCCCGGGAAAAGAGATGGGGTGGACTGATGGTCAGCAATTATGTAATGTTTACATTATGCTACATATTTTGTTTAAAATTAGCGTTTGTGTACTGGTTAGTCTGGTGAATTAATGTGAATTCAGCTTTCTATTTCTAGCATATTCTTCCCCTTCGCTTTGATTGCCTATCATGTGACCCTGGAATATGTGTGCTGTTCAGTTACTTGATAGAAATAACTATTACTGTCTTCTTCCTATTATCCCAAAATTGTATTGAGTTGAAAGCTGAAATTCTTAACCTTTATGCAGACCTGGTGGTGAACTTAACCCAGGAGAAGACGAAGTGGAAGGACTAAAACGCTTAATGACGGAGGTATTTTTCTATTTAACCACTTGGACGGTTATTATTATTGCTCTTGTTAATACCACCAACTTACTAGATAATTAGGCTTTTTATGTCTTCTGAAAAGGATAAGTTTATTTTGACGATTACTTTTCAATAAATAAAACTTGCCCTGACTGGGTTGGCTCAGCGGATAGAGTAGGGGTGTCGAACTCAATCAGAGAAGGGGCCAAAATCTAAAATCCAGCCTAAATCGCGGGCCGAATGGTTTACTGAACAGTCATAAACTGTCATTGTGATGGAAACGCAGCGGAGTGCAGTGATGACAGCGCGGTGCGGGCCACATTGCAAGGCCTGGAGGGACGGATTTGGCCCGCGGGCCTTGTGTTTGACACATGTGGGATAGAGTGTTGGCCTATGGACTAAAGGGTCCCTGGTTCAATTCCAGTCAAAGTCATGTACCTTGGTTGCGGGCACATCCCCAGAGGGGGTTGTGCAGGAGGTAGCTGATTGATGTTTCTAGCTCTCTATCCCTCTCCCTTCTTCTCTGTAAAAAAAAATATATCAATAAAATATATTAAAAAAAAAACCCCACAAACTTAAATCCCAGTGTTAATATGTACAATGTTTATTTTCCAGAAGTTGAACTTAAACTTTTATTTTTTTCTTTGAAGTGTTTATGTAACAGTAATGGTTAACAAAGGTCAATATTTATTGGGTACTTACTGTGCTATACTACGTGCTTTACATACAATAACTTCTTTAGTTGTCACAGCAGCCCTAGGGAGTAGGTATTACTATTAACTCCATTTTACTGATAAGAAAATGGGCACCGAGAGTTCAAGTAACTTGTTGGTGTTATCCAGTAGGTCTTGATGCTGGAGCTCTGAATGCAGGTAGTTTTGTTCCAGGGTAGGCCCCTCTAGAATTTTGAATGCTTTTAAAAATAGAGGCAAATATCAGGGTAAAACACTTAAGAGTTGAGAGTTACAGCCAGTGGTAATGGGTGAAGTGGGGTAGGGAACTGCTCTTTGTTCTTATGAAACTTTTAGAACCATTTTTGACTAATTAAAATGTAGAGTACAGCTTTGCTTAAAACAATGTAAGTTTAATGTTATACAGAATCATAAAAAGAAACATTTTGAGTTTTGCACACTTTTATAACTTCGTCGGATAGGTGACATACAGAAGCTATAGTTGATTTTATAAAAACTATTCTATAACATTGGCTAATATAGGTAATTGATTATCTTTCTTTTTTTTAAAGTATAGTCAGGGTATAACAATATTTGTCAGGCCTCTCTGGTCATGTCAATGCTAGATTGTTAGTTTTGAACTAATAGTGTATGTCTTGGTCAGGGTGACACATACAGTAATAAATAAGAGATTATAGAAAGGAAGCCCATATGGAAAGCATGTATCTATTAGGAGGGCTGCCAAAAAAATCTCTTCATTGAAGAAGAGTGTGCGGGCCTGTACGTTTTATTGTTCACTGGCTGTATCATTTCTTTTCTCACAGATACTAGGTCGTCAAGATGGAGTCCTGCAAGACTGGGTCATTGATGACTGCATTGGTAACTGGTGGAGACCAAATTTTGAACCTCCTCAGGTCAGTGTTCAGTTGTATTTGCTGGGCACTTGGGGAAGTAGGAAATGGATTTAATTCCAGCCATTTAAAAAGATCATAGTAAAAAAATAAAATAGAAATATCATAGTAGACTTAAACTTGAAATTTTCTTTTTATCTTTCTTAATAGAAATTTTTTTTCTTTAAAAGAACATTTCAAATCTACACAAAAGTCCAGAAAATAGTAAGAGTGAATATATCCTTTACCTGTCATCCAACTTCAGTTAAGAGCTGAGATTGTTTGGAGGCAAATCCTCGATATAATTTCAATAGTAAATTTTCCAGTGCGTGTCTCTGAAAGATAAGGATTTTTTAAAATAATAAAAATAAATCCATAATGTCTTTAAACATGTAGTTACTGTTCACATATTCCTTATAGTTTAAAATTTTATTGTTAATTTATTTGAATTAGGATAATCTCTTAAGTCTTTTTTACATCTACAAGTTGGTTCCCTGTTTTTTCTTTTTTTAAAATTGATATTTTTAGAGAGAGTGTAGTGTTTCTATTGCTGATTGCATTTCCTGTTGTCATTGAACATGTAGCTCTTTATCTTCTCCTGTAATTGATAGTTAGGTCAATAGATTAAATTTGGATTCAATTTTTTGGGAGGGGAATGCAAGGCTCACCAGAGGAGGTAATATTATTTACTATTGCCTAATCTATTACCCTGAAACTTAGCGGTCTAAAACGGCAAACATTTATTATCTTAGTTTCTCAGGGTCAGGCATCTGGAGCTGCTTAGCTGGGTGTTTCTGGCTCATGGTCTCTTGTGAAGTTTTGGTCAAGTTGTCATCTGGGATTGCGTCATCTCAAGGCTGAACTGAGGCTTACGTATCTGACCCCAAGCTCACATGTGTGATTCTTAGCAGACCTCTCAGTTCCTCTGGGCTGCTGGACTGAAGGCCTCATCTTCTTGGGTGTTGACCTAAGACCTTCCTCAGTTGCCATGAGAGCATCCTAGGGCAACTCCCAGTAAGACAGCTGGCTTCCCCCAGTGTGTGATCCACAAGATGGAGACTTTGACAGAAAGAGTGCCCAACTAGGAAGCTACAGCCTGTTATAATCTGATGTTGATGGTGACAAACTATGATTTCTGCTGTATACTGTCAGTCACACAAACCCACATAGTACACTGCGGGAGACAACTACACAGAGGTGTGGGTACCAGGAAGGAGACTGAGACCATGGGAGTCATTTTGGAGGTTGGCTATCAAGGGTGGTATTGTGTACTTTTATCAGAAATGTTGTAATGTCAGATTGTCTCCTTTGTAATGTTATTAGCTCATTGATACAGTTTCCTGCATCTTCCATTTCATTGGTATTCTGATCCTTAAATAAAGAGGAACTTTTCCCATCAAGTACTTGGTTACCCTGAAGTAGAGTTTGTGTAGGAAAGAATAGAGACTTGAAGTTGGATCCTGAATTCTTTTGGCCAGGCTCTATGACTTTAATAGCTTCTTTGCATGACGAGACATCCCAGGTTAAGAATTTCACAAAATGTTGGCCAATCTAAAGATTGTTCTGTCTGTCCTCTTCCTTCTGACTTCCCAGTAGAGCCGAGGGATAGGAAGATGAGGTGCGATGGAAGCTGTGCTGTGCTCACTGCCTGAGAATTGTGTTGGCTTTAAGAAAGTAGAATTTCATCCGGAAATGAATGGAGTTCCTGGTCAAAGGATGCACAGAACAATTGCTGTAAACTTTTGTACATTCCTGGATCTAACTGGAAAATGCTCAGTCAAAACCCAAAAGCTCTCCAGGCTACTTTCTGAATAGTCTCATTCACGTCCCCTGCCATGGTCCCAGGACAATTCCCTTAATTTATTAAACCCTAGTGTCAGCTCTGTAAGATATAACATAAGGGTTGTGTTTTAGTAAACTTGGCGTATTGGTTAGGTGTTGGGGAAAATGAGCACCATCTTTGTATCTATGTCTTTTTGTAAAGCACAATTGACTTAAACACCAAGATGACTAGAGAAAAAGGCTTAAAGGAAAGGAGCACATCAGGATTCTAGTAATTTAAATTAATAATGATATTTGCAGGAAAAACAAACAACTTTTTAAAAATATTAGACTTAATTGTGTTGTAAATTTCTCAAGCTGTAAATCCTGTGTCTACCTGTTTGTCTTGAATGGTTGAGTAGTTCACTATTTGTTGTTTTATATTAATTAAAGCATTTCTTTATTAGTACATCCGTTAGGTATTAGATCCTGGTAAAGAGAAGACTAGAAAGGATTCTGGTTCTCTCAGCAGCACTGTTTGGGGATAAACATGTAAAGAAATAAATGAAGTTACAGGATATATGTTAAAATAAATTATGTTGGAGTTGTGAGGAACTTGGCCTCAGTGGGCTTATATTTGGACTTAATGTCTGAAATGGAAGAATTTGATAAATAGAGGCATGGAGGTATAAGGGATGATTTGGCAACAACAAATTATTCTCTTATTATTTTAGTATCCATATATTCCTGCGCATATTACAAAACCTAAGGAACATAAGAAGTTGTTTTTGGTTCAACTTCAAGAGAAAGGTAGGTTTTTTTTTTTGTTTTTGAATGCAGCCATCTAAAAACTTTTATAGAATAATTTCAAGGATACTTCTATTTGTCTTTTCTTCAATTTCCTTGAGTTTTTTAAAAACACAAAGCAAGTTGATACAGAACTACCTAGTTTTTCTCATAGATATGCCAGTGATATACTATTGGGAAGAAAGTAAATTTATTTGTTTATTTTTTTAAGTATATTTTTATTGATTCCAGAGAGGAAAGGAGAAAGAGAGAGAGAAAGATCAATGACGAGAGAAATCATTGGTTGGCTGCCTCCTGCACATCCCCCTCCCCCAACTGAGGATAAAGACTGCAACCCAGGCACATGCCCTTGACTGGAATCGAACCTGGGACCCTTCAGTCTGCAGGCTGACGCTCTATCCACTGAGCCACACCAGCTAGGGCGAGAAAGTAAGTTTAACTAGAGCCTAAAGTACCAGATGAATTTTTATTTAAAAAAAAAAAAATAGCGTCTTTAGGCTTATTGTGCATTTTAACAAATAATTATCCCATTTCTTATAATATTCTTAAAGGGGAATCCAAAATAAATTACAAATTATTTCTCCCCTTCCTCTCGGGGTCAGAACTTACATCAGGTGTTCTTGGTTGTTAATACCGTAGTAGTACGGATCTCTTTAGAGAATCAGCTTCAAAGCTCTCACTATGAATTTGCTTAAAAGACTGAACCAAAATGTATTGAGATTACCTTTTTCCACAAATGTTTCTCACATGTAAAATTGGTGATTACAAATGAAGTGGAAACTGATTATGTAAGAAATCAGAGAAAATGAGTACTGCTTTGTTTTCTTTTAGCCTTGTTTGCAGTCCCTAAGAATTACAAGCTGGTAGCCGCGCCTCTGTTTGAGTTGTATGACAACGCCCCCGGATACGGACCCATCATCTCTAGTCTCCCTCAGCTTTTGAGCAGGTATGGAATGTTGAGCATTTGTGGTTGATTTGACGAAGCCTCCAGATTTAAAATACTCCGAGCCGCTTGAGAAGGGACAGTTCATGGATTTTGGTCTTCAAGGAAGTTAAGACCGTAGATGTGCCCTGACATCATGTACAGCCACAGATTAAACATGACTGGCCAAAAATGGTCCTAACTTGTGGCATGTCATCATGGTATTTGCGTAACTGCTCTTCCCCAAATTTGATACTCTGTACAGTTAAGTTTGAAGTCTTTATTCAAAGAAGCTATGGAAAAATTGTAGTCAGCAATGTGCAATAAAGACGAAGGGAGTTATCTACATAAAAATCTGGGCATTGAATCTCTTGGTGTAATACATTCTTTTCCTTTTGAATTTGGTATTTTTTTTTAAGTCAGAGTGGTGAGAAATGCATTTTTTGAAATTTGACTCAGTGGTTGAACGTAGAGCCAGCCATAGCCAGGAATTGCAGAATAGCATGGCGGTTAAGAATACAGATTCTGTGGTCAGTGTCTGGATTTGGCAGAGTGGCCAGGACAAATGGTTATACATACCTATTTGCCGCTTTCTTCATCTGTAAATGGGGATGGTGGTCCCCACTTCACAGAATTGTGAGAAACAAGTGAGATATCACACATAAAGTGCTTATAATAATGCCAGGCACCTGGTAAGCGCTTAATAAATGTTAATTTAAATACAATTCCAGTAGTCATTTTGCCTTTTATTAAAGCTTCTTGAGTAAAATTGGCCTTTCTATTTTGTTACACTAATCCAACTTCATCTTTTACTCCTCTGCTTTGGTTGAAAAATGGGATATGATAAAAGGTCATATTGTTCATTTATTTAAACACCACCTACCGGGGCAGGAACAGGGCTGAGTGATCAGAATACAATGAAGTATAAAAACTTTTCCTTCCCTCGGGGAAACTATTAGTGGATAGTTAATCAAATTTAGACTCTTTTAAGTTTCAATAACTGTTATTTAATGTGTAAGATGTGACGGGTGAGAGAAAAGTGCGTCTTGGTGTAGAAAATCCAAAAATGTCAAGGAGGGTAGAAACGTCCAAATTATTTTATCATCTAAGGCAGTGGTTGCCAACCTTTCGGACTTCGCAGACCACCAGTGGTCGGAAGACCACTGTTTGGCCATCACTGATCTAAGGCAGTAATTGTTCATCTGGTGTGCTGCAGAATTCTTAAAACTTGCAATACATGGCTACTTAATCCAGGGCACTGACTTCTTTTCCCTTATTGTCAAATGAAAAAATGACAGCCAACACAGTAGCCATCTGGGTGAATGAATCAAAGTTATACCTATTTTTATTTTGATCAGATCAGCAAAAATACATTTTTTGGTGTGCTGCAAAATTTTAGTGGTTAGCTTACATGTGCCATGAGATGAAGAAGGTTGAAAATTGCTGCTCTAAGGTAAGAACTATGTAAAGAACATTGTTTTTAATAAAGCCGTTGTTCTTTTTAAAATTCAGGTTCAATTTTATATACAACTGAATTCCTGAGCAGCGGAGAAGTAAAAGAAGCCGTCTCTGTGAGCACAGCTCCGCACAGTCTAGAAAAACATGGTAGAAAAGAAAGGTGTTTTGTTTTCTCTCTTTCCCACGCCCTAAATTGCCACCTGCTTTCTTTTGTTTGAACAGTAATGTTGATATGAAGAATCTAGATAGTGGTGAAAACATATGTGATAATGTTTAATTTGCTTTTGTTTCTACTCATACGTTTTTGTACATTAAAAAAAAGTGGACTTCTTTCTATTTGTATTTTTTTTTAATTTCACATTAAACTTGTAAAACTGTTACAGGTGAGGATGGTATGGTGTTTTTCTCCCCACTTAGGCTGGTGAGTGTTCAGAGACCATGGCAGGTTTAGGTCAGGTTTAGGGGACCCTTGTCAGGGGACCACTCTTGAGGGTACACTCCAAGGCCATGCAGAGATCTTTGTGATGAGGATCTTCTGTTACTTTTGGGAACTGGATTGGCTTGAACTCCAAGGTGCAACTCCTGTACCAAACTCTACACTCTGATGCGCTGTATTACAGCCGAAATGCCAGTATGTTAACGACTGGTACATTTCACACGGTTCGGCCAGACCTTACTTTATAAACAATGGACCTTAAACATAAGGGGAACCATTAAATGGGGTAGGTTTGGGAAAATCAGGGGGATTGGCATAAAAAGAGAAGAATCTAGAGAGTTTTCTCACACAATCAGGGTATTAATTATTTGTGCTGTTCTGAATTTGTGTCTTGGTTATTCTTAGGGCCATGGTAAAATGGCCATCTGTGATGGAAGTTTATGAAAGTGAATGAGTTAGATTTTGAACTCTTGGATCGCAAAGTTAGTTATTTCAATTAACTTGAAGTTGTATCTATAGAGATGAAAATTTGATTTTAGCAGCTGACCCAGTGGAGAAGTTATATTCCAAATTAATGTTGGAGTAATCCGAAATCTAAGGACAGGATAGGGGATAGATTTTTGTCAGCCTAAGAGAAAAACAACAAATTTTAAAAACTTTAAAAATATCGCTAAATTAATGTCAAATTAAAGAAATAAAAAAACAAATCTTAAGGCAGTTTGCTGGCTGTGCTGTTTCTTAATGGTCAAAATATATTGTGTATGCCTATTACAAACTTGTTTACTGTAGGCTTAATGCAAAGGAAATTTTGCAAGATACAGGTATTAAAAGAGATTGGCAAGTTAAGTTTTTTTTTTTTTTAAATACATTTTATTGATTTTTTACAGAGAGGAAGGGAGAGAGATAGAGAGTTAGAAACGTCGATGGGAGAGAAACATCGACCAGCTGCCTCTTGCACACCCCCTACTGGGGATGTGCCCGCAACCAATGTACATGCCTTTGGCCAGAATCGAACCTGGGACCCTTCAGTCCGCAGACCGATGCTCTACCACTGAGCCAAACCGGCTTCGGCGGCAAGTTAAGTTTTTAATAGAGAGGAACTGTTGATTGGTTCTTATAACTTACGGCTATTCTGATGTGAAAGCTGTATCATGTTTTTCTCTATTTAGACTTGAGAAAGTCAGACCAAGAGTGCCTGGGCAATTTTATTTATGAACATTCGAATTCACTTAGTTGAGGTCCTGTCAAACCTTCACCTGGTTGCGTATCAAATAGTAACTAACCGGGTCACTTCACTGTTCAGGTAGGTGAGCTCCACACTCCGGGACCAAAATGAGCAGTGTCCTTCGAAAAAGCCCCAGTTCTGTGGATGGTCCTCTTCCCGCAAGGGCTAACGGTCCTGCCCTCTGGTTTACACTAGCATATTTCTAAATAATTACTTTATTGGTGAACTCACCGATTAGCTGAGTCCTAAAACATTGGGCAAGGCAGAGTTGGAAACTGCTGGATCCAGCCCACTTTCCATGATTGCTTCTGAACCCAAGGGAAAAGCCTCAAGCGACCACATTCCAGACCACGTTAGCTCTTGCCACTTGGGGTGGGTGGAAAGGGGTAGCCTTTTTGTGTGTGTGTGCGTAATTTTTAAAGTGCTGTCAGCAAAGGAGTGAATTGAAGAGGCATCTGATTTGAGGCCACTCATGTCCTTTGTAACTTAAGCTCTGACCTAGAAATTCTTCTTTAATCACTGCTTTCCAGTATCAGTACTTGAGTCAGTCATCCGTACACTGGGGTCGAGGTGAGAAAAATCTTTCACTTAAGCCAGCTGGATGACTAACCTTGGACTCAGAGATCTGGGTTTGAATGTAATATTCATAACACACAAACATAAATTTTTCAAACTGCATTTGAACTGGTTAGTTGTAGTTGTATCCCCGCACTCTTATGGTTTCTGGAAGGAAATAGGGATGTTTATTTTTTTAATTTTTTAATTTTTTAATGTTTTTAAATATATTTTATTGGTTTTGTACAGAGAGGAAGGGAGAGAGACAGAGAGTTAGAAACATCGATGAGAGAGAGTCATCGATCAGCTGCCTTCTGCACAACCCTACTGGGGATATGCCCGAAACCAAGGTACATGCCCTTGACCGGAAAATAGGGATGTTTAAATATGATGTATTCTTACAGCTTTGGAAGAGGGTTCAAGGACACTGTTTAACAGTAAGGTCTTGGATAAATAAACATACCACACTTCTTCAAGAACTAAGTCTTAAATTGTGCATTCCAAGTCTCTACATACTAAATACTGCATAGTTTTTAAATGAGCTCTTGATTAACTGACATATTTTTGACTGCCCTCTATGTTCAGGTTTGTTTATAAATGCATGTTCTTTTGTATTGTATAACTATAATATTTGTCATATTATTTTTCCTGAATAATCCAAGTAGTACAATATATATTTTATATAAAACTACTAAATGACACCGGGAACTATTCATTAGAAGATTGAGGGGGGAAAAACATTACTCAAATGTTTTAAATCATATTTATTTAGCATTGAAAACCCATTTGAACAAAAATGAATTTTTTTCTAAGTGGTCAAGATGTGTGATTTATTTTATTTTATTTTATTTTTGAATACTCACCTGAGGATATTTTCCCCCCATTGATTTTTAGAGAGAGAGAAAGAGAAAAATATTGATCGATGTGAGAGAAACACATCGATTGGTGACTCCTGCACGAGTCCTGATCAGGGCCCAGGTCGGTAAGGAGCCTGCAGCCTAGGCACCTGCTCTTGACCAGGACCCTTCAGTCCCAGACCGATGCTCTATCTACTGAGCCAAACAGGGCAGGGCAAGACTTGTGATTTTTTAAAATGTAGGTAATACTTAAAATGGCTTATGATAATCTAGGAATTGGCGCTTTTCAGAGCTGGTCTGGATTTTTTATCTTACCTTGTAACTAGCATTGTGTGGCTCAATTATTACTTTGGATATTTAAGAGTTCCTTTAAGGGAGCATTTTGTTTGGCTAAAGTAAATTAGCCTATTTTTTTCCTTCCATAATTAATTAGAAGTGAGAGATAGAGGCCCTCCAGATTCAGCAGGCCAGCAAGCAGTCAGTTAAAAATTCTCTTTCTTAAATGATGTGACTCCTGCTTCCAGGTTTTTAATGACTTTTTTTATTTTTTAAGTTATTTGTTCAGTCATTTGAGATAATGATGGTGTAGCTTTTCACATTGGAGCCCCTCAGACTTAATGTTTTCACTAGTTTACAGTGCTGGGGACAGTATGTGCCCATCACTAAGACTGTGTCAGAGAATGTGCTTTGCCAGAGAGGGTTAGTGGTTTTTGACTGTAATGCAAGTCATCTTCTGTAACATTAGGTTTCATCTCCTGTAATTATTCCACTCGTTTCTATCACTTATTTGGGTTAAAATGGACTCACTTTGATTCCCTTTGTTATTAAATATGTGACGAGAAACATACTACTATAATTTTCACTTCAGCCATAAAAGATACTTTAGTATTAACTCCTGTTATATTTATAAGGTTTTTTTTGGTGAAAAAAAAGACAAAAACAATAGACTAAGGCCCAAGTCAGTCTAGATTGAGCCAGTTTAGGTGTAGTTTGTATTTTAATGATGGACTGTATTGTTAGACTAGAGTCATAGAGGGGAAATGTTGAGGGAAAGATCACTACATTTATAAGCTTTTGGTTTTGTGTTCACATCCTAGAGTGCAGACATCATTTATAGTTGGGCTTGGAGAATTTTTCTCATATTAAGTTTTCTCGTATAAATATACAGAAAATGTGTAAAAGGAAACTGCAGTTTTGGTTATATTTTTATATTTGTAATTACAGTAAAAGTTCGATTAAAATGGTCAACTGTTGTTTTACATTTTTATTTTGTTGTCATTTCAATTAAAACAATTTAAAACAATGACTCTGTGACTGTGTGCACGGCTGCAGTTAGTGTGCCATTCAGATGGCAGGCTTCCTTTTCAGCGCCAGTGGCCGGGGCCATTAGGTAAGAGGCCCAGGCCTAAAGGCGAGGGCCTGAAGACCTACTGGTGCACCGATAATGCCCTCCCCTCCCTCTCCACTGGGTGTGAGAAATGCTCTTAGGAAGACCGGTGAAGGGCTCACACTGTACACAGAACCTGAAGACACATTTAGAAGTTGCCACACAATCACATTAACTGCTATGTCTTTTCATCACTGGGGACTCGGACTCAGTTTCTTCTTTGATAGAAGAGAGTTGACTCCTGCAGTTTTTAAAAAAATGTATTTTTTAAATTGATTTCAGAGAAGAAAAGGGGGGGGGGAGAGAAACATCAGTGAGAGAGAATCATCAGTTGGCTGCATCCTGCAAGGGGATTGAGCCTACAACCATACACATGCCCTTGAAAACTTTTAAACATCTTCTAAAATGCAAATAAAAAATAACTATAGTGGGCAAATGTCACCTATTCTGGTATTGGATCTTCAGAACGTTCAAGTTTTTTAAAAAAATATATTTTATTGATTTTGTACAGAGAGGAAGGGAGAGAGAGAAGAGAGTTAGAAACATCGATGAGAGTCATCGATCAGCTGCCTCTTGCACACCCCCTACTGGGGATGATATGCCCGCAACCAAGGTACATGCCCTTGACCAGAATCGAACCTGGGACCTTTCAGTCCTCAAGCCGACGCTCTATCCATTGAGCCAAACCAGTCTCAGCCAGAACGTTCAAGTTTCTAAAAGTTTACAGGAAGCTTAGACTATAGTTCTTACACGTAGTCAGAATCAGAAATAGTTGCTATTAAACACGACAAAGTCATTTCAGAAAGCAGATTGAAGTTTGTTTTTTAAACAGTAATTCCATGGGAGGATAGCAACTCTGAAACTGAAGATGGTGGAATATAATAAGGGCGATCTATTAACAGCAATCCCGATTGGCAGGACTGCTCTGTGGCGTGTTGTGACTTGGATTGAATATAGGTCATCTGATAGGATGGTTTAGAAATTATGGAAGTCAGATAAAGTAGAAAACTTCCCTGGACAATTACATCATTCCCCTCGCTCCCCCCAAAATAAAGTGTTATTTTACCAATAAAGATAAAAGTTTAGCATTTCAAATGAACTAAAGTCTACTATCACATAAGCCTCATATAAAAAAAGTGTGTGTGGCAACCATGTGCCCACCCTCCCTGCCAAGAGCGGAACTGTGATGCTCCGTTCGTTACAGGCCCTTCACTAGGATTTTTCCAAAAATTCCCAAGTGGACGGCAATCATCCTGAGAGATCCTCGTTTTGCTTTCTAATTGATTTTTAGAATTAGAGTATTAGGCATAAAAGAGGCCTTGAAGATAATTGAGTCCTTTTGAAAGTTTGTAAGATTCAATAACTACATACTGAGCACCTAACTGTGGGCCAGGTACTATTTATAGGCCTTGAGGATACAGTGAGGAATAAAACCCCAAAGTAACGCTTGCTTGGTAGCATGTTTTTGTTTGTTTTGGTAATGGCTTTATTGAGCTATAATTCACCTATTGAGATATACCTCACTAAACTGCAATCAAATGACTTTTAGTCTATTCGGAGTTGTGCAACCATCACCACGGTTTTAGAACATTTTCATTACTTCATAAAGGAATCATATTTAGCTCTCCTCTCCCCACAGTTCCATCATGCCCCCATCCCTAAGCAACCATGAATCTGCTTTCTGCATCTACAGGTACATTAGCCCTTTCTGGACATCCCACATTGTGTTGGTCTGGGCTGCTTTCCCCTTTCCCTTAACGTGGTTTCCAAGTTTGTCCGGGTTGTAGCATGTCATTAACTTCACTCCTTTTATGGCCAAATAAAACTCCATTGTACCCCTTATTGAGGGTTCATCCCTCCATGGACATAAGGGTCGTCCCACCCTTTGGCTATGACAATAATGCTGCCATCAACACGAGGGTACGAGTTTTATGTGGATGTGTGTTTCCATTTCTTTGGCTATAATACTCCTTACAGTGGAATTGCCAGGTCAAGCGATCCCTTTTATGTTGAACTTTATTTAAAGAACCGAGTGAATTCATTTTACATTTCCTACCTGGTGTATGAGGAAACACGTTTATTTCCTGCTACATCAGGTTCGTTTTAGACTCTGCTCCAGGCTACTAGAAACCCGCAGAAAGTTGACGACCTGTTATTGGCAACACACTGAAGACTCCATTGTTTTGGGGTCAGATCCTCTTATTATTCCCTGTTATTCCCATCTCTTCCGGCCACCAGGGCAGCAGCTAGGCCCACAGGGGGACTCAGGGTGACACGGGGAGGGGGGTTCAGGGTGACAGGGGGAGGGGGCTCAGGGTAACGGGGAGGGGGCTCAGGGTGACAGGGGGAGAGGGGCAGGGGGCTCAGGGTGACACGGGGAGGGGGGCTCGGAGGGGGCTCAGGGTGACAGGGGGAGGGGGACTAAGGCACAGAACCGGCCGGAAGCCGGGAGGTCCAGGCCCCGCGCCCTGGGCCGGGCCACGCGGCCGGGTTCCACGCCGTCAGCGCCGGTGACGCGGAGGCCGGGCCGTCGGTTGGGTCGGGCCGGAGGGGCCGGAGCGGAGGGCGGAGGCGGAGGGGCCGCCGGGCGGAGGCGGAGGGAGGAGGGCGGAGGCGGAGGCGGAGGCGGAGGAGGCGATGCTGGGCGCCGGCGGCCAGGCCCTGCGGCCGCGGCCCTACCCGGCCCGGCGGCGGCGCGCCCGCTGGGGGCGGGGGACGGAGGCCGCGCCCCCGCGCCCGGCCCGCCCGCTGCCCGCGGGAGGCGGCGCCCCGGCCCGGGCCCGCGGAGGCGCTTCCGCGCCGGCAGCAGCGGCGGCGGGGACGGAGGCGGGCGGCCCGCAGCGCGCCGCGGCCTGGGCGCCCGAGCCCGCCGCGCCCGCCATGCCGCTGCTTTTCCTGGAGCGCCTGCCCTGGCCCAGCCTGCGCGCCTACGCGGCGCTCAGCGGCCTGGCCCTGCTCGGCGCCCTGGGCAGCGCCCTCCGCGCGCTCGGGCCCGGCGCCCCGGCCCCGGCCCCGGCCCCGGCGCCCGGGGAGCCCGCCGCCCCCGCGCCGCCGCCCGGCGCCGCCGCCCCGGCCCGGCCGAGCGCGGGGGGCCCGGGGCTGCGCGACGTGGCCCAGTTCCTGCTCGCCGACAGCCTGTTCGTGTGGGTGAGCGAGGGCCCCCATTACCCGCGGGGGCGCCCCATTATTCGCGGGGGGCGTGGCTGGCGGGGTCCCCCCCCCCCGGACCCCGAGAGCGAGGTCCGGGGGCGGGGGGCGCGGGTCCGGGGGGATCGGAGGTCGGAGAGCCGGGGTCGTGGGGAGGGACGGCCTGGGGCAGGTGGAGGGGGCCGGTGGGGTGATCGGTGAGTTTGTGGGGGGAACACACGGTGGGGTGTCTGAGGGGCCCCGTGGGGGGAACCGGAAGACCCCGCAGCGCAGGGGTCTCCGCCGGGGAGCGTGCTGGGCCGGCCAGGGCCGGGCTCTCCGTGAGATCGGGGTGCGGGGTGCGGGGTGAGGGGTGTCCGGGGGGTGATGGGGGGTGCCGGGGGGTGCCGGTGGGGTGGGGGGAGCCCCCAGCCCGGGGACTGTGACGAGCGGGTTTGGGGGCGCCGGGGGCGAGGCCAGGCCGGGTTCAGGGGCCGAGGGTGGGGGTTGGGGCGTTTGCCTGAGCTTGGACATGGGTGTTGGGGGAGAGGCCAGTCTCCCACAACTTTTTTTTGGGGGGGGGGGCACTTAGCCTCTGTCGTCACAAACCTACAAACTTCCTGTCCTGTGGCTCCTGCGGGATGATTCACCCCGGTTTCCTTTGATGCCGGAGAAGACGGCACAACATGGGGAGTCAAAACAGAAATAAAAAAAAAAAAGTAAATAGAAATATTTTTATTGATTTTAGAGAGGAATAGAAACATCAATGAGGAGGGATAACCATTGATGGGCTGCCTCCCGCACACCCCACACTGGGGTCTGAGCCCAGCTACCCAGGCACGTGCCTCTGACCGGGAATCGAACCCGGGACCCTGGGTCTGCAGGCGGACATTCGATCCGCCGAGCCAAGCCGGCCAGCGCAGGGACTTCCCCTTCCAGCCACGCACTTTGAAACTCGGTCTCTGCCGCTGCCAGAGGCGCCGTGTGCCGGGTTCAGACAGACGCCCGATGGGCAGTTACTGTGGCCCAAGAGCGTGGCTTCCGCCCTGGCCTGGAGCGCCCCTCTGTCCGCCCCCCGGGGGTCGCCAAACCGGCCCCAGGGCTCAGGCTGCCACCTGGGTGTGCCCTGGCGTCCTGGTCTGGTCTCCAGCTGCCCGCCCTGCTTGGGGCTGAGAGAGGAGGCTGGAATGACTGAGGTCCATGCTCCAGGCACACGGGTACCAGGCCGCTTATTTGTTGTAATTGACCCCCCTGGGCTCCATCAGGAGGCGGTGGGACTTGTGGGCTCTGTGGGCTGTGGGTTAGGCCTCCTGGTCCTTCTGACAGGTTAGCCAAGTTCCCTTCTCCCACTTCTGTGTTAAGCTGGGCCTGGCTACTACCAAACTGAGAAAGAACACCTCTCTCTCTCTCTCTCTCCCTCTCTCTCTCTCTCTCTCTCTCTCTTAAAAATATTTTTTTTTATTGATTTTTTACAGAGAGGAAGGGAGAGGGACAGAGCTAGAAACACTGATGAGAGAGAAACATCGGTCAGCTGCCTCCTATTGGGGATGTGCCCGAAACCCAGGCACGTGCCCTTGACCGGAATCGAATCTGGGACCTTTCAGTCCACAGGCTGACGCTCTCTCCACTGAGCCAAACTGGTCAGGGCCTCCTATCTCTTCATTTCAAATCTATTTTTGCGTTTGAGTTAGCAGGTAAACAAATTTCAAGTGACGTGAAGAGGGCTTCTGCCAAGTGTTAGGTTATAGTTTTTGATATATATATTTTAAGTATAGGATACAAACGAATCTTTGAGAGGGACCCACTGTGGTATTTACAGAACCACTACTAGTATTGTTTAATGATTTATCCTCCCCTAGGAGTTTTTTTTATTTTTTATTTATTTTTTTAATCCATGTTCAAATTTCAAGGTTAACACACCTCTTCCTAAAAACAAACAAAGCCTGTGATAATTGTTAATTTAAGACATGTTTTCTTCCTAGTGTTTTCAATAGCGGTCAGGCCCTAAGCAAATTTATTGTTCTGCGTTCTGTCTGTGGATATGCTTTTCCTTTTCTCTGAGCTTCTTCCTGTTTTTCTTCCCTCGTTTCTCTTTGGTTTTCATGCTTTCTGAAAGTAACTTTCATCTGGGCCTGCCTCGGTTCTCAGGCCTCCACGTGTCTGCTGTAAGTTTTCCTAGCTCCCAGGGAGGACGTAGTTTCTGCTTTCGCAGCTGAGCTGGGCTCACAATCTCGGGTGGGGAGACAGATAATCCGGGGAGTGGATAGTGGGGCGTTTGTGAAAGTGGATCCTCTGTGCCCCAAGACGTTCAGCTTCCAGTTTAAAAACCAAGCAAGACAGAATAAACACTGATCTTTCTGCCAGTTTGCACATCCTGCTGGCTGGTGTTTGGCAGTTGGGATCTCTGAAACGTGTCCTCATAGGGCACGGTGTAGACTCATGTAGGTCTGATGGCATCTCAGGAGGTTTTGATGAATAGACTCAGAAACCTTTCACAGGCACCCTTTGGGGCACTCTGGAAGGCACAACTGCGGATCATTTCCACCCCCCTCTCCCCGCCTCAGCAGTGGTCCATATGCAAATCAGGCAAAATTTGATACGTGACACTAGGCATGAAAGAACATCTGGTGGCGTTGGGAAGGAAGAGAAGCGGGTGCCTTGGGACGGATGGCCGGAAGGGGTATTTGAACCCAGCCTTGGAAGATGGCGGGATCTCAGCAGGCAGTTCAGGGCATTCTGAGGAGAGAGGTGTGTGGACAGTGCAGAGTCCACACAGACAGGTCCATAAACCGGGCTGTTAAAATCCAGTGGCTCCCGATTTCGGAGGGAGCTTGGCCGGGAAGGTGAAGGGGAGCCTCAGGAGGTGGGGGGAGTGGCCCCTCTGTGTGAAAGGAAGGAAGAGGCGAGCAATCCCTGTGAAGGTATTGCTCCAGGTGTGGACATCCGGCAGCCTGGTCCGTTTTCACTTGGGGTACTTGTACAATGCAGATTCTCAGGCTCTGCCTGGGGACCAATCCCAGGCAGAAGGAGGGAGCTTTGGAACCTTCATTTTGACGACTGTCCAAGGCGATGTTAGGCACACCCATGGAGAGGACTGATCAGGGAGAGGGTGGGGGTGGGGCTGGTGCCTGGTGATACAGATCCAGCCGCAGCACCAAGGAGTGTGACATGGTTTGTGGGCCGCAGGGTTACGGGGGGGGAGGCTGTCACGATGAGGTGATTCTTCAGGGGATGGTCTGGCAGCGGTGGGGAGGACGGGTTTGTGCAGAATGGGGAGAGGGCAGGAGCTGTGGTGACCTAGGACCTCCTCCCTGCCAGGGTCACTCCGGTGGCCCTCCGGCAGGTTAGAGAGGAGGCACCAGGATTCTTACATTGACAAATCCTCAGGTTTGTCATCATCGCTTGCTTCCTCGTGTCTTTCTAGAACTTTCATTAGAAAGTTTCACTCCAGATAAGTTTTATTTGTTATTCCTTCCTAGGCTCATTTTATCTTTCCATCCGTCCCTTCCAATAAGGCACCTCTTGAGTCATTCTGTCATTGTTGTGAATGTTCAGGTGTTTCCACTTCATTCTTTTTATTACTCATTATTTTTATTACTTCCTCCTTTCTGGTTTTTTTCTTTTCTTCTTGTTTTGTTTTGTTTTTGTATGGACTTGCTTCTGAAATTGCAAAAGGACATGGTGAAATGGTGAAATAGAAATACGGAAATATGAAACAAGAACTTAATTACATACAAATCTGACTCAGTTACATGCAAATAAAATAATTTAAATAGAAGTCTCTAGAGAAAATAATCAGCAGAAACAAAAACGGATAAAAGTAAACTGACCGTGTAGAGCAGAGATTGGCACACTGGTGGCCTGTTAGGCCCAACCTGTTCTTGTACAGTCTGCCAACCAATCACGGTTTTTACATTATTTAAGGAAGAATATATGACAGGGTGTGATCCCAAATATTTGCTAACTGATAGTCCATTAAAGGAAAGGTAGCTGGCTCCTGCTTGGAAGATCCCATCTTCACATAACGATACAACTTCAGAACCGAAAATAACTTACCAGGCTTGAGTCTGTAGGAGTTGAATATTCCAAAGAAAATTCGAGAAAAAAATGTTAGCACCATAAATACTGGAGGTGTAGAGACGACTCATAAATAATAGGATATAAACCTCAACAGACAACTTAATATAGGAGGAATCTTCCAGGTCGGGAGGAAGAGACTGCTACTTGGTTACTGGCTGGATGTGTACTGAGTGCTTTGCGTACATAACCTCATTCATTTCCCCAGTATTGCGAGAAGGGGAGTACAAGTGCAATAAGGGGCCATATGCCGGTTTGCATGTTATTGGCATCTTATCCTTGTCACTGGGAGGCTGCAGAGAGGTGTACTGTGTCCCACTTGCCCTTACAGGGAGAGACAGACAGATGGTGTGTGGGGGTGCAGCCGTTAATGCTGGTGTTAAATAGACTAAGAAATGTTCGTGTTCGTCACGCCCTTGAAGCGATTCCTGGTAGTTGAACCGCATTTCATCACAGGCTCATAAATAAGGCCCCTGGGTGGCCAGCGTTTCACCGAATGAAAAGTACCTCCAAGGTTACACCGCGATGAACGTGGCTAAGCCGCGTGCTATCACCTGCTTCTCTTTTCCTCGAAGGTCAAACCAGCTTGTGATTTAATTTCTAAAGTAGAGAATTTACCCTATCCTTTTTGGATTGACACAGTATTTGTGAAATTAAGACAACTCCCTATAAAGTTTTAGTTGCTTCCAGTCTTACGTAGTTTAAGCTTTTCTATAAAGTTCGCAAATGGCATCTTTCTTTTTACAAAACCTCCTTGCTAGTATCTGTCTAGTACTCAAGCCTTTTCTTCCTCTGCCAGCTGATTGTGGTTGGCGCTCATTCAGTGCCAACAGGGATCCCCAATGTGAGGTGCAATGAAGAAGGAGATTTTATTCAGTGCTAACAGCTCAATTATGATACAACAGGGCTGAGAACAGCAGCTGTGGGACAGCTCAGGGGTGCTACAGCTCAATGAGGAAGCCAGGCTGTGAGATGGCCCGGGGGTGAGGCCCCTTCCAGCTGGACAGCTCTGCTCTGCTCCAGTCTGGTCTGCTCCACTCTGCTCCAAGCAAGATGACTTCAGCCGTTCAACCAGAGTCAGAGACACCATCTTCACTCCCCAGTGGAAAGAGAAAGCGAACTCCCTGTGTCAGAGTGCAGCTGACTTCCTGTTTTCATGCAAATGAGGACTCCACATCTTCATGGTTTGATTGGTCCAAAAGGCACTGTCCTGATTGGTCAGAGTGGAGCCACTCTGATTGGTTGGTGAAGATGCTGATGGGATAGAGCTTCACAGCTCTGAATAGATTGGGAATGCCTTCGTCCTATTGGTTGAAATAGGACTCCAGGAACTCCTTTATAAGGACTGGTTCACAAACAGGAACACAGTGCCTGCAGATACTTCTCCCCTAGGTACAATTTGGGTGAAGAGGACCCTGTTTAGAAATGGGTGTTATGCTCTGCTTTTGCATTTGAGCCCTCTTACTCACCAGGAACCCTTCTTAGCATCTTCTTTCTCAGGGTCCACACTTCTTAACCTTGCTAACATTTAACTCTGCCATTGAAATTAAAATAGGAGCCCAGCAGGTGTGGCTCAGTGGTTGAAGTCGACCTGTGAACCAGGATGTCACAGTCAGGGCACATGTTTGGGTTTCGGGCTCAGTCCCTAGCAGGGAGCATGCAGAAGGCAACCAGTCAGTGATTCTCATCATTGATGTTTCTCTCTCTCCTCCCTTCTTCTCTGAAATCAATAAAATACATGTATTTTAAAATAAGAAATGGTAATGTGTGGGTGATGGGATTATGAGGGCTTTTTGTTTTGAGCTCTTATTTTTTAAAAATCAAAGATACAAAATTTATACACCTTTCTTTGAATTTAGAAAACCTTCCTTTAAAAAGTTTAACTGAGAAATAGGAACAACACATTTTTTTGTTTTGTAGTCCAAGATGCTGGAGAATGGTGCTTTGGGTAGAGCAGTTCTTAAGCAATTCTGGATTTCATTTCTTTCCTTTGCTCGCATAGCAGCCTGCTCTTTAGATGTCTCCAAGCTCTGTGTCGCGTAGATTTTAAAAGCTCTTTGGCTGGAGGTGCTAAATGTGTTCGGTTCATTTCATTTCACATGCCTGCGTGTGAACTCTGTTTTAAAAGCCTGCAGTAGTTCGGTGAGGGCACTTTTGACTTGATTTTAAGAAACTTGTTCAGCTGGGGGATGTAGCTTGAGGGGTTGTGGTTGTGGTTTTGTCTTAGGACGATTTTCTTAATGTGAGAGACGGTTCTGTTAACTGGTTTAGAAGCACAATGGAGGCGAGCTTTTTAATACCTATTTATTTCATTGCCTTGAAAATTAGGATCCTCAGCCATTGGTTGGAACGCTGGAATGGGCTGTTCTACTGGGAGTCCTAAGTTAGGGATACAGGATGTTTTGGGTAACTAATTGGATCTCTCCCCCCACCCCCCCCGGTTATTTGAAGGATTTAATTACCACAACAGTTTCTATTTTCAGCAGAACTATTTTTGATTCAGTTCTTTAAAAATGTGTCACACACTTCCTTGCCCCGTTAGGCAGGCAGAATAGAACCAAACATAATTTAATATTTTCCTAATGAACGAGGGCTGTTCTGACAAAGGGTGGACGATGTGAGATGCTCAGGGGAACCTGGAGAGAGAGATCTTAGGGAGCGTGCTTCCTTACATTACTCTCTCTGGCCCCTCCCTCCCTGCCTTCCTCCCTTCCTTTTCCAGTAAAACAAACATTATATTTGCTTCTTTTAAAAATAGAGGGGAAAAATGACCTGGGAAGAGGAATATGGCCACCTTAATGTAAACTTAGTGAATCAAACACTGAAGCAAGCTTTGCTTTGAGTTGGTGTTCATTTTCATTTGCTCTAATGAAAGCCATCTTGACTCTCTCTATCTACAATAGGTTCTTTTGGCTTTTTGGGGTCATGCAGTGTTTTAAAAATCATTTGAGCACCAGGAATGTGTTGTGTCACATTAGCCTTAGGGTCAGAGGCAGCCCACCCTTTCATTTTGTAAGCATTAGATTTCTCCATCTCTTATTTATTTTAAGAATTATATTTTTATTGATTTGAGAGAGAGAGAGGGAGAGAAACATCAATGATGAGAGTATCATTGATTGGCTGCCGCCTATATCCCCCCTATTGGGTACATGTGCCCTGACCAGGTATTGAATCTTGACCTCCTGGTTCATAGGCCATCATTCAACCATTGACCCAAACCGACATTTATTTAAAAAATCGCCCACCTGCTGTTGAAGAAGGCCTTGATTTTGCATTGGTGTTTCATGGTTGCCTTTCAGTTCCCAGTCCCTCCTGCTAGTTTTCTTCTACCTCCTTCCTGGTTTATTTTCCAATCCCTTCTCTTGTCCATGAACCTTGACTTTAAGGCCAACAGTAAGCAGAGAGTACCTTTGATTGGCAGATCACCCCATCACGATGAATTTTAAAATATACATGTGTACATGTGTATTTTGATTCTCAATTCTTAATGCTCTTGTGACTCTTGTGACCACCTCCTATCTGTTTGACAAGCAGAGCCGGGTATTCGGGTACTGAATTCTGCTGTTCATGATAAACCTCACTTTCTAGAAAACTTTTCTTTGCAGCTATCAAAATCTTAATGTAGGAAATGATTACCTACAGTTTGTAAGGTACACAGAGCTTACACAGGCAGTACAAAGTTTACGCATGGTTTGGTTAGGACTAAAGGGGACCGTGGCCTCTGGAGGGTACATTTTGGGTCAGGCCTCTGAATTTCCTGGCGTCTCTCCTCCCTCTCTTATACCCACACCACCTTGTAAACGTGTGCCCTTCAGATATTACCTATCTTGTGCAGATAGAGAACCGGAAAGGCTCAGTCTTCGGAAATGATGGCTGGATTCCTAACAACAGAAGGAAACGAACTTTCTTTCTTTGATTTGTGTGCAGGTTCTAGTCAACACTGCTTGCTGTGTCTTGATGCTGATGGCTAAGCTAATCCAATGCATTGTGTTCGGCCCTCTTCGAGTGAGCGAGAGACAGGTAAGTCCAGATGGCAAGGATGGATTCTTACGACCAGATCTGTTTTTTAGTTGATATAATTTCAAATTTCCAGAAAAGTTGCATGAATGCTACAAAGAACTTGACTCAGAGTTAACATTTTGTCTCATTTGCGTTAACATTTGCCTAGTGTTTCTATATACTTATTTTTTGTGATCTGTGTAAGAGTAAGTTGTAGTCATCAACCATGCTCTCCAAATACTTCAGTGTGTACTTCCAAAGGGCAAGGACATTTTCTCATAAAACTGGAGCACAATGGTCAAAATCAGGAAGTTCAGCATTGGTAAAAATCTCCTTATCTAATAAAAGAGAAACATGCAAATTAATCATCACTCCGCTATGCCCACAGCCAATCAGAGTGAGTATGCAAATTAAACCAACAAAGATGGAGGCTAATTTGCATATTCAGGTGCAGAGTGGAGTGAAGCCTGCTATGTGGGGAAGGGAGGTGGTGGAGGGAGCTAATGGAGTGGTGCTCCAGACAGAAGCGAGGACTAGCTGGCTCCTGGGCGACTGGGAGTGAAGCCAGGGGAAGGAAGGCCTATCCTCGCATGAATATCGTGCAACGGGCCTCTAGTGCTTTACATAATCCACAGTACATATTCAGTGTAGCCAAGTTGTCCTGATATTATTTATAGCTGCTTTCCCCAGGACTTTTATGAATGTAGTTTTAAAAGACGCATAGATTTTAGTTTGAATAATCATAACTATCAGTATTTACAGTATGGGAGTCTTTGCCAAAGGAATTTACTGAGAGATTTTAGTTTTTCCCCTTGGAAAAGTAATGTAGGACTGTTCTACCAGCAGGAAAGTAGATGATTTCTTCTTCTTTTAGGTGAGATAGTCTGACTGAACATTATTCTCAGAATGCATTATGTGAGCAGGACATGCTTTCAATAAAGAATGATTCCACAATATACTGCACAGATCAGCCATCCTCCAAAGCTTTTAGTGGATAGAGTACCGAATGCTGTGTTTTAAAAATAAGAATTTTGAGCTGGCCGTTGAAATAACAACATACAAACAAAACTGTTATTTTAACTTTATCTCATCTCAGCGGTGAGACACAGGAACCTGCTCCATTCAGAGTACAATGACTTCCCTCCTTCCTTACCCTTTTCAACCCAGATCTCCTGTTATCAGATCAGCAAGGCCTTAGTTCAGAGCTGAAACGCTCTCACTGTGGGGGCGGGGCTCTCGGGTGCTGTTATGAGCAGGACTGTTTTCCCAGAGACTTCGCATCAGTATCATCACTTTCTCCAAAATATCAACTCCAGAGGTCTCCCCGATGGGATCAGTGGAATGTAGGCTTTTTTTTTTTTTTTTTTTTTTTTTTTTTTTGAGGATACAAAGCTGCTTTTGATTCTTTCTTCAAGAAAAACCTCTGACTTGTGGGTCAGAAGTTGGTCAGGCCAGGCAAGCCGTCTAACTGCTGATGGACTGAGCCGGCACCGTGGGCCTGAGATGCTATTGCTTTCTTCTTCTGAAACGTTAAGTATCAGTTTGAAACGTACAGAGAACAACCTCGGAGTATTCCAGAGAGTTTTTCAAGACCCAGCGGTGGTCATAACGGGCACATTTGTCGCTCAGCTCCGTGTTCCGTTTTTGCAGCGGAGAGAACACCTTTGCAGCGGGTCTGTGGTGACTTTTTGACCAAAGTCATCCAGTAGCGTTTATGAAGCATTAGTTTGAGTTAGGACTCAGCAGAATTGACATGGGTTTGCCCTGTGAGTGCTTCCAGTTCAAGACTAGAGGAATGCCAGAGGCACAGACAACCTGAAATGGGGCAGATGTTCAACTGTAAAGGGGAGGTTTAGAACCGGGAAGTTTTTAAAGCACTAAATGCCTGTGATGGCACTTGCCTAAGGGCTGTACATAAGTTAACTTAGTTCCCCAACGTTTTATGAGGAGGAGCTGTAAGCCATGAAAAGCCCGTGGTGTAGGAGATGTTAGGTGACTTCCCCAGAGTCACACAGCAGACAGAGTCACACCCGGGCACACACTGCTAGGCTCACCCTGCGCTTTCCCTGCCCCAGCCTGAAACACACCCTCCGAGGACTCCGGTCCTCTGTTCTCTGTTCAGAGCGGGTACAGTCAGTGCCATTGAAAAGCTCCCAGGAGAGTTCTTCACTCTCTCGGAAGAGTTCTGTATCAAGTTGTTACACACTTAGGTTCAAGTTCAGCTTTTATTCACTTTTGCTTTTTCCGTTTTAATTTTTGACTTTGTGAAACATTTACATGATTCAAAGCTATATAGAAAGTATACTCAGAAGTGACATTTTTATCCCATCACTCCCAAGGATGGCCTGGTAGTATATTTTAATATCTGTTGGCTAGATGCCCCTCATCGCCCCTTTTGCAGTACAGGAAAGAGTTTTTTAAAAGTATGTTTCCATTGAAGTGGTTAGAGAGAGAGGAAGTGGGGGAGAGACAGAGCGAGACAGAGAAACTTTGATGTGAGAGAGAAACAGAGATCAGTTGCCTTCTGTATGCACCCTGACCAGGGATCGAACCTGCAACCCAGGCTGGTGTCCTGACCAGGAACCAAACTGGCAACCTTTCGGTGCCCAGGATAGTGCCCAACCCACTGAGCCACACCCGCCAGGACCAGTATAGGAGCTTTAAGTCCTCATGTCGGTGGGGAGAGGACAGTGAGGCAGACGTGCCCTGGTCACGGCATGTGACTTCCATGGCTTCTTTGGAAGTCTGGAGGATGCTTCGATGATGGTGAAGACGTAGCCGCTCACACAGACATTCACCACGCCGCTCTCTGAATGGCGAAAAACTACAACCAGTTTCCGTGTTCATCTGTAACCACTTAAATGATATATTCAGAGATTATTCACTGATATTGGGAAGGTTCTTACATGTGATAAGTGAAATGTTAAAGCTGATGCCTGTTGTGCATTTTTTTTTGTATTTACATTGATTGTAGCAGCTGCTTCATAACTGCTACTTCATAAGCTGCCAAATGAGCTTATGTTATTCTTGAATCTGAAGGAGTTTTTAAAAAGTCTAATCTACTTAATTCACAAGGCACTATGCTAACAGCTCTCCCCTTTTGGTGGCTAAAATTCCTTACGTGATTTAGGATTACAACCCCAAATTTGCAAATTATTTTCAAGGTGACTTCTCTGTTCTTCAGAGGGGTTGTTTTTTCCCTTTGTCTTTTATTCCTGTGGCCAAGTGACCGAGCTGAGAATAGAATATTTTCTCCGCAGAAGTCAGCTTTTGTTACGTTACCTTCTCTTCAGCGGGTCAGGTGGGGTGGTACTAACCTTTGTAAACCTTTCTCTTTTTAGCACCTCAAAGACAAGTTCTGGAATTTTATTTTCTACAAGTTCATTTTCATTTTCGGCGTGCTCAACGTCCAGACCGTGGGAGAGGTGGTCATGTGGTGCCTCTGGTTCGCCGGGCTGGTCTTCCTGCACCTGATGGTTCAGCTCTGCAAGGACCGGTTTGAATATGTGAGTGTCCAGCCGCGCCCCGTGCTCGCTGTGCTGCCCTTTTGCCAGGTTTCTGTCCTTTAACGTGAAGGAGCCACATGAGGCGTGTTGGGGTGGCTCTCTAGGGCAGTGGTTCTCCACCTTCCTAATGCCACAGCTCCTCACGTGGTGCTGACCCCCAACCATAAAATTATCTTCGTTGCTACTTCATAACTGTAATGTTGCTGCTGTTAATGAATCGTAATGTAAATACCTGTGTTTTCCGATGGCCTTAGGCTCTACAGCAGCGGTTCTCAACCTCTGTTTCTTTTGTTTGTTTTTGTTGTTGTGAATCTTCACCCAAGGATATTTTCCCACTAATTTTTAGAGAGAGTGGAAGAGAGAGGGAAAGACAGAGAGAAACATTGGTGCGAGAGAAACACATCAATTGGTTGTCTCCTGCACGCGCCCTGACCAGGGCCCGGCCGGGGAGGAGGTGCTTTCCTTTGACCGCCATAGAATTCAGGTCCCTTTGGTCCGCAGGCCGATGCTCTGTCTACTGAGCCAAACCGGCGAGGGCCCCATGAACAGGAATTCTGAGGGACTCTCTGCAGCAGCTAAGGAATGCGGGATCAGTGTCTCATGGGGGGGGTTTCTCCCCATCCAATCATGTGTTACATGACAGCCCACATGGGGCCCGTTGGCCTACACAAACTGTTTCTGTCACAACCCAAATACCTTAATGTGTAAACTGAATAAAAGCTGGTCTCTTCCAGAAATCTGCTAGTCTCCTTCCATTTCCTCCCCTTAGTCTGCTTCTTGGAGCTCTTCTGCTGATTAGTTTCCACTGTTTTCCACCCCCGGGCAAGGCCTGGATCAGCTCTCTGGTTTCCTTGGTCCCAGGAGAAGCGAGTCCTTTCCTATCTGGGCACAAGACCTGTGTCATGGCTTTGGGTCAGATCAGAGCTCTGCAGGCGGACCCTCACTCCTGAGTGCTCCCCAACTCCTTTCATGAACCTGGACAAACCTCCAGTTCGGCCTCCAGTTTAACCCACTCCGGGGCCTGGTTTGCCTTTTTTTTTTATAATATATTTTTTATTGATTTTTTTACAGCGAGGAAGGGAGAGGGATAGAGAGCTAGAAACATTGATGAGAGAGAAACATCGACCAGCTGCCTCCTGCATACCCCCTGCCAAGGATGTGCCTGCAACCAAGGTACATGCCCTTGACTGGAATCGAACCTGGGACCCTTCAGTCCGCAGGCTGATGCTCTATCCACTGAGCCACACCAGTTCTGGCTGTTTGCCCTTTCTTTACCCGTCATCCTGGGCCAGCGGCTCTTGCACCTCGGTGTGAGTTAGTTCACTCTCAAAGGCTACGGCTTTCACAACTCAACCTCCCTAACAGGTTTGCTGTCTACACCTTCCTGCTCAGGCCTATACCTCCAGGCCTTCTTTTCCGAGCTGTTGCCTCTGTGCATGTGTTAGCATAGCATTACAGTAGAAGTCTGCACCTGGGTCCATTACAGTTGTCCTAGTCCTGATGGACAACGGACAACTGCTGGAGCAAGCTCAGCAAGAAGCAACAGGAGTGGTGCTGTGCTGAGCCCTGTCAAATGTTAGAAGAGGGGAGTACGTGCCTCTGGAAATTGCTTCTAGAGCCTTATAATCCCACTGGTCAGAGGATCCTTGAGGATTTGAGATGAAAACATAACGTATATTGTTGTATGCAGTAGGCTAAATGATAAATAAAGGTCTCAAAACTTCAGCTCATGCTCATATTTTGGATGGTTGGAGGACTTGGCCATCTGACAATGGGATGCTTTTCTGTGATTCCCATTGGGCCACACAGCTAAGCACGGATCCCCAAGCAAAGCCACCAAGATTAACCTTGAGTTCCTCACCTGAGCTCCTTCTCTGTTTGTACGTTTCAGCTCTCCTTTTCTCCCACCACCCCGATGAGCAGCCACGGCCGCGTGCTGTCCCTGCTCCTGGCGATGCTGCTGTCCTGCTGCGGGCTGGCCGTCATCTGCTGCGTCACCGGCTACATCCACGGCATGCACACGCTGGCCTTCATGGCCGTGGAGGTGAGAGGCACACGGCTTTTCTCTGATCCCCTTTCTGCACATTTCCAGGGAAGCTACGGGAGGACCGACGGGTATTTGCACCCATGAAGTGACTGATGGACATCTGTCCTTCATTTTAACAAGCATTTTTTGAGTCTGTTTTGTGTTGGGTACTGGTACTGAATGCTTTTATTTGTGTTGTTTCATGTAATTCGTTCTACAATCTAATTAAAAGTGGTCATTTTTGCCATCATGTAAGTAGAGCTTACTATATCCTAGGAGTTGTTCTAAGTGCCTTACCTGCATTGACTCATTTTTGCATGTGCTTACTCATTTCATTCTTCCTGTTCATGAACGGGAACCGGGCGTAGAGGGCGGAGCGAATTGCTAAGGCTCCGGGAGTGGCAAGTGGCACAGTCTAACTAACTCCAGAGACTCGCAAGTAGGAAGGTTTTCCCTTAAGACACCATAAACTCTGATTAGTAGTAAGTAAAAAGGAGCACTCTGCTTGTTTTTTCTTAGGTAGGCAGGAATTGAGATTTTATAGAGTAATATAATATTTAAAATCTGTTATTTTGAATGGATAATTTGATGTTCATGTATATTTTAAAATTTGCTTTTTAGATCTTTCTGAAAAGAATCGATTTTTACTCAGTAGAAGTCAAAATTCTCTGTGCTTACATTCTGAAGACAAAATACTTTTTATCGTGTCCATAATAGTTATTATTAATGAGAAAAAAGAGAAATAATAAATATATTAAGGCTGATACCAAAAACACTGTTTGAAGTACTAATTGGGAATTTGTTGGAATAGGGTTAACATTTTTATGTTTATAATAAAAAAATTTTTTTTAGCTTAATAGAGTTCAATTTTGAGTATAATATAGTAGTGTAAGTAAAATTAGAAAAGTAACATTTAAGTACTTAATAAAAACATTTATAATCCTGGTTGATACTTTCTACATGTGAAAAGTATGCAACTATATTTTCTCTCTTAAAAATATTTTTATTGATTTCAAAGAGGAAGGGCAAGGGAGAGAGACATAGAAAAATCAATGATGAGAGAGAGTCATTGATTGCTGGCTCTTGCACTCCCCCTACTAGAGGTTAAGCTTGCAATCTAGGCATGTACCTTGACCGGGAATCGAACCATAACTTCCTGGTTCATATGTTGATGCTCAACCACTGAGCCATGCCAGCTGGGCCTATATTTTCTCTTGAAAAATATCTGTCTAAAATTTTACACTGACTAATGTTAATTAGCTTATTTTAAATATATTTTATTATAAACCATCATTTGAATAATATTGTGTTTTCCTTTTTTGGCTCTCTTTAATTAATATTAAGCCAACCTTTGAACAAGGTATACCTAAAAATGAAGACACTTAAATTAGGCCTATGGATCATACTATCGTACATATTTTATTTTAGTTCATTACTGTTTATTAAGATAATTTGTCACGCTATAGATTTGCTATGTTGAGCTAAATCATATTTTTAATTTATAATGTTTCTCTTCTATGTAGGGTAAAATATTTTACATTTATAACTGGGAGTGCCCCAATCTCAAATATTAATTAAACAGTTCTGGTCGATTAAGAGGAAAATCTTAATTTCTATAATACAAAGACCACGAGGGTTTATTTTGTTTTGCTTCCTTTATTCTCTTTTCTTCCCCGTGGGCAGAGGGAGCGCACACAGCGTTGTGTGGAGACCAGGTGCCATACCTCGGAGAGCGCTGTCTGAACTATACTTTGGGTGTGGGGTCACTATGCCATAAACCTTCTTAGGTAATGTGCAGTGTAACCGCACGCTGCATAAAACAGCAGTGACCCTCCACTACAAGGGTGACTTCAGAGTGTAGAAGGCGGCCTCCGGCGATGGACAGGTGTAATTGATTGTCACCTGTCACTAGGAAAGGGCTCAGAGGAGCGGGGTTGCTAGGTGATGAAAATGGTCCGTGGAAATTGGAAGCAGATGAAAGAAAAAAGTTGGTAAACTTGAACCACCTGCCCTTTTTCCTTTTTGTTTTATCGAGGTGTAGTGACACCCGGTGCTGTATAAGCTTAGGTGAACAGCATCATGACTTGACTTCATGTACTGTGAAATGGTTCTCATAATAAATTTTGTTAACATCCATCATCTCATACCAACAACAGAACTGTCTTTTTCCTTGTGATGAGAACTTTCAGGATCTGTTCTCGTCTCAACTTTCAAATACTAATGTAGCACACAGCGGTGTCAACCAGAGTCCGTGTACATTACATCCCTAGGGCTTATTCTTATAACCGGAAATGTGTACCTTTAGACCCCTCCATCCAGTTCCTCACCCTCAGCCCTTGACAACCTGCTTTTAAATTGAACTGAGCAATGTTTGACTTTTATCATCTTGTAAAAGTAAGAGGAATCCTAAACTGGACTAAAAAGAAAAACATGACTTTGTTTTTTACAGTCCCTTCTTGTCACAGTGAGGACTGCTCATGTGATTTTGCGGTGAGTAGAAATTCGGGAGGGAGGTGATTGCGATCTATCCATACAGTAGATTTTAAGATATAAAATGTATTAAAATGTGACTGTCCTATATCATGTCTAAACCAAATTCAGTTGTAACAAAAGAATATGAAGACGATTTCCCTGTGTTCGTTGCAGATACGTGATCCACCTTTGGGACCTCAATCACGAGGGGACGTGGGAAGGGAAGGGGACGTATGTCTATTACACGGATTTTGTCATGGAGCTCACTCTCCTGTCTCTGGACCTCATGCATCACATCCACATGCTGGTACGTTTTCTCAGAACCAGGAACCCTGGTTCGTACATTAGTGAGGAAAACTGCTGGTTGACCATTTAAGGACCATAGCATAACAATTAGAGCTTCTGCTGCACACCTCACCTCCATTCATGTTTCATGTGTACTTCACTCTCTTCCCCTCTGGTTAGTTATTTGGCAACATCTGGCTCTCCATGGCCAGCCTGGTCATCTTCATGCAGCTGCGGTACCTGTTCCACGAGGTACAGCGCCGGATCCGCCGGCACAAGAACTACTTGCACGTGGTTGGGAACATGGAGGCCAGGTGAGTGAGCACGGCTGACGTGGCCCGCGCTGTCTCAGGTTCGCTCTCCAACGGTAACCGGGCCCGGCTAGATGGGAACGTGCTGCTGGGAACCGGTGACAGGATGGGGAGGATTGCAGGCTCCGGAGCCGGTCTGCCTGGCTGTGCATCCCCCACCTGCCTGTGTGTGAGCGGTTCATTGACTCTGTGTGTGTTTCCTCTCGAGATGAGAGCAGAACCTCCTCCTGGAACTGCTGGCAGGACTCATGGGAGGATAAGTGCAATCAACTTAGAATGTTCTGGAACTGCGTACGCAGCACGTGCTCAGTAAATGCTAGGTTCTTTTTTTCTGTTGAATTTATTAGGGTGACATTGGTTAATAAAATTATATAGGATTCACGTATTCGATGCTATAATAATCATCTGTATATTGTATCATGTGTTTACCACCCTAAGTAAGTATTAGTTCTTCTTATTATGTCCCTTTTACATCATCATTATTATATGGGAGCTTCCTTGGGCATCTGTCCTCCTTATTTTAAAAATGTGAGTCTCACTTATTCTTTACTCGTGTGTATTTATCACACACACATGTGTGCGTGCACACACAAGCACACACATACACGCTTATCCTCATTGAAGGGGGCACTCACTTGCCAGCCTGAGGCTAAACAAGCCTAAAAGGGTGAGATTAATGGGGACCCTCTTTGTGCTCGAGGGACTCTTTTGGGGGGGTCTTCACTCCTCTCCTGAAGTCATCACCAGCAGAAGGCATGGTCAGGACAGAGTTTGTGCCTGTAGGTCCCTCCCTTGCTCTTGGCTAGGCCATGAAGGAAAGCGGGTGTACTCTTTTGATGGCAGTGTCTTATTGGGTTCCTCTGTGACTGTGCCCACAGACAAGCTCCCGGCCAGAACAGACACCCCCTGTCCGCACAGGGCGCTGGGAGTGCGCTGGGAATTGATTCCTGCCGGCGCATTCTATCATTCGCAGGTTTGCAGTTGCAACTCCAGAGGAGCTGGCTGTCAACAACGATGACTGTGCCATCTGCTGGGACTCCATGCAGGCTGCACGCAAGCTGCCCTGCGGCCATCTCTTCCACAAGTAGGCGCTCCGGGAGGGCCACGCGGGGTTGGCATTCTGCCGGGGCGCGAGGGTGCTCTGTGCCGGGCTCAGTGTGAATCCTAGCGGGGGAGTGGGGACGGTACCTCAGATTGACCAGGTGCCCTTCAGGATGGTGGAGAGAAGGCCAAGGTTATGACGGCATTAGTGGGCAGCTGACAGATCGTTGGAGCAGGGAATAATCCAGCCACGTGCATTGTCAGGTGCTCAGTTAGGGCTGGGAAGGGAGATGGTGAGCACGTGATGAAGTCTTATTGGAGAAGGGTCTTGGCAGGTGACCATGTATGTGAATGAATTAATATTCACAGCTGAACATCCTAGAAGTATGTTAGAGTGAAGAGCTAATGTCAGCAGATGTTCCTCCACATGTAAATCTCACCTCGTGGTAAATAGAAGTAAAATGACAACACATTGCATGCATTCAGAGTACTTCTGGTGAGTCCTCACAAAACACGCTAAGGAGATGGGATTTCACCTGTTCGGCAGCTCCTGTCTCCGCTCCTGGCTGGAACAAGACACCTCCTGCCCGACGTGCAGAATGTCTCTGAACATCGCCGACAACAACCGCGTCCGGGAGGACCATCCGGGAGAGAACCTGGATGAGAACCTGGTGCCCGTGGCCGCCGCCGAGGGCCGACCCCGCCTGAACCAGCACAACCACTTCTTCCACTTCGACGGTGCGCGGGCTTCCACCTCCGGCACAGCGCCCGAGGGGCTGGTGCTGTGTCAGTCATAACTGCCCCTGCAGGCCGTTGTAATACAGTATTTCAGCTTTAATTGAGAACGTTCAGAAGGTATCGATAGCGCTGAAGGGTTATTGTGTGACAGGCATTCTGCTAGGTTCTGTGTGAAGGTGGCTGGCCGGGCAGGGAGGAGGAGGAGTGAAATGGACTCAGTCGTGCCAGCCAGGAGCTCTCTGACCACTGCACTAGCTCACCTCCCAGCAGCGGGGAGAGGAGCGAGGATAAGAACCACACTTAGAATTCCAAGGCCTTGGGCACCATGCCATGGGCTGTGGATCATCCTGTGGTTCACGCTGTCCGATTCCAGAAATCCCAGTGCTGAACTGGACGCGTCCCCATTTCTCCCGGCATGCTCTCAGGAGGAGAGCTGTTCGGGTCTCTACCCGGCGCTGTCTCTGTTTCAGGCTCCCGGATTGCAAGCTGGCTGCCGAGCTTTTCAGTGGAAGTGATGCACACCACCAACATCCTAGGCATCACGCAGGCGAGCAACTCCCAGCTGAACGCAATGGTAAGGACTGCGGCTGCTCCGAGAAGAGGCTTAGTGATGGGGGGGGGGGGGCTAGACCCGTGTGCAGAGAGCGACCTGGTTGGTCCTGACTTTGCTCTGGCAGCGTGGCAGGACTTTTAGGGGCATTTTAGTTATTCACTGAGATCACTCAGATTCCTGTGTTTTACATTTTGAAATTGGTTTGCAAAATCCTTTTTTACTTTGTGGTAGATCCTTTTCTGGGTACTGCGAAGTTCATTCTGTCATGATCTAGGCCAATCTTGGACTCTCCTGATTTTTTAGCCAAAATAGTTAGTGGGGGAATTATTGACTGGAGTGAATGACATGCCTTTTATTAACAATTGTGCTAGGCCTAGCAAATGTTTATTTTATTTATTTATTTTTATCACAAATGTTTATTTTTAATTAAAAAATTAATATTTTTATTGACTTCAGAGGGAAAGGAAGAGGGCGAGAGGGATAGAAAGATCAATGATGAGAGAGAACCATTGATTGGCTGCTTCCTGTACATCCCCCACTGGGGATCAAGCCCACAACCCAGGCGCGTGCCCTTGACCTGAATCAAACCTGGGACCCTTCAGTCCCAGGCTAATGCTCTGTCCACCGAGCCAAACTGGCTAGGGCTAGATTCTTTGCCTTTTTTCTAACCTTTATCATATGGTGAATTATTTTACGCTGTTGGAGAAACATGTTGGACCATGGTTGAAATTTAGTCTTCATTGTGATAATAAATGCAGGAGTGTTAACATGCATCCTACCTTAGTCCCTCTTGAATAGGACCTCTGGCGGATGTGGGTCAGCCTGCCCAGTACTTCAGCAGGTCATTAGTCATTTGCTCATTTATTCATTAACCTTAGTGTATTTTTTTAAACAAATGTGTAATGAAAACTTGCGACAGGCGATACATGATGTAAACAAGTAAACAAGGTGGGAGTGTGATTCTAGTTGGGCAGATTGACTATAAACAGATGAGGTCATGCTGATGGGTGAATGCTCTGAAGGCGAACTTCTTATTCAAATTAAGGTATTATTTACATAGAGTAAATTCACCCTTTTCAGAATCCAGTTCTGTGCGTTTTGTCAGACTCACATAGTTGTGTAACTACCACCATTATCTACTCAGAGAACAGTCCCATTCCCCTCCCCCCATCCCCCATTCCATGGTGCCATTTGTGATCACTTTCTCTCCCCACCTCCACCCTCGGGCAACCACTATAATTTTGCTGTTCCAAAGCATCATTTAAATGGAATTTTTGAGTCGAGATTCTTTCATGTGACATAATGCATTTGAATTTCACCCATGGGGTGTGAGTCAGAAATTTGTTTCTCTTTGAAACTATGTCTTTAAAGAGAACACATTTTCATACCCAACTTAATGCGCACTTTTAAAAACTGGAATATTCTCGTTGAGCCTGTGTTAGGGTCCAGTTGGACTTCTGTCTCTTTATTTTCAAATCGATGTCTCAGTTATCCGTCGCATTCTGGAGAAGTATAAAAGGGAGTGTGTTTGCATGGTGATCTGCAGAGGGGGAGTGGCCCCTTACCTTTGCTTTCATGGCAGATGCCACGTTCGGTGCCTGGAGCCTGCCACACCGGGCCCTCCGGGAGGCGCTGTGGAGTGACCATGTCTGTGGCCTTTGCCTTTGTGTTCCTACAGGCTCATCAGATCCAGGAGATGTTCCCCCAGGTCCCGTACCCGCTCGTGCTGCAGGACCTCCAGCTGACACGCTCGGTGGAGATAACCACAGACAACATTCTAGAAGGACGGATTCAAGTACCTTTTCCCACACAGGTGAACCGGGTCTTAAGCATGGCAAAGGGACTCTGTCTTCACAGAGATTTGATCCGCTAAAGACTTTCAGTTACCTTAACAACTACGTATTATTTATGATTTAATGAATGGTTTCTGTAATGACTTTCCAAATTATGACTGAGAACAGACCGACCAAAGAGGCTCGGATTAAGACAGGAACAGATGAATTTAGATCATTATTTTTTTTTTGAGTCTGCAATCGTAGCAGCGTTTCCATTTCTCGGAGCACCTAGGCCTTGGGGCTCAGGCCGGCGGGACCTTAGCTCCCTCTGCCCCCGGGTGCTCCCTGTGCTGCGCTTTAGGCTCGGACGGCTCTGGACTGACTGTGGTGCCGTCTCTTTTAGCGGTCAGATGGCATCAGACCCGCATTGAACAGTCCTGCAGACAGGCTGAACGGCGACCTGGACGAGGGAGAGATGGCGGCCCAGGTGAGGCCTGACGCCGGAGGGAGGGAGTGAATGAGGGAGGCAGGGAGGGAGTGAAGGAGGGAGGCAGGGAGGGAGGGAGGAAGGGAGAGAGGGAGAGTCCGGGGCTGGGGAGGGCTGTGTGTGCCTGGCAGTGGTCTTCAGTCCTGCCTTTTACAGAGTTCATGAGGCTCAGGAAGAGCCTAAGAGGGGGCGTGCACCCCGTCTGTCTCAGGGTTCAAAGTGAACCCCCAGTGCAGGCTGCCTCAACCTGTGTGCATCCTCCTCCACTCTCCACCAGTTCTTTCTGACCTTCTGTAGGGTCAGACTCAGGAAGAGAGAGCTTAGGATGGGCCATGTGACCCAGTGTGTGTGTGTGTGTGTGTGCCCCTGGGTCTGTCATTTTCCCTGAGATCTCCCTGCCCCATTGGGTACCAGAAACCTTGACTATACTTGGGAACTTGAGCTGAGTCTTTACGGCCACCCCTCCCTTTGTGGGGGTCACATTCCCCTCTGAGGGGTTCTCTTGGGCAGGACCCATACCTGCTGCCCATCCACAGCCTGTTATCTGCGGTGAGCCAGTTCTTTCCCCGGATTTCTCAACATGCTGGCTACCGCCAGTCCCTCCGTGCCCAGACCCTAGGGCTACGAGTGAGGCGACACTGTTCTGAAGTCTCCTCACTGCTTGGCTGAGGCAGAGGGAGGTGAGGGTGCAGGCGACGGAGAAGCTCGTAGGCCTGTCCTCAGCCTCTTCCCCTTGTCCCTGCCGTGGCCTGGAGGTGGCAGCCGTGTCTGCTCACAGGAGTGTACATGGTTGGCACCTGCTTGGGTATGTGGGGGCAGGCCCAAACCGAGGGGATCCATGTTTACATCCTGTTACACAGGAACCACATGATCTTGTACCTGTTTAAAAAGATCCTTAGAATTGACCCTTTTTATCTGCTTGGCTGTTTTCAGAGCCAGGAGAGGGTATAAAATTTGTGTGGTGAGCGTGATAAGACTTGTTTAAATTTTAGAGCAGTTATTAGAATTGAACAGAAAATTCCCAGAATGCAAAGTGGTGGTTACCGGTCTTCTTTCCAAGCGTGCAGCCCCCAGGCGTGGGTGTGATCGTTTACCTGTTCAGTGAGGGTCAGGTTCGCCGTCACTGGTGCCCAGGCCCCATGGCGGCTGCCTGTGGGCCCAGCAGGTGGCTCCCCGGGGCCCTGGCCAGGCGGGCCTCTGCCCGGGAGGCGGCCTGGCTCACCGGCCCCCCCCCCCCCCCCCCCCGCAGGCGGAGCGCGTGCCGCTGGCCCTCGGTCCCCGGCTGGAGGAGGCGCTGGACTTCGGCGAGGCGGAGCCGGAGCCCGGCGAGGGGGAGGACTTCGAGGCCCGGGGCAGCCGCTTCTCCAAGTCGGCCGACGAGCGGCAGCGCATGCTGGTGCAGCGCAAGGACGACCTCCTGCAGCAGGCGCGCAGGTGAGGCCCTCTGAGCCCCGGGAGCCCGGAGGCCCCGTCACTCCGGCCCACAGCCGGCCTCCTCAGCGGGGGCCAGCATGGACACCCTCCGCGTCACCTGCACAGCCAGGCTTAACCGGGAACGGGGCTCCCCTGGTGACTTCTGGGGCATCCTAAGCCACGTGGACCCGGACAGCACTCTGTGCCACGTGCTCCGAGCTCTTTCTGGTCGTTGTTTGGACTCTCCGGACAGCTCCGGGAGGGAGCGCTGTGACTGTGCCCACTTGACGGGCTCACAGCAGAACAGGCGAGACGTGGAGAGGTTAACGCTGTGCGGCCCAGCCCGGAGCATCGGTGCAGTGGAGCCTGGGCTGTGCCTGTGACTTTGTGGTTAAGCCTTGGGGACAGCGCAGCACTGTGTTGATTGGCGCAGGGCGGGCCTTGGTGCTGGTGTGCCTGGAGGGGACAGCCAGAGGACGGACGGCTGAGCCGCCTCTGCCTGCCCCCAGGCGGAGAGCGTCTCCTCTGCTCTGCTCGGGCGGGCTCTCCGGCGCAGAGCTGAGGGTCAGCTCCGCGAAGGCGCCTGGGAAACCAGGGGTGCAGAAGAGACGCGCCCTGTGTGTCTGTGTCTGTTCCAGAGCTTTCCCCGTGCCTCATGCCCATCCTTTGCTTTCAAGGCGGTTCTTGAACCGAAGTTCTGAAGATGACTCGGCCTCGGAGGGCTGCCTGGCCTCGGAAGGCGTGCCCTCCGACCCTGTGACCCTGCGTCGGAGGATGCTGGCCGCGGCCGCGGAGCGGAGACTTCAGAAGCAGCAGACCTCCTAGCGCTTCCTGCCCGCTCAGCCGCCTCCCCGAGCAGCGCCCCCGGGAGGCTGCCTCGCCGCCCGCGGCCTACGCGGGCCTGACTGCATTGCCGCTGTACAAAGCATGTGGTCTTCATAGTGTTTGGACAGCTGACAAATGTAATCCCTTTTGTAACCCTTTCTCTGTGACATTTCTTCTCCCGTTAGAAACACTGCACATGCTAACTCCAGGCGTGATCTCTCCTGGCAGGGCCTGGACTTCTGGGGGTGGGCAAGGCCAGGGGGCAGTGGGCAGCCAGAGGTCTGAGGCCGGCAGCTTTGGGACAGCTTTATGCATAAGTCACACCAGTGCTGGTGTCTCGGCCCCGATCTGGCAGGAAGTGGGGGTGGGGCCGGTTCCTGATGAGTGGGATGTACAGCGGGAGCCCACCCCACCCCACGGGAGGCCCTGTCTCATGCTGTTCTTAGAGGCGTTCAGAGGGGTACAGGGGCTGGAACCGGGCTCTCGGGCCCCGGGGCCGGCAGGGCATCTTGGAAAAATAACTCTTGGTTTGATACCTGGAGCAGCCAGGGGAGCGTGTGAGCGGGTGACCCGTGTGTCCCAGGCCATCCGGGACTTCCTTTCCGAGCCCCAACCAAAGCTGGTTTTATTTCCGTTTATGCTGGTGCTGCTGCATCTCCCGTGCCCACCCTGTGCGTCTGTCGGCCCCTCTGCATGTCGGTGGCCCCAGGGGTGTGTGTGGGGGGGCAGCCCGGAGGGGTTGCGCAGCAGGCTCTGGTTTCTGGTTTGAATTCCTTGGTCAAGTGCTTTAGGCACTGTCAGCGGCTGTGGGTTTGTCCTCGGAGGAAACGTGGGCCTTAGAGACGGAGAGGACATGGGAGGGCTTTGCTAGAGAAATAAAAGCTGCCTTTCTGTCTGCTCTGGAGCCTCATTCTCATTACTGTCCTGTGGGCGAGAACGCGGGAAGGGAAGATGTGGCATCCACCTGCTCGGAGCAGACGCAGGTCCTGGCCATTTGCAAGCTCATCCCACGTCCACTGGAAGGATTTGAAACATGCAGTGATAGGTTACGTAGTTCAGTTTTATGTCCTATCGGATTAAGTTTTTTTTTCTTCTCCTTAATGTTTGAAAACAGTTACAATACCGGCAGTCCTTTGGGGGAGAATCCAGTATTACCTAAAATTATCGGCAAAGTTAAATGTATTTTAAGCGGAAAGTTTGTAGGATGCTGCAGAGTAATTGAAGAAAGAGTGATGAGTCAATGTCTAGGCCAAGATAATTTATTCCAATAAACCTTTCAGAAGCCTTACCTTTGAAATGCTGTTAGTACATTTCTGTGATTTTTTAAAAAACAAAATGTGTTTTGTTTTGCTGAGAGCATAGCTACTTGTTTTTATTGTAAAACAACAATAATAATAAAAAGCAAACTGGATCCTTAGTGTGCTGTGTGCGGCCGGAGCTGAGGCGGGGCCTCCAGCGGAGCTGGTGCTCGGTCCCATGCTGATGGTGTGCCCATGTCTTGGGTGGAGGGCTTCCCATCCTTACGCCTGCGGGTGGCGCTGGTTGAAGGTGGCATTGTGTGTTTCAGATGTGTGAGCGGAGGAGTTGTCTGAAGGCAGTTCGAGGTCTTGAAACAGTGGCCCCTGGCAGTATGACGGTGATGGAAGCCGGGCGTGGGGCCTTACACAGCTTCTGGTTACCCAGGAGAAATTCTAGACTCACCGCTAGATAGCTGAGGATTCTGGGTACCACCCACTCGGCTTTTGTCACTTCTCGGGGGTGTCTGGGATAGATGCCAAGGGCAGTGGCAGGAGCTAGACCAGTCCCCTCGGCTCTCTATCCCATGGCCTCTCCCGGGGAGAGGAGCCTGTGTGCTTTGGAGGTGGTCTATATTACTCCTTCGCTCTCCTTGTAGGGCCCTAATTGTTGAGAAACTGGGTTTGGGCTCCCTCACCCCAAGTTTTGAGGCTTTTATGTGGACGTTTTGTGTTGCTACAAGTTCAAGGTCCCCAGGTGGCCACTGGGCCTCATTTTCCACTTGAGCTGTGCACCCAGCGTGCCAGCAGACGTGGGCATCTCTCGGAGTGGCTCCCCATGACAGAGAAACGGCCCTGCAGGTGAAAGGAGCCGCGGCTTCGCGCCGAGCTTGTTCCGGAATAACCCGTCTGCTCGCCCGGATGCCCTCCATCCGGAAGCCTCGTCTCACCACCCAGAAGCAATTCCAAACCCGAATGGGCGTCGGAGCCACCAGGCTCGGCCCCCACACTCCTTGCTCTGTCCCCCTGCATCCTCTCCTCAGACGATGCTCCGGACTCCTTTTCAGGAAGATCAGGCCAAGGAAGTTCTGTGGGGAGAGAACCTGCCAGAACACAGCTCCCTCTTAGCAAATTTCAGCCGTGCCATATGCTGTGGCCGGAGTGCAACCTTCCCATCAGCAGGGCTGGCCTGGGCCTCCCCGTGCAGGTGCGTTGGGGTGAGGGGGGCAGGTGGGAAAGCACTGGCGAGGCCTGGCTGACCAGCAGGCTGGGCTGGCTGCAGAGGGCCAGCTGGTTCTTTAGAACAGGAGGGAACTAGCTTGCTATCTGTCTCTGCAGCAGAATCATCCCCTCCCCCACCTCCCCTAGACTCACAAGCACTGGGGCTGCCCCGGGCTGGCCGGTCCCATCTGTTGGGGTGTGGAGAGGGTTCCAATGGCCTGACCTCCGAGGCCGTCCTATCTCCCTGCCTGGCTAACCACTGAGCCGTGGATGTGACACAGGGACTTTGATGGGCCCTGCTCCTTCCCTCCGGGTGTCAGTGTCAGCCGGTTTGCTACAATAGTTACTACAGCAATCGCCCGGCAGCCCAGGAGAGCGTGGGGAGACTGTGGTCCGGGGAGACAGGCACGGCCTCCGATGCCCACTGTGCTGATCTCGGCTGCCCCTTGTGTGTGTGGCCTGCAGGGGGCTTCCCAGCACCAGGTGCAGTAGCAGGCTTTTAAAGATGGCCAGGTGGCCTGGCCGGCGTGGCTCGGTGGTCGAGCATCAACCTATGAACCAGGAGGTCACGGTTTGATTCCCAATCAGGGCACTCACCAGAGTTTCGGGCTGGATTCCCAGTAGGGGGCGTGCAGGAGGCAGCCGATCCATGATTCTCATCATTGATGTTTCTCTCTCTCCCTCCCCCTCTGAAATCAATTAAAAAATATATGTAAAAAAATAAAGGTGTCCAATTGGGGGCAGACGGTCCAGGCAATTTGGCCTCCTTCTTGGGACCACCCATCCTCCTCCTGCCGTGCAGCCACTGGGAACAGGAGGAACAGGAGCCTGTGCTAGTCGCTTTGGGGTTACCCGCCCTCCCAGCTTTTTCCCTTTCCCAAACCTCGACCCCACGCTGCCCTCAGAAACAAGCAAAGCCAGCTGCACGGGAGGAGGAGCCCGGAGCCTGGAGGAAGCGGCACCCGTGGGCAGGCTGGCCATTCCTCTGCTGTCCTTGCGCCCAGCTGGCTCCCCCTGATGGCGGCACCGAGGGCACACGGGGAAGGTCAGGGGGTGGGTTCTCTCTCTGCCACCGCCAGCCTTGCCCGCCAGCCGCCCAGGGTCTGCGGCCCCTCCGGCCCCCCTCCCCCGTCCGGTGCAAACAGAGCCTGCGCGGGGGAGACCGGTACAGACAAACATTCTCTTTATTGAGCTACACATGGATTTTCCATTAGTCAGAGAAGTAGACTGGCAGTGTGTAAGATATCACAGAAACCTCACCGATTGGGAATAGAAAGGCTTAGAAAGACCGTGGGCTTTTTTTTTTTTTTCTTCCAAGTTTTTATTTTTTTCCTGTATTTTTTCATTTTTTGTGTGTGGTTCGTCGTTTTGCCGCCTTTTTTATCTGAAATGGCTGTGACTGGTTCTTCAGCAAGTGTCTTAAAAGTGAAACCGTGAAGAGGTTTGGGGTTGGAATGCGAGTCAGAGTAGAAATGACAGGACTGGTCATGGCAACTGGCTTTCGTGTCAACACTGACTCCGTCTTTGCCTTTGACGTGTGTGTGTGTGTGTGTGTGTGTGTGTGTGTGGTTTCCTTCCCATCTTGTGGCATTTAAAAAAAAAAGGTGGGGGATTTTTCATTGTTTTTATCTGTGGCACAAACATCCATCCTCACATGAGAAAGAGTGGACACAGGTCACCGAAACAGAGGACAAGGTGGAGGACACACACACGCACACGGGGAGCATCCATCTGAGACCGAGAAGCAAAAACGTCAAAGGAAAAAACCCGCAACCCTGACCCCCAAAGACGAGGGCAGCTGCTGGGGTGTTGTGGGTACACAGGGCTCACCAGGACAAAAAGGAAAAGGAAACAACTGGAAAATGGTGATGAAGGGTGTCTGTCCGAAGGGGACATAGTGAACAGAATAAATGGGCGGGGACACTGTTTTCGATGGGGCTCTTTATGCATGTGATCCGATTCTGTGGGGCAGCTACGGGCCAGTGAGAGCTGTGCTTTTTCTATACAAACCTGGGGTGAGCGTGTAGCTGGAGTGGTTGGGGGCGTGCGTGTGTGCGTGCGTGTGTGTGGTGGGGGTGTGTGCATGCGTGCGTGTGTGTGTGTGTGTGTGTGTGTGTGTGTGGTGGGGGTGTGTGGGTGGTGTGGGGTGCAAAGCGCAGCCCGGTCTGAGCACATTCTGGAAACCTGGTGCGGACAGAGAGGCCTGGCACCTCTGCCCCCACACCTGCTGCCAGGTGAGATGGGAGAGGGGGGAGTGCCGATGTATGTTTCTTATTCCAAAAGAAGAGAGAAAGAGAGAAAGAAATATGGATGTAATGGTGAGTTTTCCATTTTCCTTTTAAGCTACAAAGCACATGAGAAATGTTCTTTTTTTTTTTTCCTTTCAAATTCTAAATGTAGAGACTCAACTAAAACCGGGTTTCTACAGCATTCTACAGAAATACACAGCCGTCAGTCACTCTGGGGTCGTGGGTTAGACAGGGGCTTGATACAGAAAGGCTGTGTGTCTTACAAAGGCCAAAAGGTCATGCTACCAGGAGATCAAGGTCAACAGCAGAGAGTCCGTGAAGCAGTCTGTAGAGAGAGAGATAAGGGGGTCCAGTCGGGCCAGTTTCTTTGCTTTTAAAAACCAACAAACCAACCAACCAACAAACCCTGGCACACTCATTGCTCCTGTGTCGGAGGCGGGCAAGATGGGGAGGCATCGAAGGAAGAGGAGAAGGAATCCCAGGAAGCCCGGCCCAGGCCCCTAGAGGCCTCCTCTGTGGTCAGGTCGGCCATCCAGCCCCTCCCTGTGGCCCCTCCGGCCCCCGTCTCCCCCTCGCCCCCGTCTCCTAGCGCCTGGCATGTCCCTCCCCGCAGCTGCTCTGGCCCTTGCCTGCTTGGCTTGAAGAAAGAGACCAGGGGTCATGGGGGTGGTCAGAGCAATGATTCTTCTAAGTCCCTTTCCTGTTTTGGGGGGCGTAGGGCAGTGGGATGGCCAGGGCACTGGCCATTTTGTAAAGGGTTTGGGGCTTTGCAGAGAGCCGGGCAGAACTGAGAGCTCAGGGGGTAGAAGCAGAAACCGGCCGGCCCGAGGCCAGGCCACTTGGCCTCCCGCTGCTCGCAGACAGGGGTCTCAGTTGGTGAATCTACAGGGCTGGTCTCCCAAGTCAGGGCTCCATCACGGCTCGTGTGTGTGTGTGTGTGTGTGTGTGTGTGTGTGTGTGTACACGCACATGCGTGCACAGGCACACACCTGCATGCTCATGGGCTGACCCTATGGGGTGGTGGTCAGTTCTGTCTGAAGCTCTTTCTAGTACAAACTAAAAAGAATTAATATATATTTGTATATATATATATTTATATATATAAGATTTTGTTACGCCTTTTTTTTTTTAAGTTTATTTACCAACTTGCATTTGTCAGTGGGTGGTGGGTGGTGGGTGGTGGGAGGGGTGTGTGTGTGTGTGTGTGTGTGTGTGTGTGTGTGTGCGCGAGCTTTTCTGAGTGCTGGAATCATTACCAAGTAGGTTGCTATACAGGACAAGAGGTCAGTACAAGCCGCAGCCCCGAAGGTTGTTGGCAATGATGATGTCGGTGACGGCGTCGAATACCACCTGGATGTTATTCGTGTCTGTGGCACAAGTCATGTGACAATAGATTTCTTTGTTGGGGGAGCGGTTTTTGCTTTCGAATTGTGCTTGGATGTAGGCGGCTGCGTCTTCGTAGGTATTGGGGCCTGTAGCAAGACAGAACAGGGAGAGGCCCCGGTGAGAGCCGGCAGGGACCGGGTGGGGACCCCCGGGCCACAGGCGGGCTGGGGCATGTCCCAGGAAGCAGGGCCCAGGAGAGGAGGCTACAGGCAGACACGCCCTCTCCAAAGGCGTCCTTGTATTTCACAGCCAAACCCACGTGCGGCTCTGCATTCGCCTGGCTTCGGGCTTTTCCAGGCGTCTCACCGTTTCCACCCTGGGCGGACCCAGGAGCCCTGGGCGGACAATGGCCACAGAAGGTCCCTTTGCTTTCTGGAGGAGCACCCTGAGGCCCCGCCCCGGTCTGCCCTTCACAGCACTCACCCCTGGTCTAAACCAGTCCTGCTCGCCTGGCCAGCATGGCTCAGTGGTTGAGCATTGACCTGTGACCAGGAGGTCACGGTTTGGTACCTGATCAGGGCACATGCCTGGGTTGTGGGCTCGATCCCCAGTAGGGGATGTGCAGGAGGCAGCCGATCCAGGATTCTCTCTCATCAGTGATGTTTCCACCTCCCTCTCCCTTCCTCTCTGAAATCAATAAAAAATGTATTTTAAAAAAGAAATAAAAAGAAACCAGCCCTGCTGCTCTGATAAACCAAGGCAGTGGCCTCTGAGGGGGGCCCTGGCAGGTGGGGATCCAGGACTCCTGGTGTCACAGGGGGCCCCGGGGGCCGAGCTGGACCTGCCCGTCTCCCTGCACTGGGCAGGACTGGGGAGCCCCCACACAGTCCTAGTTCTTGGGTGAGTGGCCAGCCTTACGGGCGCTGGTATCCCCTGGGTGGGTAGTTTAAGGTCCTAGTAGCGTAAGACCGGCTGGGCCCTGCTGCCCCACTGCCCCACCCCTGCTCCTCGCTGTCCCCTTGATCCTGGCTGGGGCCAGGTGGGGATGTCTGTGGAGGATGCAAAGACAGTTCTGTTTAATCAAACAGATTAAACCCACGTGGCTCTGCCCTGTGGACAGCTTTCAATCACCATAAAATACAGAGCAACACAGAATTTCCTAAGCGCCAGCAAAGGAAGAGGCCTCAGTGCCCCTGGGACCTGGGTGCTCGGAACCAATGCCATCCGGTGCTGAGGGCGGGGGCCACACCTCCCCGGCCCCACCCCCAGCCCCCGTCCTTCGTTCCCATCCTCTGAGTAACCCACGGCCAGTGGGACGCAGACCAGGCCCCGGGCTCTGTGCTCTCCGCTCCCCCCGGAGGCCCCCCGCCCCCCGGGCACTACTGCTGTTACCGTGGTGCCCAGATGAGGAACGGGACCAGGGGCTTTGCCTGCCCAAAGTTGCAGGTGGTCAGGTGGTCTGGCTCCAGAGGCTGCTTCTGTGCCCCTGCCGGCCAGAGGCACGCTCTTGGCCATTGCCCGACCCCAGCCTGCCGCCACCCCGGCTGCCACCCCCGCTCTTAGCACCCTGGGGTGGGCGGGAGCCTTGTTGACTGCCAAGCAGTAGAACACCAGTGACCAACGGGCTGTGCTCAGAACACCCGATGGGCCTTTCTGCACACCGAGGGTGAGCACCATCACTTCCAGGCGGCAGAGAAGGGTGGGTGGTGGTGGGGGGACAGTGGAGTCCTGGGAGCCCAGCCCATGCATGCCCTCCCCTCTCTCGGGGCTGCCTGTGAGGGGGTCCTGGCTGAGCCAACCTGGGGGGTGCAAAAGGGGCCCCCAGGAGCTTCCCCGTCCAGGGGGACGAAGGCTGGGCTTTGCACTGGCCCCTCGCTGTGGACCGGGGCCCGTAGCCCACAGCAGCTGCCTCCCTCGGCGGGCAGCCCAATGCCTCATCAACCGGCTGCAAGAGCTCCGTGTGGCGTCTGGGATACATCCCCCTGGGAGCCAGGTGGGAGGACAAAGCCCCAGAGGAGGTGGGGGAGAGGCAGGCAGGGAAGGAGGAGGCTTGCAGGGAAGGAGGAAGAGGAGGAAGAGGAGGAGGAGGAGGGAGGGGAGGAGGAGGAGGAGGAGGAGGAGGGTCTGGTTTGGGAAAAAGAAGGAACGTGGAGGAAGAGGGGGAAAGCAGGCCTGACGGTGCAGGGGGTGAAAGAGCTGGCGGGACACGGGCCAGTCTCTGATGGTAGAGAAAACAGGTGTGGCCACGCACAGCCCACGTGGCTGCCGGTCCTAATCCGGGCGCAGGTGCTGTGAGGCCAGCAGCCGCCTGGGGAGGTTAAGGGGCGGCCGCTGGGGAGACGAGCGAGATGGGGGTGAGCAGGGTTCAAGGGGAAGCCACCGCCCTGCCTTGCTTGGTTGCTCCTGACTCACCTGGTCACAAAGCATATGGATCAGGAGGCCCATCTCCCCCCACACCCAGGGCCGTGTCCCGGGAAGGGCCACGCCTGGCCACACCCCGGCGTTTCCCTCTGCGCCTGTTCCCAGAGCCAGGGCTCCGGCCTGTGCAGGGGGAGCCCACTCCTGGGAGGGTGGGGCTGCCTCCCGCACAGGGCCCCGGGACACCCACCTGTGTACTCAGGAAAGCAGATGGTCAGAGGTGACTTCTTGATCTTCTCCCCAAAGAGATCTTTCTTGTTGAGGAAGAGGATGATGGAGGTATCGATGAAGAACTTGTTGTTACAGATGGAGTCGAAGAGCATGAGAGACTCGTGCATGCGGTTCTGCGGCCGCAGGCGGGGGGAGGGGTGGAGAGAGCGGGACAGACAGCGAGGGGGAGACACGGAGACAGGGAGACAGGGAGAGAGAAGAAGCGTTAGGTTTGAGAGAGAGGAGCTGGGCTACTCAGCCGCTCAGGAGGGGCTCCCAGGCCCGGGGGAGGCGGACAGACAGAACAGTGATCTGCTACACAGCACGGGGCTGCCCACGTCCAGCGCCCAGACCCCTCTACGCCCCTCGTCTCAGGGCCAATGGCAGACAGCGACCCGACATGGCTCCCTGGGGGAGGCTGAAGACCCGGTGACCTGGGCTCTCCCCCTGCGAAGTCCCCAGCCACAGGAGTGTCTCCCTGAATGCGTGTGTATGCATGTGTGTGTATGTGCGTGTGTGTGTATGTGCGTGCATGTGCATGTGCTGGGGTTGCTGGTGATTGGATGGGAGCCCAGAGCTGGGCTTTGGCCCTTCCTGTCCAGACCTGCCCTCTTTAGCCCAATCTGTGGGTGGGGTGTCCTCTGTGAGGGGTGAGGGACTGTGCAGGGAAGGTACATGTGGGGTCAGCCGTGCAGGGGAGAGGGAGCTGCCAGGCTGGCTGCAGGGGAGCCGGGCGACGGGCCTCGCCTCTTCGTACACAGTCCGTTCAGCGAATGAGTGCGCGTGCGGGGCCCCAGACAGAGCAGAGCCTCCAGGGACAGTCCCTGCCTGGGCCCAGGGAGGCCAGCTTGGGTGGTGGGGTGGATGCCAGGAGTACACTCGGGTGCCGGGGTAGGTAGGGGGGAGGGGCCTCTTGGCAGTGTGGGAGCCCATCTCTCTGTGCAGGAAGGTGGCTTCCTGGTGACGGGCCGCCCTGGGGGAAGGCATAACTGCCCTCACACCCAGCCCCCCGGGCCTGCAGCCGGGCCCAGAGCGACCCCGGGGTACCGTCTCCCTCTGACGTCAGGAGACGGAACCACACCGGGGCAAGAGCAGAGAGCAGTGTGGGTGCCGCTGGGTCTTATTCTCAGGATGGGAGGGCGGAGCGGGGCAGGAGGCAGCCATAGGAGCTGAGGAAGCTGCCTGTTCTGTCGCCATGGCAACGTCCCCTATCTGAGCAGGGGGAGGAGGGGGAAGGTGGGGACGCATCCTCCACAGTCATTGCACCCCACTCTGCACCCAGCACTTCCCCTGCCTCGTGCCGGTTAATCTCACCAACCCTTAGGGGCACGGGAGTGACACGGGGGGTGGGGGGGTGGGCAGCGCCAGAGCTGGGCGGTGTCCGGGCCTCTCCAGGCACTCGGAGTGGTCTGTGGCCTTCAGAGGAGGAAACAATGAGGTCACGATGGCCCCAGACTGCCTCTCACACCTGTGACCGCAAAGGTACCGGCCCCAGACCCTCGTTCTGTGGCCGAGGCTGGGGCGGGGGGGGGGGGGGGGGGGGCCCTCAGCGTGCATCCCTGCTGCTTCTCAGGAGCCACCAGACAGCTGTGGTTACTCCTCCCTCAGCGATTTGCTGCCAAGGCCGCTGTCCCTTCCCTCTGCCGAGCAGATTCAGCAAACCCACCCACGTGACCTATCACCCTCCGAGCCTCGACCAGGCGCCTTCCTTCTCGGTGCCCCCGCAGTCCTGTTCAGGGAGGAGTGAGACTCAGTGCCCAGGCACCGCAGGGCCCGTCCGGAAAGGGGAGGAGGTCTCCCCGAGGGCCACGAGCAGGGCCTGGGGCTGAGCGCGCTCAGCTCGCCGGGCACCGAGGAGGGCAGAGTCGAGATGCTCCAACACCCACAGACTCTAGAAAAAGCCCCCCCAACAGAGCCGCTGGTCCACAGCCACTCCACCCAGCGCCCACCAGTGCACGCCCAGTCCCAGCACTGCTTTGTCCACAGACACCGAGGGTCACAGTGGGGACATATGCCCAGGCCTCCCACCACCAGAGGGACCACCAAGGCGAGGAGCTGAGAGCCGGGGGGCGGGGTGTGTGTGTGTGTGTGTGTGGGGGGGGTTGGCTGGGCTGAGCTTAGGTCTGGAGGAAAAGCCCAGGCCAAGCGCTAAGGATCCAGCTGGCACAGCGCCCCCTCCCCATCCCCCGCCCCTTACAGGCCAGGCGTGCGGGCTGCAGGCTCCTGCTCTCCCAGAGCCCACAGTCTAATGGGGAGAGGCAACGCCACACACCACAAAGGTCTGCGGGGCCCGGGAGGAGCGGGGAGGCAGAGGGCACGGCGCACAGTCAGACCCCGATTCTCCAGGAGGCAGAGGGCACGGCACACAGTCAGACCCCGATTCTCCAGGAGGCAGAGGGCAGGGCACACAGTCAGACCCCGATTCTCCAGAGGCAGAGGGCACGGCGCACAGTCAGACCCCGATTCTCCAGGAGGCAGAGGGCACGGCACACAGTCAGACCCCGATTCTCCAGGGGCAGAGGGCACGGCTGTGGCACAGTCAGACCCCGATTCTCCAGGGGCAGAGGGCATGGCACACAGTCAGACCCCGATTCTCCAGAGGCAGAGGGCACGGCGCACAGTTAGACTCCGATTCTCCAGGGGCAGAGGGCACGGCGCACAGTCAGACCCCGATTCTCCAGGGGCAGAGGGCACGGCGCACAGTCAGACCCCGATTCTCCAGGGGGCAGAGGGCACGGCGCACAGTCAGCCCCGGATTCTCCGTGTGGGAGGACTCGGGAGGGAGGGTTGGGAAAGAAGGTGCGGGGGTGGGGGTGCGGGTGGGGGGCAGCCGGGGTGGCACTGAGCCCCCTCCGCGCCCCGCACCCCTCCCCACTCGGACTGGAGCCATCACCAGGGAACCGGGAGCACAGCTCATCCTCACGGGCTTCCGGGAGGAAACAGATGCCGAATACAGTGCAAACAGGAGGCGGTGCCATGATTTGAGAAGAGAGAGAGAGAAGCCAGAGGTCACCACCCCTGCCTGCAGTCACTGCCTGTCTGTCCCCTCCCTGTGCCCACCGGGCTCCAGGGCGCTGAGAGCAGCAGGAGTCCTTCCTACCCCAGTGGGGCTTGTCCCCTCCACCGGGCAGCCCGTGGGCGCAGGCGGGGCCCCAGGACTGACCTGGAGCTGGGCACGGGACACGTGTCATGTGGGTGTGCCTGGCGGAGGCCTGGCCACTGACGGCACACCACACACACACACACACACACACACACACACACACACACGCTGGGAAGAGCCGGCACTTTTATGAACGTGGGTGACTAATAAATACACGACGGCAGCCGATGAATTATGACAGCCACTAGCAATTTATTAAACCCCCAGTCACTCTACTTACAAAATTACAGTTAACACGGGGTGGGCGGGGGTGGCGGGATCGGGAGGGGGGACCACTGGGACCTGAGGGAGAAGGTTGGGGAAGGAGGGAGGGGGCGGCCTGGGCCGGGGGAGGAGAGCAGAGAGGCCGAAGTAGCAGCGGGGGAGGCCAGGGGGGCAGAACCGGGAGGGAAGGGCCTGGCTGGCGGGGCGGCAGCAGGGATTGGGGGCGTGGGGGGTGGGGGAGGAAGAGCTACAGGAGCAGAGGTGTGTGGAGCTGCTGCTGCTGAGAGGGGAGCCCTCCCTGCGGCAGGCTCGGTGCATGCGGCCGGGGGATGAACACTTCCCTCCTGGAGGGACCCTCTGACCAAGAGGCCCATGGATTTAGGACTCAGGGCGCCTCCTGCTTCTGCCCTGGCGGGGGCCTACATCTGCTGGGGTGGCATCTGCCTGGAGCCCCAGGACTCCCTAGGGAAGCCCCCTTCCTGACCACCATCACACAGCAGCACCAGGAACGGGCTCTCTGCTCGGGGTGGGGACAGAGCCCACCCATCCTCATCCTCAGACCACAGGACCAGTGCTTGGGCCCTGGACCGGGGCCCTGCACACACACACACACACACACACACACACACACCCCGCCCCGGAGTCAGGCCGGACCGCCTTGGGGCCTTTCTCAGTTCTCTGCATGGGACTGAGCACAGGACCACCCGCAGCACGTCACTCCCAAGACCCCCTTCAACCGGGACTGAGCACAGGACCACCCGCAGCACGTCACTCCCAAGTCCCCCTCCACCCGCGACGGAGCCAAAACCCGTCATCTTCCGCCGAACGCCCCACGGCGGAGCCGCCGGTGACCACGCGGACGGACGGGCGACGCAGAGGACAGCGGGGGGATCTCGCCCGGACACCCTCTCCTCCAGGATCGCACGGCACAGCCAAGCTCACCCTGTCAGGCCCGGAGGGTCAGAGCAGCGCATCCGGGAGGGAAAAGGGCAGGACGGCCCGGCGACCGGCTCCCCCTGATGCCGCCGCTGGGGAGCGCGGGGCTGGCCTGGCTCCTGCCGGTGCCCTGACCCCTGTGCTGGGAGGGGGCGGCGTGAGGGGAGCCCCGGGCCTGGAGAGTCGCTGACTTCCACCTCTAGGACGATGGTGGGGCTCGGCCATCACCCCCCTTTTGTCATTGCTTTTGAGTCTGGGGCCTCAGGGCAGAGGTAGGGGCACAGCTGGCCGCCCCCGGGGGGACGATGCTGGGAAATCACGGCTGTGTCTTCCATGCTGGGCACAACGGCTTCACGGCCGGCCGCCTGTGACGGGACGCTGGGTCTTTGGATCTGGGGGCCCGTCCTCTGCCTGCCCCAGCGGCTGTGCAGGCGCAGCACGAGGGGAGTGGAACTGGGTATGAGGGGGCTCCTGCAGGCCGGCCGCCTTGGGGTATCCCAGGAGGCTGGGCGACAGGGAGCGAGCCGAGCCAGGGATGGGCTCACCGGGGGCCCCATCCCTGCAGGCACCACCCAGAACCGAGGGCCTGGGGAGGCTGGAGGGCAGAGGGCTCGGGGAGACAGCCAGAAACCTCTCCCTCACTCTTCCTACGGGCACACAGGGGCTGCCTGGGCTGCGGAACGTTGGCATCAGCCAACTGAAGTGTCGATTGCCGGAGGCCAGCCCAGGCCTGGGTCCCTGGAAGTTACCCCCACACCCCATTCCTACCGAAGCCCTTCCAGAGGTCCTAGGACTCTGGGGGGGGGGGGGCGGGTAGATGGTAGGGCACACTTTAGGGTGGCAGGTCCTGACACCTGCACTCCTCAGCCCTGGGGCTGGCAGGACACCAAAACCGAGGGAAGCTGGGGACTGGCCTCAGGGGCTCGGTCCACACCCTCCCCGGACCTCCCCACCTGCAGAGCCGGCCCCTGCCGGCTTGAGTCGAATGTCGCTGAAAATTTCAAGGAAAAGCACAACCACTCACACCCGGAGCAGCAGCCTGAGACAGGGAGACAGGGAAGGCGGAGGGGTCACCCGGGCCTGCATGCAAGGACGGCCCGAGGCCCCATCGCTGCCGGCACGGGCCACCTCCCCTCGGCATCCATCCCCACCGCCCACCTCTTCCCGGCCTCTGTCCGGGCGCCGCGGCCTCCAGCCCCCCCCGCCAGCCGCCGCACGCCTCTGCAGTCAGTCTCAGAACCAGTGCCTTTCCCAGACACCCGAAGCGCCCTGGGGAGGGCTCCCCCAGGTGTGCCTGGAAGGGCTGGCACCCCAGGCTGAGATCCAAGCGGGGGAGGGAGGAGGCACCGGCCCAGGCCTGCCTGAGCCCGAGGACCCACGCACAGCAGGCCCAGGCCCGGCGGCCTGGCTTCTGATGACGGAGCTGCCCTGACCAGAGAGACCCGGGGAAAGACCCCTTGGCTCCCAGCGCCCCTCCGCTTCCGGCGCCCTGCCCGACGGCCGCCCCTGCCCCCTGCACAGCCCCAGAGGCCAGGAGACCCTGGCACTGCCAGTCTGAGTCACCCACTGCAGGGGTTGCCCATCTGGGGCCCCGACAGCGGCCGTGGCTCCACAGCTCCCTCCTGAGGATAAAGCACTTGGAGAGGGAGCGGAGCAGAGAGCTGCAGGCAGGCAGGCAGGCAGGCAGGCAGGCAGGGGTGGCCCGCCACGGGCCCGTGTCACCATGTGCTCTGATGTCTGGGGCCGGGCGGCCGTGGACGGTCCCGCCCCCTTCGGTGCCAGCCGCCGTGCTTGCTGGCGCAGAGAGTCTGAGAAGCCCGGGCTCTGGTTCCCGGGGCTGGAGGGGCACAGGTCGGGCGGGGTGGTGGGCGGGAGGCCCGGACGGGGCTCAGTAGAGGCCGCAGCCCCGCAGGTTTTTGGCGATGATGACGTCCGTCACGGCGTCGAAGACGAACTGGATGTTGTTGGTGTCGGTGGCGCAGGTGATGTGGGTGTAGACCTCCTTGTGGGCCGACTTGTTCTTGCTCTCGTACTGGGCCTGGATGTAGGCCACGGCTTCCGTGAAGGCGCTGGGGCCTGCAGGGGCGGGGGGAGCGGAGCGAGGGGACCGTGAGGCGAGGCCCCTGCCGGGGCCTCCCAGTGAGAAAGCCGACGAGGGGGCGAGGGAAACGCGAGCGCTCCGCTGCAGACCCTGCAGGTGGCTCCTCTCTGGTCCGCGGCCCCCAGCGCAGGCCCCAGGGGGTAGAAACCGGGGCCTGTGAGCCCCCTAGGCCTCCTCCTCACCCTTCCCGCTCTCCGGCTCCCCGCCCCTACCTGTGTACTCAGGGAAGCAGAGGGTCAGCGGGGACTTCCGGATCTTCTCCTCGAACAGGTCCTTCTTGTTGAGGAAGAGGATGATGGACGTTTCTGTGAACCACTTGTTGTTGCAGATGCTGTCGAAGAGCTTCAGGGACTCGTGCATGCGGTTCTGCAAGGAGCGGAGAGGCCGGTGAGCGCCCACCGGTGGGTGTGCGGCCCGCCCCGCGGCGGGACCAGCCAGGGAGATGTCCACGACGCCCCCGGGGGACGGAGACAGGAGCACCCACGGGACAAGCGGGCGCGGGCCCCGCCTCATTCCACACGCAGGCAGGCTGGAGCGGAGCAGGGTGGGCGGGGTGGGGTGCTGCCCCGGCCCTCCTCCCCCAGAGGAGGGACAGCGAGGTTGCTGGGGGGGGAAGGAGGGAGCTCCAGCTCACGGAGTGGACATGCACCATGCACTCGGGGCAGGGCCACCACTACCCAACACGTCTACACGGAACCGCGGGCCATGCAGACTCCTCTACCGGGGTGTCATTCCGGTCCGCCAGCGGGGGTGGGGGTGCACGCATTCCCTTGGGGCACATTAACCGAGGACGGAGGGATCCTCGAATTAATCCCGAGTTGGAAGCAGACACAAGGGGACAGCGTCTGGGGGGTGATCTTGCTGTGGCCTTGTTGTGGATGAAGGTTGGGTTGGTTGGCTGGGCCATGGCTGGGTCATGGCTGGGCCATGGCTGGGTCATGGCTGGGCAAGGGGTTTGGCTCTGGGTGAGCTGCTCAACCCGGCAAAACAGATGAAAACAGAGAGGAAGATAAAAGCCCAGCAGGAAACATGAGAGAAAGAGAGAGGGGGAAAAAACCCCTGAAAATTTGGTTCAACCAGTGTCAGGGCCTGGAAATCAACGCAGGTCCAGCCTGGGGCCCCCGTGCAGGCTCAGAGGCCATGGCCACCGAGGGACCGTGGACTGTGTGGCTGGAGATGGACACGAGGGCGGGGGGACCAGCCTGAGCCCAGCGGCTGGAGAAGGGGAGAGGCGAGAGTGGGCGGGGCAGGCATCACACAGCAAAGTCACCCTCGATGCCCCCGGGACCTGCTGCTTTCAACTCTGAGCTGGTGGCTGCACCGGAGGGAGGTGCTTCATACCTGCCCGGTGTGGAGGGTCCCTCAGAGTCTGCTCATGATTTGGCCTTGGTTTGGCAAATGAGGGCCCTGTAGGTGGCGGTGCCGGTGGTGGTGGTGGTGGTGGTGACGTGGTGGCAGGCTGAGACCCAGTGCGGCCGAGGCCACGGGGGTACGAGGGCAGGACGAGGCCCCGGGCTCCTGGGTGCAGTGGACACGGGGGTACGAGGGTACGAGGGCAGGACGAGGCCCTGGGCTCCTGGGTGCAGTGGACACGGTGGCTGGACGGTGGGTGGTGGGCAGTGGGCAGAAGCCACCAGCTCCAGGAGCCACCTCCAGGCAGCTGACTCTCGCCTCAGGCCAGGGAGGGGCCCGTGGGGCTGACCAGAGAGGAAGGCTGGGACCGAGGGGCCTTGTGCCTGCTTCCGGGGCAGAGTCCGTAGCCCACAGCTTGTCCTTCGGCCTCACTCCTGGACGGGGGAGCCGATGGTCGCCACGTGCCTCGTGGAGTCCCGAGTTCAGGCTGCTCTTCATGACCCTCGGAAGGAGCAGGACGTCCAGCGGCTGCTCCTGACACAGCGGCAGGGCCGGCGCTGGACCCTGGGCCACGTCTGTCCGGTTCCCAGCCGCCTTCCTGGGCTGCTGTCCAGTTCCAAAGCCCCTCCTGCCTCCAGGAGGGCGCACTGCTCTCTCCTGGGCTGTCCAGCGGGCTGCTTTGGGGAGGAAGGGGCCCCAGGAGGAGCCCGTCCCGGGCCTGGGCCCCCCTGCCTCGGTTTCCCCAAGGTCCTCCGCTCCGGCCCCAGGGAAGAAGGCGGGGCTCACGGGGAGGAGGGAGGGGAGTGAGAGGGACAGGAAAGGCAGGAAGGAGGAGGAGGAGCACGGAAGGAAAGCGCCGGACACCGCCCAGCTCAGCAGCCGGGCGGGTGAGGAGTTTGCAGACGGCTGGCCAGGCCGGACAGGGCAGGCAGAGGGGGAAAGGCTGCCCGAGCTCGGGGCCTGGCATCTGCCCAGCCCTGTGGTTAACAGAGACCCGAGGGCCATGGAGCTCCTGCCCTGTGGCTGCCAGGCCCACCCAGACACCCCTCTGGCCCTGCCGTGACCCGCGCGCGGCCTGGGAATCGGGCTGGAGCTGTCCGCAGGCCTGGCTGGCAGGACCCAGAGGGGAGGCCCGTGGAGGGAGACAAGCCGTCCCCCACCCAGCTCCGGCCCTTCGCTTCCTTTGAAACCCACACCCTGCTTCCCACTCCAGGCGCCGCAGGGAGAGGTGAGCCCAGTGGGTGGAGCTCAGAGCCCAGGATGGCGGCTCAGACCATGAATGTCGGCCTGGAGCGCACAGGGGACCCAGGGAGCAGCGACACAGGCATCGTCGGGTCCAAGCACAGCATGGGGTGCACGTCCCCCCCATACCCCCCACGCCACAACCTGCCGAGGTCACTAACGAAGACGGCGCCACCAGGAAGAGCTGCACGGCCGAGGCGCCCGAAGCCTCCCCAGGACAAGGCAGGGCTGGGGGGCTCTGCTGAACCCCAACTCTGGGGTGCAGCTGGGCCTGAGGAGGAAGGGCACGGGGGACACGCCAACCTGTGGTGCCCCCCGGGCAGCGGCCTCGGGCCCCATCTGCCAGAAGCCCCATTGTGTGTTGGTCCCTCGGAACGGCGGCTGCTTCCCCCATAGCACTGCACCCCTCGGCCCTCACCCCGCGGCCCCCACCCGGAGGCCCCCACCCCGAGGCCCTCCAGAGCACCGCAGCCGGGGGACCGGCAGGCAGGACTGATGAGGAAACAGACCCCGAGAGAAGACAGGCCCCCCCCCCCCCCCCCCCGTGAGGCAGGCCTTCCTCCAGCCTCAGTGCTGCCCGAGGCTCGGGGCTTTGGGCCTGTGCGTGCTGCAGGCAGAGGCGCTGGCCCATGCCACGGGCGTGACCCCACGGCCCAGGAGCCCCACTCCTAGGAGGTGCGGTGGGCTTGTCTCGGCACCCTCGGGGTGGACCACACCAGCCCCCGCTTCCCTGGCGGCTGTGAGACCAGACGAGGTCTCCCAGAGGCCCCCAGGCCAGGACAACCTCCAGGGACAGGACCACCACCGACTCGGCGCGGCTGTGCCGGGAACCGTCCGTCACCTGGGCGCTCTGGGCGGTGGCCAGTGACCCCACAGGAAGGCACTACGGTCACCCCGCCCCCCGCCCCTTCATCAGGCAACAGGAACCGAGCGGAGAGGGTGCTGCCTGGATTTGGCCCCAAACCAGGACTCGGAGCAGAGCGACCCAGCACCCTCGCCAACTGAGTGACCCCCACTGATACCAATGGTCATTCTGAGCCCCTAGATGGGACGCGACGCACGTCAGAGGCAGGAACCTGCGCTTGTCTCTCTCCTCCTGAGGTGCCCGCCGCCCGGCCCTCCCCCCTTGGCCAGCACCACCCTGCAGACATCTCCGCTGGGCAGCCCAGCCCCCCTCAGGGATGGCCGTCAGGGCTAAGAACCGTGCTTTCCGTCTCATGCACATCCTTGCTGGACACCCCCCGATTCTTTTAGGACTGGCTTGCTGCAGGCCTGGCCTGATGCCCCCAGACTCTGCCCAGTTTACCGGAGAGGCACTCACTGCCTGAGTCTGGGCGGGGGGCTGCGGGGAGGGGTGCCTGTGAGCAGATGCCCACGGTCCCGCCCCAGCTGCCAGCCTGTGGCTGCCTCCTCTGCACCGGTGTCACCAGACATCCCCCCCACCCCCCACCACAGCGACCCCCGCTGCTCTGGAGCTGCTGCGGGGACCAGGGCCGCGGTCTCGCCTCTCCGCGCCCACGCCCGGCGGGCACAGGCCACTCACCGTGGTCTCGTCTTCGTGGAGCACCTGGTCGTAGCCGCTGAGCGCGACGCAGAAGATGATGGCCGTGACGTCCTCGAAGCAGTGGATCCACTTCTTGCGTTCAGACCGCTGGCCCCCGACGTCGAACAGCCTGCAGGGAGGAAGACGGGAGCTGGGGTGGCCGGCCGCAGGGCCCAGGCAGGCGGGAGGGGGTGCCGGGCAAGCTCCGGGCCGGAGGACGAGGAGGAGGAAGAGGAGGAGGAGGAGGAGGAGGAGGAGGAAGAGGAGGAGGAGGAGGAGAGGAGAAAGAGGAGAAGGAAGAGGAAGAGGAGGAAGAGGAGGAGGAGGAGAAAGAGAAGGAACTCCCCGGGGTGGCCTCACCTGAAGTGAAGGTTCTTGAACGTGAAGTGGGTTTCTACGATGCCGGTGGTTTTGACCCTGGTTCGGAGGATGTCCTGCTCGGTGGGCTGGTAGTCGCTGGCCCCGATCCGATCCAGGCTGTCCAGGTAGCTGGGGAGGCACACGGGGCACGTGGGGCAGGCTGCAGGCACAGCTCGCTGGGCCACCCCCTTCAGAGCCCGGTCCCCCCTCCAGGGCCCCTCGAAGGCCATGAGGGAATGATGGCACCACCTGTCCAGGGCCAGGGGTGGGGGGTGGGAGGGAGCGTGGCCGCACATCCTCGAAGAGCCTCTAATCCAGACCACAGGGGCCTCTGTGCACAGCGCCAGGAACGCTCGGACAAGACCTGACTTTCCAACGAGACTGATGGGCTTAGGACGCTGCTCTGTCGTTCCCTCGTGACAAAACGGTCATGGCCAACGCCTGGACTCTATTCTTCCCTTGCGATCAAGTTCCATCTTTTATTTCCAAGTTAAATGTACTACTCTACAGGTTACAGAACGGAAGAGGATTGATGAAGGCCAGACCTTGCCCAGCTGGGAGCTGGGCCTTGAACCTGGACATCTGGCCCCAGAGTCCTCCCTGGAGACTCTTCTACAGTGTTTCCAAGAGGCCCCGTAGCATCCGCCCGCCCTGCTATGCTGCCTGAGAGTTTACCCAGGGGTCTGTGGGACGGGAGGGTCATAGGTCACATAGGGGGCAGGGGCTGGCCTGCCTGGTGCCAGGTCTTTGAATCAGGCCCCCACTTGTGGAGATAGACCAGGCCTTTGCACCCCACCCACCCAAGCCGAGCACCCGGAAGGCTTTGGGGTCTGTCCGGGTTAGGTGTGAACCCCAAGCAAGGATGGGATCTGGGAAATCAGGACTGGGCTCCCCCAGGGCCAGCCAGGCACCCGCTCCTTGAGCCTGGGGGCAGGGAGCCGCACACAGCCCTCAGGGGAGCATCCCCAAGTGTCGGAGGCAGGGATGACGCGGGTTCTGGCTGCACATTGGGGGGAGGGGGGAAGGACTGTGCTTCATCAGCACTTGCCCTGGGCCCTGCCGGGGGCAGGGGGAGAGGCCCCTGTCACTGTCCCAGCGGCTCTGACCTCAGCCCCACCCAAGCCCTGCTCTCCCTCCACGAGGGAGGTCCCTGCCCTCCTGCCCGGGCCACTCACTATTTGGCAGAGTCGTTGAGCTGATACTCCCGGGAGCGGTTGAAGCACTCCTGGATCCCCGAGTCGCCCCAGAGGCGCACCATGGCGGACAGCAGCTCCGGAGAGAAGGGCTCGGTGTCCTCCATCCGACTCACCACATCGCACACCATCTTGGCGTCGGCCTGGGAGGAGACACGGGTGGGCCGTGAGGCTCGGCAGGGACAGAGAACCTGCTGGACACCGGCCAGGGCACCATGACAATGCTCAGCCCCAGGCCTGTTCTGGAGAAGCAGGCCGCTATCTGAACATCCCCCCCCCCGCCCCCAACCCCATGCCTCCGGATACGGGAGCAGCCTGCTCTCCCAGGCCCTGGGGGACCCGTCTCCACGCCAGCCTTCGGAGACCCCCAAGCAGTGGTTTCTGACTGTTCCTGGCAGCTCTGGGGTGCTGGTGGGCGGGAGGGAGTGGGCAGGGCTCTGCTCTACACCCTCCAATACCCCCGAGCAGCCCTGCTTTTATCCAGTTTGAAGACTGGCATTTTGCAAAGGTTTTTTTTTTGGAGGAAATGTCAATGTTTTGGGCTAGCCATTTTCTAAACTTCTTTTTTAAAATATGCATTTTTAAAAAATTGATTTCAGAGAGGAAGGGGGAGGGAGGAATACAAATATCCATGATGAGAGAGAATCGTGGACCCGCTGCCTCCTGCACGCCCCGCACTGGGGGTGAAGCCTGCAACCCGGGCCTGCGCCCTGACAGGGAATCGAACGTGACTGCGCTCACCGGCAGAGCTGGGACTCAGACCAGGAGCCCGACTCCAAGGCTGGCCTCTGAGATCAGACACCCAGGTGCTGGGGGCTACCACCAATTACAGCACTTTGGACGGCAAACGATGCCAGGCGGAGGGGTCCACGCCCAGGGGGACTCAAATTTCCAGAAGGATCCATGCTCCCCAGGGCCTCTGAAAATGACCTTTCAAAGAAACGCCTTGTCGAGGGGTTGGCTTCTCGGGGAACCTAAACCGGGACAAGGTGGCCACCTGAGCCCAGGCCCCAGGCACACCCTGCCCGCCGAGTCCGCATGCCTCTCTCTGGGGGACAGGACCCCAAAGCAAGGAGCCTCGTTGCAGGAGAGCATGGAGAGACAGAGCGGGGAGGTGGCTGGGAGTGGGGTGCGCTAGGCCCTGACCTCATGGGCCCCCCAGAATCTGGGTCTAATTCACAGGCACTACTAGACCAGTGGTCGGCAAACTGCGGCTCGCGAGCCACATGCAGCTCTTTGGCCTCTTGAGTGCGGCTCTTCCACAAAACACCACGGCCCGGGCGAGTCTATGTTGAAGAAGTGGCGTTAGAGGAAGCTTAAGTTTAAAAAGACGTGGCTCTCCAAAGAAATGTCAGTCGCTGTCCTGTTGACATTTGGCTCTGCGGACTAATGAGTTTGCCGACCACTGTGCTACTTTCAAGGCCTTTCAACCCCCTGCCTTCAGACCCCGCCGGAGAAGAGCCAGTCTCCCCGGTTCGTGGCCCGTGGCCCGTGGCTCAGAAAGACGGTGGGAGGGGCCGGCAATTCCCAGGTGTCCTCTGGGGAGGGAGAGACACAGAGGAAATGAGGTCAGCGCCGGGGGGATGCGTGGCCCACAAAAGATTCTGTGCAAAGGGCATGTGGACTAGTCTTCGGGGGAGACTTCCAGAACCGAGCTGCCGGCTAGGTAGCTATTTCCACGCCAGGGCTGTCCGCTGCAGAAGGCCAGTGAGAAAGTTCTGGGTCCCCTCCGTACGCTTGCCCTGGGAAGGAAGCTGCTGGTGGCCCCGAGGCCGGCAGGCCACGCCCACCATGCTAACCCAGATCCAGGTCCCGGGCCCCAGCACTCGGATCCCAGGGCCTCCCTCAGTTGGCCTCCTGGCCTCCCAGGTGCCCAGGTTCAGCATCTGAGCCTCCCCGGGGCATGGGCCTTGGGTGCCCTAGGCAGGCAGAGGCTCAGGGAAGCGGGAGAAGGGGAAGGTGGTGAGCAGGGACGGTGCCTCCAGCTGGGGCTAAACCCAGTGCTGAGGCCGACGACTCAGGGACCCTCATGCTGCTGCTGCTGCTGCCGCCAGGTGGCCGGGTGACCTGGGGCAGCCCCAGTCCTCTCCCGCTCTCAGCGTGCCTGCCTGTCTGTGGAATGCAGCCAGCGGACCCGGCCAGACCTTCCCACACTTCCTCCTGCGGGCCTGTCGCCACGGGTTCTGCCAGGTCTGCGAGAAGGGAGTCAGGGCCTGCGGGTGGACAGGGTGGGTGACTTCCTGCTGGGTGAGGGACACACTCCAATCAGAGCACCCAGAACCTCGGGACACCTCATAGGGAGGCCACGGTGAGGGTGCGCTTTCTAATCACGCCATCGTGGACGCCCTGTCTGTCCCTCCGTGTGGGATCTGCCCGCCCTCCCCAGAGACGCGGTCACACCAGGAAGTGGGATGGGGTTAGGGATGACCAGGGGATGTTGGCATCGGCCCAGCTGAGCCATGAGCCATGACGGCCACACGTGTGCCATTCCCTGGCGGGGACTCGGAGGTGCCCAGGTGTACACACCATCTACATGGGAATGCCTAACACTCAGGCCTTCAGCACGCTTCCCTTCTTCTCAGGGCAACATGGCTTTTCCGGTCAACATCAGCGGCAAAGGGCAAATGTTTTTTTTTGTTTTGTTTTTTTTAATATGTTTTATTAATTTTTTTTATGAAGAGGAAGGGAGAGGGATAGTTAGAAACATCGATGAGAGAGAAACATCCATCAGCTGTCTCCTGCACACTCCCCACTGGGGATGTGCCCACAACCAAGGTACATGCCCTTGACCGGAATCGAACCCGGGACCATTCAGTCCACAGAATGACGCTCTATCCACTGATCCAAATGGTTTCGGCAGGGCGAACGTTTAATAAAGGGCCTTTGCCCTCCCAAGAGACGAGAGGTCAACAATGTGGGAGAGTGAACGGGAATTTTCACACGCAGGCGACCCGGGTTCAAGTCCTGCCTCCGAGGCTTTTTAGCTGGGCGACCTTGGACAGACCACTTAACCTCTCGGGGCCTTTGCTCTCCTTCATCCTCCCCACCTGCCAGGGTTGTTTGTGCCGCGGAGACAGGCGGAGGATGGGGCACAGCTCTGCAGCTGAAGGAGCCCTGCCAATGGCAGTTATTACGAGCAAAGATGAAGTCCCTCAGACACAAACCACGAGCTGAAGGAAAATGGGCCTGCTTTGTGCGAGGCGTCAGGCAGGCCTGATCCTCTGGATAACAATAATCACAGTAATTATAATAATAACCCCTTCCTCTGGAGGAGCTGCTTTGGGCCCTTTCAGAGTTTCCTCTCCTTCTCTAATCTTGGAGGCCAAGAGAAGTGTGAGTGCATGAGTACACACACGTACGTACACACACACACACACACACACACACACGTACACACACACACACACACACACACACACACACACACAGTCCCCTGGCTGCAGGGAAAAGCCTCCATCCACCCTGCCCCGCCCTGTGCGCTGCAGTTTTCCCAGCTACCACCAGGGGGCAGGAGCGCACAGGCCAAGGGGAGAGGGAGAACCAGAGCTGGACAAGCCAAGCACCAGCAGCCAGGCAGGGCAAGGGCAGGGCCCATGGGCATCACTGCCTTCCTTGGCTACAGGCTGCTCCTCCTGGGGAAGCAGCAGAGAGACCCGGCAGGCACCACGGCAATGCCAGCCGGTGGAGAATGGCAGTGGCGGGAGCAGGGAGCATTCTGGGCACTTAGCAACGGCCAGACCCAGGCCCCCCAGGCCCTGGCATCTGTTTTTGTTAGTGTCAGTGATGGAAGCACTGCAGGCATTTAGTGGTTGGGCTCTTTCTTCCCTTGGGCTCAGGGGTCTTAGATGCAGCACGCTGTCAGAGTGCAGGGTCCGTGGGGTGGGGTGGGGGGTGAGGGGGAGAGCTTGGGACATCCTATCGATAGATCTACCACTTGCCTCAGGGAAGGGAGCCTTCCTGGTTCCCCGGAAACATCCTGCAGCAGAACCAAGGATTTGGTGCTGTTTGCCATCTTGTCCTTTCAAACCTGCCCATCCTTCTCCATCCATCCCTCCATCCATCCATCCATCCACCCATGTATCCCGGTAACACCTAGCTAGGATGCATCTCTTTTGAACATCATGCATCGACCCACATAGCCACCAGCTACCCTTGTTCAGCCGTCACTCACGGCCACACCCGCCCACCTCCTTACTGTCCTCCTGTCCCTCCCCGGCATCTGTCTGTCCATTCATTCTTCACGTGTGCACCATTTCTTTCCTTCCTCCCCATCCCGCTCTAGCCCCCCACCTCTCCAGCCAACCCCATCCCATACTCATTTACCCACCGCACACCCCCTGCTGAGGGGTCTTGACCTTCAGAACGTTCACAGCGGCTGAGAAATGATGGCCCCCGATTGCCTGGACTCAGAGGAGGGGGCGCCGGGGGCTCTGGCCTCTTAGGAGCTCTGTTGTCATGGTGACTCCTGGTCTCCTAGCTGCCACCTCCTCTGAAAACGGAGCTGGACGGTGAGTGCTCAGCCCCAAGGCCAGCAGGGCGGAGGGAAGGAAGGAGAGGGGGAGGGCCCCCCTCCCTGCCACCTGTCCCAGCAGCCCAGGGGCTGAACGGACACTTGCCCCTGTGGCCCCCAGGCCTTGGCTCCAGCTGGACCCCATGGTGCCCTCCCCTCCACACCCCTTGTACTGCTCCTCCCACTCTCCCTCTGCCCGGCCAGCAGCAGGCCGTGCCTTTGAAGTTGGGGCTTCTGTTCCCACTGCAAACTTTCCAACAGCTCAGAAACAAAATCAGAGAGGCCCACACTGGGCTCGCAATGTAAACCGCCACCGAGGTCTTCCCCTGCCCCAGAGTCTTAATGAAATGGAGCCGGGCTTCACGTTTTCTGAATTGCCAGGTAATTTCTCTAGGACCTTGCCCTCCTCCTCAGCGGAAGGAGGAGGGAATGGCTTGAGGCGAGTCTGGGGGTCCGGAGGCTGAACACAAACCTGGGCCTCTCTTCCAGCACCCCAACTTCCCGCCCTCCCAGCCCACTGGCTAGGCAGCCCCTGCCGCCTTCCTCACTCAGCTGGGCATTGTCTCCCCGCCCAGACAGCTGGCTGCCCTGCCCCGGTGGCTGAGGGCCTTGGGGGACCCCGAATGAACACCCCTGAGTCACGACAGGGAGGTTTCCACTTCTCTTTCGAGGACTCTGACTGATGGTGGGAAGAGAAGTCCCCGCTTGGTTCCGCCAAGTCTCTGATTCCCCGAAAGACTTTCGAATCATCCTTTTGGACAAAGAGGGAGCAGGAGGCTGAGAACCGGGCTCCTCTGTCCTCCAAGGCATTTATATATATATATATATATATATATATATACACACACACACACACACACACACACACACACACACATATATATATATATATATATATATATATATATATATATATATATATATATATATATAAAAATATATAAAATTGATTTTTTTACAGAGAGGAAGGGAGAGTGATAGAGAGCTAGAAACATCAATGAGAGAGAAACATCGACCAGCTGCCTCCTGCACACCCCCCACTGGGGATGTGCCTGCAACCCAGGTACATGCCCTTGACCAGAATTGAACCTGGGACCCTTCAGTTTGCAGGCTGATACTCCATTCACTGAGCCAAACCGGTTTCGGCCTCCGAGGCATTTTTAATGTGCTGACCTGAAACCCCAACTTTGTCCTCAATGACTAGGTCAGGGAAGGTCCCTGTTATGGGCTGGACTGTGTCTCTCTCCCCCACCCCCTCCACTCCCAAAATTCATATGCTGTAGCCCTAATTGCCAGGACCTCAGAGTGTGGCTGTTTTTGGAGAGAGAGCACCTGGAAAGGGGTAACTGAGTTACAAGGAGGTCAGTGGGGTGGGCCCTCAGCCATTGGGAATGGTGTTTTATAAGAGGAGAGCAGGACACAGGCCGAGGGAAGACACGTGAGGACAAGGGGAGCCGGCAGGCCATGGCCACGGCCATGAGGCAAGGAGAGGGGCCTCAGAAGAAACCAGCCCTGCGGACACCCTGGTCTGTTCCGCTGGCCTCCCAAACTGTGAGAAAATAAATTTCTGTTGTTCAAGCCCGCCCCTCTCCCCGGCCCCCTACCCTGGTCCTTGTGGTGGCAGCCCTGGGAACCAGTACACAATCCAGCCCCCAGATGGGCCTCTCCTTGTGGCTGGGAGTGGGGGTAGGGGTTCCCTCTCCATCACCCCACACTCTATCTTAGGGGTGTCGAGCTCAATCAGAGAAGGGGCCAAAATCTAAAATCCAGCCTAAATCGCGGGCCAAATGGTTTACTGAACAGTCATAAACTGTCATTGTGATGGAAACGCAGCGGAGTGCAGTGATGACAGCGCGGTGCGGGCCACATTGCAAGGCCTGGCGGGACGGATTTGGCCCACGGGCCTTGTGTTTGACACATGTGCTTCTACAAGGCTGTGCAGGGTCTCACGCCTACCTCCTACCTCCCCTTGGGCTTCATCCCGAGGCGCCTTGCCCTCCCTGGCCACCAGCCCGCTACCCTGCTCCCTCGCTGGGCTTTGCACACACCCGGCAAGCTCATGTCCACCCCAGGGCCTTTGCACAGGCTCCTCCTGCCACCAAACATCTTGGGGAGATATATTTTTCCAGTCTCACTTTAAATACGACGCCTGAGAGGAAGCTTTCCCTGTCAGCACCCCTCCCCTCCCCCAGCCAACGCAGGTGCTTCCTGTTGTCCCCACGCCAGCTCTCTCTCCTTTACAGCCCTGACCCCAACATGCAACCAGATTCTGTTTCCTCGTCGGCTCGCTCTCTCTCTCCCCCTTGGGGAGGCGGTGAGCGCCATCAGGGCTGATCATCACTCACGCGAGTTGCTGAGACACCGCAGGTGTGAACAGAACCAGGAAGCTGTCCCCGATGCCACAGAGCGATGGAGAGGCAGGTGTTGGCTCCGTCCCACAGCGGTGCACGGTGCCCTCCCTGGCGCCTACCCATGGCCGCTGCACGCTGGCACGAGCACACGCAAGGAACACACATGTGGGGCGGTCGGCGAAATTTTGAAACTGCGTCACGCGTGGGTCAGGCCGTTTGCAGGGGAGAAGAGATTTGTTTTATGATCTAATGTCAAACCCTCCAATATCTCTTTTCCAGAATTTGTCCGGTTTGGAGCGTCATCCATGAAAAGGGAAGAAAGAACTCGAGCTGCAGAAAAGTGGTTGTTTGCCTTCATCACGAAAACAAGCTTAGAAACTGACTTTCGAGCCCAACTCAGTAATTATGTCCACATGGGCTCTTCCTCCCCGCAGGGGGCAGGAGGAGCCAGTCTTCTCTTAAAAAAATATTTTTACTGATTTCAGAGAGGAAGGGAGAGGGGGAGAGAGAGAAACATCAACCATGAGAGAGAATCATGGATCGGCTGCCCCCTGCACACCCTCTAGTGGGGATCGAATCCACGACCGGGTTCATGCCCTGACTGGGAATTGAACCTTGACCTCCTGGTTCCTAGGTGAATGCTCAACCACTGAGCCACACGGGCCAGGCAGTCTTCTTCTCTTGTTACAAATGATGGACGCGAGAGCCAGCCCCTGCTGCTCAGTTCAGTGCATCCAATACAGCCCTTATTTTGAACAATAAAGAACAAAAAATTCAATAGAAAACGGTCATGTCTGCGGAGAAAACGGTGGCACCTGTGCGCCCTTCAGTGAGGGCAGGAGGGGCCTGGTGGGCATACCTGCCGAGCGTCAGCTCTGGGCGGGCCCTGCACCTGCCCCGCACCTGGCTCTCCTCTGCGTCCTGTGCTGGGCTCCGAATTGCACCAATTCAGTGGCCGGCAAACTGCGGCTCCCGAGCCACATGCGGATCTTTGGCCCCTTGAGCTGTTAGCAAAAGCCAGCTCAGGAGTACCCTAATTAAGTTCATAACAAGGTACCTACCTATATAGTTTAAGTTTAAAAATGTGGCTCTCCAAAGAAATGTCAATCGTTGTACTGTTGATATTTGGCTCTGCTGACTAATGAGTTTGCTGACCACTGCCACTAGCTAGTTGTCGGATGGGCTCCTGTGTGTCAGTCTTTTTTATTTTTTTATTTTTTTAAAATATATTTGATTTTTTACAGAGAGGAAGAAGAGAGGGATAGAGAATTAGAAACATCAATGAGAGAGAAACATCGATCAGCTGCCTCCTGCACACCTCCTACTGGGGATGTGCCCGAAACCAAGGTACATGCCCTTGACTGGAATCGAACCTGGGATCTTTCAGTCCGCAGGCCGACACTCTCTCCTTTGCCATGTATGTCAGTCTTGAAAACCAGCCTGTGATCACTCTGTGTGGGGCAGGGGCTGTGTCTTCCCAGGGTGGGGGGGGGGGGGGGGGGAGGGTTGGGGGAGGGAAAGAAGGAGGGGGTATGAGTGTGACACACCAGAGGCGGGGGAGGGTGGTGGCATCACGTGAATCTGCCCAGAAGTAGCAGGATGAGTGGTCGAAGGCTGCCTACCACTCCCGGTGCCCTTCTTCACGGACCCTATGCCCACTGACCTCGGAGGTCCTGCTTCAGGCCGGAAGGTTCCAGAGGTGGCCCAGGATGGGACAACGTGCATCGACCGGGTGTGTGCTGGGCGCTCCTCACAGCGTTCTTTCTATCCTCCCAGAAACTTGTGAGGTGGAATTATTTATAGACAGAAAACATGTTTTTCCATGATTCATTCATTGGGCTCTAAAGCAGCTGTGTTTAATAATTTGGGACATGTCAGAAACGGGAAATGTCAGGGAAGCCACGAACAGGAAGCTGAGGACACAGGTGGGGCGAGGACTCAACACATGTTGATACCAGTCACGTGGGCGCCGGGGCTGGTAAGAGGCTGGTGGGGCTGGCTGTGCCCGGGGCACCTTCTGAGCAGCAGCCAGCATGCGACCCAGTCACCAAAGGGCAAGGCTGACCAGGGAAAGCAGTCTGACTTGTCCCGAGTGTTATGGGAAGCCATGGAGGCTTAAAGGAGAGAAGAAATGCCCGACCAACATGGCTCAGTGGTTGAGCATTGACCTATGAACCAGGAGGTCATGGTTCAATTCCCAGTCGAGCCACATGTCCGGTGTTGCGGGCTCGATCCCCCAGTGTGGGGCGTGCAGGAGGCAGCCCATCCATGATTCTCTCTCATCACTGATGCTTCTCTCTCCCTCTCTCTCTCCCTTCCTCTCCGAAATCAATAAAAATAGAGTTTAAAAAATAAAGGGGAGAAGAAATGACATTCTGTTTTTGGAGCTCGCCATGGCTGCTGGGGGTGCGGGAGAGCCGAAGAGAGAGGGGCTACGGGGCACACCCAGGAGGCGGGTGCGGGCAACAGAGGAGAAGGCACTGGAGGTGTGGGAGGTCGGAGCCGGAAAGGCCCTTAGAAATAGTGCCACCTACACCCTCTCCGAGGCGGGCCATCCTAGGTTATGGTCTTGGCCCTGCCACTAACTGTCTGTGTAGACTGCCCAAGCCTTAGCACTCGCATCTGACCAGTCATCCCCACTCCTCTGGGTGCTGGGCCGTGAGGATTAGAGGCGGTCATACACCCAGCACCGTCGTGTCAGCACCTGGTGAGCGGTCCGCAGATGTCCGCTGTCACCGTGCCCCGCAGCTGGCCCAGGGTGAGCGGCCACCCATTTCCTGCCCCCGTTGAAGTCGCCTGCCCGGCGTGACCACTCTCTGCCTCTCCTGGTTTCCTTATCGGCCTGCGTCTCCCTCCTCGACGCTGTAAGTACTGTGAGGCGTGCTCCTCTCGGGGGCTTCCGCTAGCAGCTTCCATGCCTGGCGCTCCCCGTGCCAATCTCGTTAGTGATATTCTGATATAAATACAAATATAAACACAGATCTAATTCTGCCTCCCAGGCTTCCGTGATCAGAGGGGGGAGAGGCTTTCCGAAATCATTCAGGGAGTCGCCGGCTTATGGGAAAGAGTGATTCAGAGACGAAAGGAAGGGAAAGGGGAAGGGCTGGGAGACCCGGGAAGGAAGGAGAGGAGGGAGGAGGGCTATTGGGGGTGGGAGGAGCTGACTGGGGAGGGTGCACGGCAAACCCTGGGCAGTAGGGGCTCCTCAGTCATGTGGGACACCACACCGAGGCCCTTTTTGGAAAGGCCTCTCGTTGAGAGAATTCGAAGCAGCTGATTGGAGGAAGCAGGCCCAGGCCCCACCTCTCTAGCGAGGATTTGCTCCCATTTCACCCTTCAGTGAGGAGCCAGAAAAGCCTTCCTCCGCCAGGGGAGAGGAGACCTGTGAAGGGGAGCGTGCCCGCCTGGGCTTCGGGCTCCGGGCCTTGCTGGGGCCGCAGACCTGCCTTTGGAGTCAGGCCGGCCCGGGGCAGGGTCCTGGCTCTGCCACCCACCAGCTGTGTGCCCCACGGCAAGTCACGTGACCTTTCGGAGCCTCGGTTTCCTCATCTGTGAAATGAGTCCAATCCGGTAACTCACGGAGCTCCCGGGGATCAGGGAAGCTCAGCCAGACTTCAGTCCTTCCTGTCCTGCCTCCGAGATCTCTGCCCAATCCGTGCGAGACCCCCGGCCTGATGGGTGACCCATGTTCCTTTCACTTGACTCAGGAGACACTCCAATGCCCACCCTTGGTCTTGTTCTACTCTCTGGCCCACCGTGAGCTAGATGGGCTTCGTGCTTCCTTTCTGACTTCGTAGGAAAAATAAACACGTCCCTCTCCGGATGAAGCATGTGCCCGAGGCTCACAGCACTGTCTCGGAGCCTGGCCTGCGTGCGCTCCATACGTGGGGAGCTGTCGCTTCCCCGCTGTCATCGCTGCCACCCAGAAGTGCAGGAGGGCGGGAGTGACCGTGAGTCTCTCCAGGCACCTGCTTCGGGAGCCCTCCCCCCGCAGTGTGGGGCGCCAGTCCCCTTCCTGCCAAGGCCTGGACCCCCACCCTCTGCCTGGGTTCCTCCCGCCCCTCTCTTCGCATACCACCTCGTGTTTGCGCCTAGGACAGAATCGTCCTGCACAGAGAGAACTTATTTTTCAAAAAACTATCTAGTTCTCCATAAGGGAGGGAATCCGCTGGGCCCAGCCCAGCTGCACCCATTTCCCCATCCTCACCACGCCTCTCCAAAACCTGAGTTTGTAAGAAGGGGCAGAGTACTCCGTCCAGCATCGCCCGGTGACTTGTCCATTGGGCCCAGATGACTAACCCAGAATTTCCCAATGCAACTCCACCAGGATGACGTCACTTTCATTAAAAAAACAAACAAACAAACAAACAAACAAAAAAAAACAACAGGAAACAACCCAAATTCAAAACTTACGAAAAAGGCTCACCTACAACCACAACCACGCGAGCAAACAAGCTGATCAAACAAAGCCGGTGCGCAGCGTCGGGGCCTGTGTTTGCAGGGGAAACGGGCTTGGAGAGGACTGGTGAGTCCCGGGTCCAAGAGCAGAATCGGGGTGACCTCTGCACCTGGGGGTCAAGGTGGGCCCATTGGCGAGGCTGCTGTGTGGGGGAGGGGCAGGGGTGAGTGTTTCCTGGAGAGAGAGGGGTGGCCCTTGACTGAGCTGGGAAGCAGGTGGACTTGATCTGACCCCCACCCTGGCACGGGGATCCCTGGTCCGTCCCAAAGGGCTGTTTTCTCAACGAGGTGACGGCTAATTCCCACTGGGGGGTGCTGCTTCCTCCTCAGGCACCGGCACTTTGACCAGGATTCCCAGAGACAGAAAAGCCTTTCACACCAAGAGGCTCCATCCCCAACTGGGGGGATGGGCCTGGGGGACACACTGTGAGGCGACCCAGCACCACTCCTGGGCAATATGCCCCCGGTAGGAGGCGTTCTGGGGTGGCCACAGTTTCCAAAGAACCGGGGTTGTCTCCTTTTATTCCGAGAGCAGACACGTGGGCCACAGAACAAAACCAGACTCTGGCCTGGAGCCCCGAGACCCCATCACAGCCTCTGCTCAGCTTCCCAGAAATCTCCCCCAAAGCAAGGCGCTCTGGCTGCAGACAAAGGTGTGCTTTCCTGCTGAAACTGGTTTGGCATAGTGGATAGAGTGTCGGCCTGCCGACTGAAAGGTCCCAGGTTCGATTCTGGTCAAGAGCATGTACCTTGGTTTGCGGGCACGTCCCCAGTAGGACGTGTGCAGGAGGCAGCTGATGGATGTTTCTCTCTCACCGATGTTTCTAGCTCTCTATCCCTCTCTCTTCTTCTCTGTAAAAAATCAATAAAATATATTAAAAAAAAAAAAAAAAAAAAAAGATGTGCTTTCCAGTCCCCACTGCCCTGGGCCGGGGCCGCTGGGGCCCAGCAGGTTGGGGGGAGAGGTGACAGGCACCTGAGAGGCTCTGACCTTTTGACCCCTGGATCCCTGACCTCCATAGCTGTATGCCTGCTCCCCGGGCAGTGGCTGGGGGCCGTCGGAGTCCAGTCCCTACTGCTGAAGCTGCTCCCACACAACCAGGGAGCCACGTGTGTGCGGCGCCCTTGAACGCAGCCTTGGCCGCCGGCTGGAGCTCAGCTCCGCCTGGGAAATGCACGCTCCGCCTGCCAAGCCCAAGGCCTCCGTTCAGCTGAGCTCAATTCCCCAGCCCCTCACCCTGGCAACGGGTCTTTGGGGGATTTACGTCTCATGCATCACAACAGGGGAGCGGCCATTCAGCGAGTTGGTGGTGGTGGTGGGTGGGTGGGGGGGAACACCCCACAACACAAAACCAATGTGCCTTAACCTGCCCCCCACTAAGAGCACAGCCACAAAACCAAACAGAATCAACAATGAAAATTTCCCACAAGCCCACTGGGCCTTGGCCGACAATCAACAGCCAAACAGGAATTCAAACTTAATCAAACGTTCATGTCTTCCTTGTAAAGCTCAGGAAATCGGTAATTGGTTTTATAATTGAATTTTCTGATCACGTATCAAAGGAATGGGCCCTGCCAAAGGCCGGGGAGCGGGCTGGCTCCAGCAAGGACGGCCAAGGCGGCTCTGGAAGGTCGGGGAGGGGCGCTGACTGCGGGTGGGCTGAGGCCAGAGCCCGGCATTCATCACCAGAAGGAGCTAGCGGCCGCAGAGCCTGCCCTGGCCGAGGGGTCTCCCCCAAACACTCCCCCGAGGAGCCCCGTGTTTCTGATCCTTGAGCGATGGTGGCCGAGGCACGCAGGGGGAAGATGGGGGGGGGGGGGCAGGAGGCAGGGAGACCGTGTGGGTGGGGAGCGAGGAGCCTGTGAGGCAGAGACTGGGAAGCCATGGGGCCAAAGCCATCCTGAAAGAGAAGTGGGAGGCAGGAGGAGTCCAAGGTCTCTGTCCGGAGCTACTCTGAGGAAGGGGGAGTTTTCAACATGAAGCAGGAAGGTGGGAGACGGGCTCTGTGCGGCCTGGTTCTGCCCGGGCTGGGTGGGGTGCTGACGGGCCTGGGCCCCCAGGGCGCTAGCAGGTCCAGCTCAGCTTTTGCGAGCCCTTGCTCAGTGCTTAGCAGTCATCATTTCATGTAGTCTTCACAGCGCTCCTCTGGGTCAGGCACCCTCACCTGACCCAGACCCCGCCCTCGATGCTCAGTCCTGGCTCCTGCCCTCCAACACAGCCCCAGTGAGGAAAGACTGGCGCCCCGCCTTTCTCCCCACCGGGCTGTGTGGCCGCTGAGACAGGCCTGGCGGGCTGCTTTCCCACCGCCCCCCTTTCCCAAGAGGAAGCAGACCCGTTCCAGAGGGCAGGCCTGGGGCTCCTCTTCCCACCCAGCCCGGAGACCACAGGGACTTGGGGCCCGAGCCTGGGCCCCAGCCCGCTCCTGGCACGCTCCTGGTGGTGGTGACATAGCCATCTCTCCACCCACTCACTCTGTGGCTGGCCAGCCCCCAGGAGCCAGGGAGGGGGCAGACGAGCCGTCATTGCTGTCGGCACCTTGACCTCATCTGCCCACAGGCCAGAGGCCACCCTGGGGCATCAGAGCCCACGGCTGCTTCCCCGGGCACCTTGGCGATTGCTGTGCACACAGCTCGGGGCCTGGGCCCACCTGTGGCACCCGGGGACTCTCCTGCGGGGAGAGCCGAGATGGAGACTGTGGACCCACCTCCGCATCAGACTGGGTCCCGACACACGGCACACGCCTGGGCCGGGCCGCTGGGCTCCCACCCGGCCCACAGCCCTGAGACCTTGGCCTGTCCCCGCCTCTCCCTGCACTTCCGTTTTCTCCTCTGCAGAACGAGGACGGTGATGGAGTCGACGTCTCCACCGGGGTCCTGCCAAAAAGAGGGGCACCTTCGAGGGGGAGGGGGCGAGGGAGTGAACGTGTGGAAAGTGCTCGGCACCGTGCGGGGCCCGGGTGAGCGTGTGACCTCATCACATTGAGGAGGGAAACTGAGGCGCTCAGGGTAGTGAGGGAGCCCATCTGAGGTCACTAAGCTCAAGGAGGAGGATCAGCTTTGACCTGTGCCCTAACCCCCCCCCCCCCCCCCCCACACACACACAGCAGCTTCCCTCGGAGGACACACACTGGGCTCTCTGAGAGAGAAGGGAAGAGCCCAGAGCTGGGCTCCAGGCTGATGGCTGAGCCCTTGGACTTGGGCCTGCGGTGGGTGGTCTTGGGGGGCCGCAGACCCTGAAGACAGGGGTGGACCCCAGCCTGGGCCCGGCCCCACAGCCGCCCTGGGGCCGGGAGGGCCGCCTTCCTCTCCTTGGCCAGCGGGCACCGGGGGGACCGGCTGGCCTGGGCACCGGGCAGGGAGGTGCGCCGGGAAGGGGAAAGAGGCTGGGAGAGACGTGTACGGGTGGGGGGCACCCGCAGAGCCGGCAGAGCGGGACCTAATTTGGCAGTGAGCTATTCCGGGACTGTGCCCTGGGGACCTGGGACCAGGGATATCGGGGGAGGGGAGTCCGGGCGAGCAGACTCCGGGCTGAGGAGGGAGAGAGGAGGGGGAGCGAGCCAGGCGGGGTCTGTGGGGGTCAGTGTGGAACACAGTCCTGCCATGTGTGTGTGTGTGTGTGTGTGGGGGGGGGGGTCACAGTATAAGCAAGCCCTGTCTGTGGCATCTGACTGTCAGGGCTGTAGAATCACCCTACCTGACAGCTGAGGAACAGGCCGGGGCTGGGGGTGCAGGGAGCAGGGGTCAGCAGGTCAGAAGAGCCAGGAAGGGCTGCGGTCAGGAGCAGGCAGCAGCTCTCTGGATGCACAGAGCGCTGGACCAGAACTCAAACCAACAGGTCATGTCCTCGGGGGCCTCCCTCTCCTCCCAGGAGCCCCACAGGCCATTGGCCACAGCGACTGGTTGAGGGGGAGCACGTGGCCCAGCGGGGGCCAAGGAGAGAGGGGGACTCCGCCAGGACCTGGGGGGCTGCTCTGGGGAGACCACACAGGTGCACCCCTGTCTCGGGGTGCTCACAGGTCAGGAGTGGTGGGAGGACGCAAAACATGAACTGCTGAAACCACCGCCTTGCGAGGTGAGGGAGAGACTTTGCGGGGTCTAAGGGGAAGGCGAAGGCCAAAGATGGGACAGAGGGGAAAGATGAAGAGAAGCCAGGGGGGCATCTGAGCTGCCGAATCAAGCCTTGCCTGCAGCTGTACCTCCAGACTTCTTCTTTTTTTAAAATATATTTTTTTAAGGTTTTTTTTTTTTTTTTTTTTTTTTTTTTTACAGAGAGGAAGGGAGAGGGAGAGAGAGTTAGAAACATCGATGAGAGAGAAACATCGATCAGCTGCCTCCTGCACACCTCCTACTGGGGATGTGCCCCCAGCTCAGGTACATACATGTCCTTGACCAGAATCGAACCTGGGGTCCTTCAGTTAGCAGACAGACGATGCTCTATCCACGGAGCCAAAGCGGTTAGGGCTCCAGACTTCTTAATGGACGGGCCAGTTGACTTGGTTTTTCACAGGCCACTGCGTTACTTGCAACCCAGTGTCCTGACTCACCCGTACAGAGGGGGTCTTCGGCGGTGATTCAACACCACCTCGGGCGGGTGGGCAGATACCGAAGGGGAGCAGGCAGAGGAAAGAGGGAGGTGTGTGTGTGTGTGTGTGTGTGTGGCTGTGGAGGGGCAGGCAGATTCTGGTTTTCCTAGGGAGGATCCTCTGCCCCCCACGGGTGGGGTGTGGTATTACCTGCCCCTCCCTCCCAAGAGCAGGGTCTCTGAGCTGGGCAGGGACCCAGAGAGCACCTTGGCCATCCACCCACACCCAGCCTGTGACTCACACACAGACTCTCGCCCAGAGCTGTAAGAGGTAGGAGGCAGGGCCTTGGGAATCAGGGAGCCTACCTTCTCAAACCGGGGGTGACTGCTCCCTGCCCAGGCTGGAGACCCCCACATCTTTCTATCTTTGTGTCCAACGCCGCCGCCCCCGGGCAGGCTCTGCGAGGACCCCGTGAGTGCTCCGTGTTTGTGAAATAACTCGCTGACCGACGGGACCAGGGACAAGGAGGCCCAGGTTGGCTGGGTGCCTGGAGGCAGGCTGGTGAGACGCAGAGAGAGCTGAGCCCCGGTGCGTACACCCCCCAGTTCCAGCGCCGGGCCGGCCACCTCGCCCCTGAGGGAGTCCCTCTCCTATCTGAGCCGGACGGGGCCTCTTTTGTCCCACCTGCAAAACGGAGCGGCAGAATGGATGGCCTTCAACGGAGGAGTAGGCAGAGGGACGGGGAGGGCTGCCCCTCGCCGTGGACCTGGTGCCCAGCACAGGGCAGGTGCACACACTGCTGCCCGGAAGGCTGGCACCTCTTCCTGGCCTCAGGTGTGGGCACGGCCGCTTCGGGGGTCACCTCTCCCAGCGCCTCGTCAGATCTGCCCGCCACCCCCGAGGTTTAGGGGAAGGCGGGCGGATGCAGGCCAGCGAGCATCCTCGTTTCTGTCTGTCTCAGAGTTAGGGCAAACCCCCGGGCGACCAGCACTGCATCGTGGAGATGGTACCACAATATCTTCACCGCAATTTCTTCACGATAAAAAAAAAAAAAAGGACAGGGTTCTGAGCGCCATTGTGTGACTTAAGTGACATTCTGGAAGCTAAGGGTGAAATCTGACTCGGCCTCCTCAAAGCGCTGCCATTCTCTGGGGGGGTGGGGGCGGGGGGTGTGTGGAGGAGGAAAGAGGGCATGTTCCTAACGGCGCCCCTCGGAGGGGCAGAAGCGCACTGGGCAGCGATTCCAGCAGGCCAGGCGCTGTAGTCCAGGGCAGGCCAGGCAGCCCATCAGGCGCCGTGTGCCTCTGTTTCTAACAAGAAAAAACGCACCGGACACCTTACCCATGCCTCCCTGGACAAGTGGAGGGTAATTCACCGATTTTTATCAGGAGTGATAATTTTAAATAAATTGGTGAAAAGGGCAAGAGCGAACGTGGTGCTGGGAACTCTCAGTTGTTGGCCACGATCATCTGAAGCACGTCACAGGCATTGTCTCAGTTAACCTGACAGCCTGGAACCGAGGAGGGTATTAAGATCGGGCCCATTTTACAGACAGAAACACTGAGGGCTGAGGGAGGTAAACGATTTTACCTTCCAAAGAGCTCCTGGTAGGAGTGGGAACCGAACCCGGTCCCCCTGCTTCCTGAGTCAGGCACGGTACGAGAGGAATAAGATCTAGATTTTGGGCTTCAGGACATTAGAACGTGGTGAGAGACATCGGCAGAGGCACGCGTGAGGAAATCAAGAGCCTTTTTCCATGGGATCAAACCTCACACAAGTTCAAGGCATTCTCTCTTTGCTGTTATCCCATCAGCGTGCAACGTCTGTTATATATGCAAGGACTAGTGTACGCACACTCACGTTTTTAGGTGTTGATGTATATGCATGTGTGTGTGCATGTGTGTAAATCCACGGACAGGGGCCAGGCCTGTTCACAGACTTTCTCTGGGAGCCTCCTAACCCTGCAATTGCCCAGTCCCCCAGATCCTCACCGGGCAGGCGGCCAGTGGCTCTGCTTTTGTGATGCAGATGGAGGCCGGGAAAGGAGGAAGGGGAGAGACTCCACTTCAAAAGATTTAGGCAATTTGCATAATAATGAGCTGGAGAGTGAGGAGGGAGGGAAGAAAGGAGTTAGAGAAGGAGGGAGGAGGAGAGAGGAAGGAGAGGGGGACAAGGGAGGGGGAGAAGAAGAAAGAGGAAAAGGGAGGATGGTGAAGGGAGGGAGGGAAGGAGAGGAAGAGAGGGACCCACTTAGAAGCAGAGAGGAGTGGGTGGAAGGGGAGGGAGGGAAAGGTGGGGACTGGAGGAGGAGGAGGAGGAAGAGGGCAAGAGAGGGAAACCCTGTGGGCTGGGGGTAGAGAGGTGGTGTGTGTGTGTGGGGGGAACTTAGGGAGGGGAGTGGGGGTGGGACAGACGAGAGGGAGACAGAAGGGCTAATTGGGAAGCGTTGTCCTTTGGGTCCCTTTGCACGTTTTGTAGAGGCTTAGGGAAAAAAGATGGGATTCTTGGAACCATCGAATGCTCTCCCTGATGGTGCGGTGCCCATTTAACCCGGACTCTGCTCCGGGCTGAGCCGTGTGGACTGTAGTTCCATGAGGGCTGGCTGTGTCTCCACCCTCCACACATGTACATTTTGTGCTGCGTGACCTCGAGCAAGTCACCTAGGGTGGCTGCACTTCATTCCCCCCTCCCCACCTATCAGGGAGCTGTTTGTGTTAATCACTTAATTCACGCCAATGGTTTAGCACAGGACCTGCCCCACGGAGCCGGAGCCGGAGCTGGAGCCAGAGCCGGGCACAGAAGCTTCAGTGCCCAGTCCCTCTGCATGGGGACCACTCCCAGCTGGAGACCCACCAGGCGGAAACCCGACTCGCCAAGGTGGCCCCATCTCCTGACTCTCTGCCTCTGTCTGCCTTGTCCTAGGCCTGGAGGCTGGTCACACAGAAGCTTCAGTTTCCTGATCCTTATCCTTCTGCCCCAGGAGCCAGGCACAGGTCCCATTCTTTAGTCTCCACACTCCCTGGCTGCTCTCATTTCCCACCCCCATGGAGACCCCATGCATAGCTTACCCAGATCTGGCCCCGCCCCCACTAGTCCATCCTGCACGTGCCATCATAACTAAAGCTGACTCTTACCCATCCCTCCCAGCTCAAACTTTGTCCATGGCTGCCCGGCGCCAGCAGGAAAAAACCCAACTCCTTGGCGTCCAGTCCCAGGCCCCCCACCCTATCTCCTTCCTACCTTCCCCACACCTGGCCCTACCCTAAGCCTCTGCTCTGGCCACTGGCCTCACTTGTCAATCAGATCTCCTCCGGGCCTCACTGACCCACTGCTCCTCCTCAGCTCTTCCTGCTCCCGGCCCCTGTGCTCACCCCCCTGCACCTGCCGCGCCGCACCTGCGTGAAGGACAGTCCCAGCCTCATTTCCTGCAGGAAGCTCCCCCGACCAACTTGTGGGGTGACCGAGCGCAGTCCGCCTGGGGCCCTGTGTGCCCGAGGGCGGGGCCGGCTCCCTAACGGCCCCATCTCCTAACGCTGAGTCTTTACAAGGGCTGGGCACAGAGCCGACACATGGTCGTGGTCGGTACTCAACCCACATGGACTCACGTAGCGATGAAATGACAGGTACTTTCCCTTTTTCCTCTGGGAACAGGAAAAACTAGGCACGCTGTTCCCCTGTGCCTGCAGGCTGGTTAACTGAGACTCAGCACCGTGCTCTCGCTTCTGCAGAGAGGCCGACCGAGGGCCTGTCCGGGTCAGGAGGTCAGAGCAAGTGCTTCCTGCTCTGGGCTCGGAGGCCAGAGTTGACTAAAATGAATGGACATATGCCAAAACCGGTGTGGCTCAGTGGATAGAACGTCGGTCTGCGGACTGAAGGGTCCCAGGTTCGATTCTGGTCTAGGGCGTGTACATTGGTTGTGGGCACATCCCCGGTAGGGAGTGTGCAGTAAGCAGCTGGTCGATGTTTCTCTCTCATTGATGTTTCTAGCTCTCTGTCCCTCTCCCTTCCTCTCTGTGAAAAATCAATAAAATATATTTTAAAAAATTTAATAATAAAAAAATAAAATAAAATGAGTGGATATATGTAAAGTGCTCAGCACAGTGCCTGGTAGCTAGTAGGTGCTCAATAAATGATGGCTGTTTGTCATCAGTTGGAGGGGGACAGGGGGTGGAGTGCAGGGCTAGGGGAAGAAGGAGTAGGGGTTAAGCAAAACACACACACACACACACACACACACACAAAACACAACAACAACAACAAGAAACCAAAAACCAACACCACAACACACTCCTCATAGACTCAGACAACGTATGTGGATGAACAGAGGGAAAGGGGGAGAGGGGAGGAGGAAGAGAGTCAAGGGGGGCAGATGGTGATGGACGGAGACCGGACTTGGGGTGCTGAACACACAGTGCAATAGGCAGATGACGTGTCATAGAATCGTGCACCTCAAACCTTTGCAATGTTGTTAACCAATGGCACCCCAATCCATTCAATAAAAAAGCACAGCTGTTCATTACCACCGAGACCGTGAGCGCTAAAACGAATGAAGCCCGTGCCACCTTGGCCGCTTGGCGGGTCTGAGCCGATGTTTGCTGACCGTCTGCTCTCTCCAGCTCCTCTCCCACCGCGCTTGCTCGTTCCGCATACCCAGCAGCCAGCGGGAGAGCTTACAGGGAAGCAGGCTGAGAATGGCTGTGCCCTCTTTCCAGGGGCACCGACGCTCTGGCCCGACCCCGGGGAGAAGTGCTTGGGGACAGGCCCTCCTGGCAGCGCCCAGCTCCCTGGCCCCGGGGCTGGCCGTGGACACACTGCCCCACCCGGTTCCCCGCCCCTGGAGGAGCCAGCGCCTGAGCTGGGACGACGCTGGGCCGTGGCGTTAGAATTCTGTGCATCAGCATTGAGTTTTACACACACAGTTCAGCTCGGTCGCAGGTGAGACTGAGAGTTTTCCTCCGGGATGGAGGTGGTTTTTAGCAAAGACAGGATATGTCTGCTCACCACACGGCAAACCACACAGGAGTCAGTGGTCAGGGCTGCCCACCCAGAGGCTCCCTGTGGGGCCAGCGAACCGGGAGGCCTCCACTTGCTCTCCTTTCTCCATCCGGGTCACAGCGAGAGGAGCTGGGATGGAATTCCCTGAATTGCCTGCCTCCCTCCTTCCCTCCCTCCCTCCCTCTAACTTCTTTTTGCCAGTGTGGCTGCATCAAGCTCACAGTTAATGCAGGCCATTTGCAAAGAAGAAGCCTTTATGTACTTATCCCATCCACCACTTATCAGCCACCTGGAAACTCAAGTGAAAAACAGTCCCTGGTCTAGGACGTCCCCTTCCTACAGGGAGGGGAGCCCCTTAGGTTCTCAGACCCCCCCCCCCCCCCCCAAGGCAGAAAGCACACCCCTTGGTTCAAGGGAAGGAACAATCCGTTCACATGGCTGCTCCCTGCCACAGCCCCCCCTCCTCCCCACCAAACAAGGCACAGAGAGATCTCCTAGGGAGGGATGGTGGCCAGGTAGGCTGTTGCATTTGAGACCTAGTTCCTCGCCTGGCCAGCGTGGCTCCATGGTTGAGCGTGGACCCAGGAACCAAGAGGTCACCGGTTTGATTCCCGGTCAGGGCACATTCTCAGGCTGTGGGCTTGATCCCCAGTCGGGGGCATGCCGGAGGCAGCCGATTGATGATTCTCTCTCATCGATGTTTCTCTCCCTCTCTCTCCCTTCCTGTGGCTCTCAAATCAATAAAAACATGTTGATTTTTTTTTAATGTACTATGCAGTGCTGTGGGAGTCTCCGTTCAGAACAGTCCCCCGCCCTCTCTCATCTGCAAGATGAGCTCTGAGGCTGCTGTCCTTGTTGGCGACTTTGCCGGGAGGTCTGCCCCCCAGCGAAGCCCCTGTCTGCGCGTGCCAGGCGGGGTGGGCCTCCTGGCATCTCCCCCACACAGCACCGTCTCCTCCTGCGCCCGGAAGGCGGCCTGGCACTGCCCGGAGGACGCGGCAGGGGACCCACACAGGCCCCCTCCTGGCCGGGCCCCCGAGCCCGGTGGCCTACCTTTCTCTCCTTGTCGCCGTACTCGATGCCCAGGGTGTCCATGGCCCGGACGATGGCTGCCAGGGACTGGATGGTGTTGCTGTAGACGACGGGCTTGTACTGCTTCACGTCTTCTCCCGAGAAGCCGTCCTCGTGGATGATCCTGGGGAGAAAGCACACACCCCCACCGATGAGTGCGCCTCCGCACCAGGCCCAGCCTCTGCCGGGCGGAGGGGGCCGAGGGCCCGGTCTGACCCGGGAGCTGCATGACTGAGCTGATGCGTTGGGACCATCGGATCCGAAGGAAAAAATCTACCCGAACTGCTGAGCATTAATCTTATGAACACAGAACCGTGGGGAAGAAAGGCAGTCCTTTTAGATTCCCTCCACACGCGAGCACGGCCGTCAGCAGGTGTGGGCGACACTTGCGCGAGCTTAGCAGGGAGGGCACCCACGAAGCACCCAATCAATGCCAGCTCTTCGCGTTTTTAAGCGGAGGTCAGGGTCTCCCCTTCCACTCAGGAGGGCAGGGCTTCGCCTCTGTGCTAAGTGCTTTGTCCACACCGTCTCGTTTAAGATCCAGAACAATCCTAGGAGATCAAAACTACGATTTCCCACGTACAGGGGAGGAAACGGAGGCTCAGAGAGGGCAAGCCACCCACTCGAGGCCACACAGCGGCAGTCGAGGCCCTGCTTGTGACCACCGGGCTGGCCTTCACACAGAGTGAGCAGCGGAGCACTTCCTACACGCCAGCCCGAGGCGTGTGAGGCCAGGCAGGGAGGGGTCTGGTTGGAGGTTGGAGAAACAGCCCGGGTTTGAGTCCGGAGGGAGACAAGGCCAGGTGTGGGAGAGCAGGAGGGAGGCACCTGGGGCACCTCAGCCGCAGTCAGTAAGCAGCATCTTCCTCTACAGGGCTGAGTGACAGAGTGCAATGCCATGTCCCAGAGACTTCCTGTGAGCCACTGGATCCAGCCATGCCTGAAGCTAACATTGCTCCTTCACTGGTGAGTGATGGAAGCCAGTAATTCCTTCCTATTTTTGTAAAAGCTCATACAGTGGATGGCAAACTGCGGCTGAGAGCCACATGCGGCTCTTTGGCCCCTTGAGTGTGGCTCTTCCACAAAATACCACGGCCTGGGCGAGTCTATTTGGAAGAAGTGGTGCTAGAAGAAGTTTAAGTTTAGAAAATTGGGCTTTCCAAAGAAATGTCAGTCGTTGTCCTGTTGGCGTTTGGCTCTGTGGACGAATGAGTTTGCCGACCAAGAGGACCTGAGTCTGTCACTTACAGCCAATAGCGTCTGAAGCATGTTCTGTATGACAACCACAGCCAGGGGTCACCGCTGAACAGACTTGTTAATGAACCTTCTGTCTTTGCCACCAGCCTGTCCACCCTTGGACTTCAGGTGATCACACCTCAGTTTCCCCCTGTCCATAGGCTGGCACAGGCTGGCCCCGGACAGGACTCATAACTACAGGAGCCATGAGAACACGGGGGCACAAAACCACCCCTCTCTGAGGAGCTCACTGAAGGAGGCAGACGTGTGCGTGCGTGTGCGTGTGTGCATTGTGAGTACATGTGATGCCAGGGAGGGAACCCACGGGCGTTTTATGCCTGCAGAGGCAGAGCCAGGGCAGCAAAGGGAAGCCGAGCTTGATGCCCACCTGGAGCTCAGGGGCCCTGAGAGCTGTTGTAAGCCATCAAACCAGAGGCACTACGGGGAGCGAGCCAAGGCTGACTCTGCAGGCCTGAGTGCCCGACTTTGGACCGGGGCCGCCCGGCTGGACTCCGAAAACCTGGCATCGCAATGGGGAGATCTCAAGTGGGAACGGGGAGAGGGAGGGAGAGCAGCACCCAAACCCTCCGAGAGGGGCGGAGCTCTCTGGGAAGAGGCCATGGAGGAGGGCCCCTGGCCCCCTCTGCTGCCTGGGGCCCCGGCAGGAGCAGGACTTGGGTTCCCCTGCTCTCTGCTTCTCCTCCTTGCAGGGCTGGGCTCAGCCGCAGTGAGGCTCCCCAGACACAGCGGCCTTATATGGTCACGGAGCCACGGGCTCGGGAGCTGGAAGGGACCTTGGAGGGTCATGCGGCCCAGCAGCCACTCTCTAACCACAGACGCCTCTGAGATTGTGACGAGTGCAGCCCACACACAGCTTTGCCCCCAGTTTCTGGTGGTTCAAGGCTCACAGCCCCTCAGCTGCTGGAACACACCGTTTTTCACTCCACTTCCCGGCCGGCCCCTCCTCTGCTTCCCTGCCTCAGCCCCCCGCCCCCTGCACGGAGCTGACCCCTCCCCCCCCTCCCCCCCCCCCCGCTCCATCTTCCCACAATCCCTCCACAATCCCTTTAAGGATCTACGTAAAGGGGGAGTTTCTAGAGACAGACTTGAGCCCTAACTGGTTTGGCTCAGTGGTTAGAGAGTCAGCCTGGGAATTCAAGAGTCCCAGGTTCGATTCCAGTCAAGGGCATGTACCTTGGTTGCGGGCACATCCACAGTAGGGGGTGTGCAGGAGGCAGCTGATATGTTTCTCTCATCGATGTTTCTGGCTCTCTGTCCCTCTCCCTTCCTCTCTGCAAAAAATCAATAAAACATATAGACAGATTCGAGCTGTGTGACCAGGCCTAAACGAACGGGGGGCTGGGAGGGTGGTGGGGGCAGAGGGTGTCCACGTTTTAAGCGACTGGCTGGGCAGAGGTAGGATGTGTGTGTCTTGCTAAGGAATCCTGGTGGGACCGGGATTTCTGAGTTCCCAGAGTTCCCAGGGAGCAGAGGCACCGAGACCTGGAGGCCCCGATGGGGGGCGAGGAGCCCCACTCTCCTCCAGGGCTAAAGGCCTTAAGGGTTCTGCCTCCTTCAGTCCCCTCCTCCTCTCGCGCACACAACCGGTGGCTGTGTGTCCGGTAGACTTCCTAGAGCACCCAGAGTCAGGGGCGAGCAGGACAGACACAGCCCCTGCCTTCAAAGGACTCACAGGCTACAAGGGAAAGGTAGGAAATAAAGAAGTAAACAAACAAACAATGTTAGAGTAATGCCCACAAGAAAGGCAGTTAATGATGGATGGGGGGCAGAGTTAGGAGCCAGGAAAGGAGGTGACATGTAAAGCTGAGGCCTGAATGATGAGAAGGAGTGGACCTTGCATTTATGTGAAGAAGAGCACTTGGGGCAGAGAGGACAGCACGTGCAAAGGTCCTGGGGCACCTTGTGTTAGAGGCAGGATGAGGAGCCGGTGGGGTTGGAAGAGGGCGAGTGGGGGGAAAAGCCAGTGAGGGTAGCAGAGACCCAATCGCAAAAGACTATGCACGACTTACATATTTTTTTCTTAACACGCATTGAAACAGCCACCCATTAAAATAGGACACCACCCATCTGTGTGCTTTCCCAAACCATCTTGACTTCCCCTGTGGTTCTGCTCCACGTGCGGGCCCATCTTAAAGGAAGCTCCCCCTCCTCTTCCCCTGACTTCTCCAGTCCTGACGGAGGCCTGCTCTGGGAACGCTCCTGGATCCCAACCCACACAGCGGAGCGAAATAGGAGCCAAGAAAACCTGCCATCCGGTGGCGGCCACTGTCCCACCGCCCGGAGGGAGGCCTTCTACCTGGGAGCCCACGTGTGTGTTGCTGGTTCTCCTGACATGAAATCACACTGCGTGGCTCCGTGTGGCCCAGCCACCGTCACGGGCTGCCTGGTGGCATGTGGTCCAAACGGGCCCTCCTTCATCCAACCCAACCCCTGCCAGGGGACACTGCTTATGGACGGAGCTCTTCCCAGCCTCCCTCGGCTGCTGGGGAGGCTGCCGGCCCGTCAGCCCGCTCCTCCTCATGAAGACACAAAGCCACACACCCAGACGGAGCAGGCCAGAGGCAGGGCGGGGCCCCGGCCTTGCAGGCTGGGCCTGGGTGACGCGTGTGCAGACGGGATCTCTCGGTGATTTGAAAAGAAGAGAGAAAAGGACCCAGCGGAAAAGCCAGCTCCTTCGCTCTGGGTGAGAGTGTATGGCAAGAGCAAACGTGATCTAGAAAATAAACGGGACCCCCTTTAGTAACGAATGCTCTGTGACAACATGATGGCCTAATAATATTAGAGCCACGGAGACTACGAGGGAATTCACGAGAATAGCGGGCCACTGCCGAGGGGGAGGACGGCCGCAAAGCAAGAGGTGAGTCCCGGGGACAGTGACTTGCAGAAATCTGTTCCGAAGAGGCCGTTTCTAATAAGGGAGGGAGCGCGGGCCAGAAGCAAAGTCGCCAGCTGCCAGCGGTCAGCAGACGGAGCCGGGGGCCAGGCTGAGACTCGTGGTTCCGGGACGGGGCTGCTGCCGCTGTTATCTGCGGAACAGCGTGGCCCCTGCCCTTCCCCGGGACGCTCGGCGCTGGGGGCAGGGGTAGGTTGGACGTGCGTGCCAGCTCCCATCCTGCTCGTGTGTGCGTGTGCATGTGCGTGTGCCGCTCTGAGAGCTGCCTTCCAGGTCTCCATCCTGGGACCTCGGCTTCGGATAACAGAGACCTTACCTTGGCCTTGGAGGCAGAAGACTCAGCTTCTTATGCAAGCAGGCCGCTGACCAGCATCGCACCCCCCGGCGAAGTGGGCAGGAGAAGGCCACCTCTGGCCAGCCGCCTCTGGTCAGCACCATGGGCCTCGGCCTGAGGCCCCCCCCCCCCCCAGAAGAGCCGCTTGATCCCCCGAATCCACTCTCAGCTTCCAGGCGCTGGCCCTGCCCCTGCCCGTGTTTCCAGGAGACACTGCCCCTGCCCATGGTGGCTAACACCCTCACGTCACCGCTCCAGAGGCCTGGGATCTGGACTGGGCTCGTCCACTGACCAGTGGGCGTGAACGTGGCTGTCCCTGGGCCTCCGTGGCCGCTGCCTCAGCGCTGCCCCGGCCTCTCAGACAGGCTGCGTGTCGGCTTTGGGCCTGGGTTGTATCAAGTCCCTGAGGTCACCCTGTTTCGCTCCGGTTAACCAAGCTCCAGGGTCAGGTCTGTCTTTGCCAAACGTCGTCTTATTAGGATATAGCAGCTCACAGAACATGGGGCAAATAACCCAAGGTGCTCTTGGTGGACCAAACTTGGAGATGGGCATAGCTGGTTGCAGCTCAGGGGTTGAGTGTCGACCTATGAACCTGGAGGTCACGGTTCGATTCCCGGTCAGGGCACAGGACTGGCTTGCAGCTTGATTCCCAGTGGGGGGCATGCAGGAGACAGCTGATTAATAATTCTCTCTCATCACTGATGTTCTTATTTTTCTCTCCGTCTCCCTTCCTCTTTTTTAAAAAAAAATATTTTTATTGATTTCAGAGAAGAAAAGAGAGAGCAAAATCTATTGTAACAAGAAGTACAGCAATTTTTTGTTTACAGGGATGCAAGGAAAAGGACGTGAGAAAACTATTGGAGGTGAAGAATCTGTTCATTATTTTGGTGATGGTTTTGTGAATGTAAACATATGTCAAATAAACTATACACTTTAAGTGTGTAGTTTATTAAATGTTAATTAAACTTCAATAAAACTGTTGAAATGAAAAAAAAAAAGAGAGAGCAAGAGAGAGATAGAAACATCAATGATGAGAGAGAAAATTGATCGGCTGCCTCCTGCATGCCCCCTACTGGGGATCCACCCTGCAACCTGAGCATGTGCTCTTGACCAGAATCGAACCTGGGACCCTTCAGTCCGCAGGCTGACGCTCTATCCAATGAGCCACACCAGCTAGGGCTCCCTTCCTCTTTGAAATCAATTAAAAAGATATACTAAAAAATACATGCATTCGGCATTTTAAAGGTTTCTTAGGATGAAAGAAAAAAGGCTTGGACGCTCTGAAATGAGGACCTGTCTACCTCACTGAGCTCACTACCTCACCTGTTTGCCACCTGTCACCCCCTCAGACCACTCTGCTCCAAGAGGCCCTTGCCTCTGTGATCCCGTCTTTACCTGCCTTATCTTCCTCAAACACCTACTTCCTTAGAACACCCACTGAGATATAAGCTCCCTGCTATGGCGCCTGCTTCCCCAGATGCCCAGAGGTCAGGAGGGCAGGGACCTTGTCTGCCTCGTTCACGGACCACAGCCCCTGAGCAGTGCCCAGCACACAGGGAATGGCCAATGAGTGCTGGCTGATGGCTGAACCAAGCAGGCCACTGCTCAGCTAGACAGCGGCGGGTCTGCACATGGCTCCTTCTCTTAGGAATCCCAACTCCCAAAGAATTGTCCGCTGCCCCTAATACTCAAAAAACCCCCAAACCCAAACAAAACAAAACTCCACACAGAAAAACACCACCCCAACCCCAAGGACGTCACTGCCCCTGCTTCTCTCCGGACCACAGACAGCATCCTGGCAGAGGCACTCACAGGCTCCTGGTGTCCCCTTCCTGGTCGTTTCCAGCAAGGACTTGTTTTTCTGCTTCTCAGCACGTGATTGGGCAGGGGAGGACATGGACACGCCACCACGGGCCCCCGGAGGCAGAGGGGCATGTAGGAACCCCGGGCCAGACCACTTGGCAAGTGAACACATACACACACACACACACACACACACGCACACACACACACACATGCACACACGCAGTGGGCGGCTTGGAGACCTTCTCCAGGTGCCGGCCATCCTGGGTGAGTGTTTGTTCTGAGACAAAGGGGCAAACAAAAAGCACCCTTTCGGCTCCCTGCGGAGGAGCGTTCATGGCCACGGGGCTCCCTGGGAAAATCGCATTTCTCACCCCCTCTCGGGGGGTTGCTTGTGGAAAAGTCCGCCAAAAGCAAGTCTGATCCACATTCCTCTCCGGGGTCACTCATGTTTACTCCCCCCCATCCCCCGCGCCCCCCAACCAAACGGCAGGGGTCTGTTGCCACATCCGTTTTCACTGGACAAAGGGGGCCACATGTGCACCCAGGCAGGCCCCCGAGGCTCTCGGATGGCACCCCGTGAGCCGCATTCTTCTGGCTCCTTCTGTGTCATCCCTCTGTTAGGTCTTTGAAAGCAAGTGAGAGAGGATTCCAGGTGAGGGCAAGGCCTGCCAGACCCAGAGACACACAGCCACAGGGACACGCAGCCCCGCCCAGCCAGCCTGCCTTCCCCCCAGTCTGTGTGGTGAGTGTAAACAGCCCCGGCACGGCCCCCGGGTCCCCACCCTGGCCTTCCCCAAGCAGGCGAGGCTCCTCACTAATGACCACGGTGCCGTGGTCAGGGCCCGAGCAGAGAGCCCGCACACACCACTGTGCGGCTCCCGCATCCATCGCCCTTTCTGGGAATGGTGCGGTGGGCAGTGCTCTGCCCGGGCCAGAGGCATCCGCTCGGGCTGCAGGGGGAGCAGACCCGGCTGTGCACTCTCGGCCTGTTTTTGCCATCACGGGGGTTGGCGAGCAGGGATAGGGGCTCAGCGGATGGCTTGGAGCATAAGCAGTGCCTGAGCCCTCCCTGAGGCCTGAGACTCTGCAGAGGAGGAGGGGGAGGAGGAGGAGAAGGAGGAGGAGGAAGAGAAAGAGGGGGAAGAGGAGGAGGAGGAGGAGGAGGAGGAGGAGGAGGAGGAGGAGGAGGAGGAGGAGGAAGAGAAAGAGGGGGAAGAGGACGAGGGGGAAGAGGATGAGGGGGACAAGGAGGAGGAGGGGGACAAGGAGGAGGAGGAGGAGGGGGAGGGGGAAGAGGAGGGGGAGGAGGAGGGGGAGGAGGAAAGAGGAGGGGGAGAAGGAGGGAAGAGGAGGTGGAGAAAGAGGAGGAAGAGGGGGAAAAAAGGAAGAGAAGGAAGAAGAGGGGAAGGAGGAGGGGGAAGGAGGAGGGGGAGGAGGACTGCTCTGGTCCAGCGCCTGCAGCGGAGGGATTCTGAATGACCAAGCCTGAGACTGGCTCCCACTGGAGACAAGCTGTCCAAGGAGGACGGGCCTCTCAGTCCGCCACCCTGACATCTGCCACTTGCTCGGGCCTCCTCAGGAGGGATGCGGGGTCAAGACCAGAGGAAAATGCACACTGCCTACGGCCCAAACCCCCGCTCTGCACGCTGCGCAGCGCCCCTGCAGTGGGGCCGGGGCTGGGGCAGAATAGTAACCGCCACAGGGGGCAGCGCGGGGCGGCCAGGGGCCAGGGCAGATGGTGGGAGGGGGTAGAGGACACACACACAACTTTTCGGCATCCACAGCCTGAGCTCCCAAGAGGGACGTTCAACCCAGTAACATTCCCAGCCCCCACAAAGCGCGAGGCAAGGCTTTTTGGACAGGAGGCAGCGCCCTGGCAGGGGAGGCGAACGGTGCCCTCCATCCAATTTCGGTTCCAGCCACTGACGGGCCTCCTGCAGGTGCTGCCCGCGGCCTCGGGAGCCAGGCCGGCCGCCCGCACAGCCCCAGCGGGGACTCGCTGACTCACCCGGATCACAGAACACCCCGGGGCTCTCCGGCTGCAAGAATGCGTCAGCAAGTATCCTGCCCGGCCCGCTGCGCCGTTCCAGGCCGTTACCATACCCGGGCTCAGATAACGGACCCTCTGAAGCCAGGCATGTGCCTGGCCGCACGTCCCGCCATCAGCACGGCTCTGTGCACTGGAGTGACCTTGACTGCGATGTGTGCGTCAACGTGAGAAGCACCCACCGGGCTCCGAGGCAGCCCTGGCCGACTGCGGACTGAAAGCTCGCCAGAGCAGGCCCTGAACCCTCACTTCTCTGGATGGAGATGACAGGACTCCCCCTTCCTGCCCACCCCCCATACCCTCAGCACCCCTCAATCCTGTGATGGGGAAGGGCTGCCCGGAGGCTGTTGGTATGGCAGGGCCAATGTGTGGGGTCTCTGACACCAGCCCGCAGGGAAGTTACAGGATCACGGCGCTGGGTCTCCCAGGATGGCGTGTCCCAGGACTTCAGGAACATCAGCACGACCCCTCACGCTCCTGAACAAAAGCAAGGGGAGAGGGCTGAGCCAGGCCTTGGCGGTCCAGCCGGGCTGCCTCTTGTGCGGTGGATGTGGCGAGGGGCTTTCTCCTCTGGCTGGTGTGCCTCTGCCCGGCACGGGGACCGGTACCCCACACGCCCTTTGGCTTGGACAAGCGTTTTCGCAGATGGTGTTTGAACAACAAGCACAGCTCCCGGGGATTAAACATTAACTCTGTGCCGGGCGTTTGTGTCTGTGTTCCCATCGAATGTTCGCAACCCATCCCGGAGCCAAGGAACATACACCTCCTCGTTTTACAGAGAAGGCCACGAGGATACAGGGCAGCCAGCATCTGCTGGGCCAGGGTCTCTGAGCCGGAAGCAGCAGCAGAAGCGGGGACCGAAGCAAGGTCCCCTCCGTGACCTCCGTCCCAGGAGCCCCGGGCGTGGCCCCATTGGACAGTCACGGGGACGCGTGAGAACCGCGGCGAGGGGTGGCCCGCTGTCCCGCTGTCCCAGAGCAGAGGCCGCGAACCGGCCATCGGCAGCCTGGACATGGGCCAGAGGAAGCTGTGTTTTGTTTGGCTTGCAATGGTCTTGAGTTTTTGGTTTAGTTTTTTTTTTTTTTTTAATTTTTTTTTAAATAGGAGCAAATGTTTATGGTCCAGGAGAATTCTCACAAAAAGATATTGATCTCCTGAAAAAAATAAAAAAATCGGACATTCTCGGTGGATCCCGTGGACAGAAGCATCCCCAGCATGCTGGTAGGAAAGAAGGGTGCTATGAACTAATGGCAGATTTGTAAATATTTTGGTTACCCTAATAAATACGGGCAACCAGGAATCTGACCGGTCCTGTGAATCTGGAGCATTCGGTGTGCACCATGCTCAAGCCTGGGTAACGGTCCAGCTTGCTTCCATCTTGCAGCCTCAGGCCCCTTTCCGCCCCCTCCCTCCCCCACTCCGCTCCGCCGGATCCGACAGGTTGCACGGCTAACCAGAAGGCTCTGCACAGCTGGGAGCTTGGCCACAGTCCATGTTTGCACTTAAGTGCTGCTTGGTCAGACACATGGAACACTAATGACCGTCACGTGGCTTCGGCTGCCGAGAAGCAGCGCAGAAGTGATGGGAAGCAAGCCTCCTGAGCGAGCCCATTCAGAGGCACCCGGCCAACAGGGGGAAAGGGACCTGCCTGCTGGTTGGCAATGGGGAAGGAGCCCAACCTCTAAACAATGGAGAGGCCCCGCTCAGGCCTTGGGCGCCTCCTCCACATCTCCTTCCCTGCACACCAGGCACTGCAGACTGAACAGGCCCCTCGCCCAACGGCTGATTTCCCTCCAAAATTTCCTCCTTCAGTTTCCCCACCCGCTAAAGGCAAATACGGTTGTCTACCAAAGACTGTGAGCGTGATACCTGCTCTCTCTCTCTCTCTCTCTCTCTCTCTCTCTCTCTCTTTCTCGTTTTGCTAAGAGGGAGACTTTTAAGTGTTACAGAGGTGTCAGAGGCATAGTAACACCAAACGCAAGGCTCTGGATTTGCCATCATCAGAACTGAGAGAAAACCGGGAGAAGAACACTCCCACGATGGAATGCAATGCTGCCGAACGCAGTGTCCTTGTTGCTACTGCAAAGCATCTTGGGGGACGTGGACAGTGACCGGCCCGCACTGCGAGGGACCTTGGAGCAGAGGATGGGAACGGATGGAGGGGAGCCAGTCGTTAAATACACATGGGAGACCCGAGTCTATGGATCGAAAGGAAGGACGAAGAAGGACTCCGAAAAGGGAAGGGACGCAACTACAAGAAGAATTCCAACCACACCCAACGCTGAAAATATGAAACCGTCCTGACAAGATCAATGAGCCGACGGGGAGGAGTGCACATATATCCCATGGCCTCCTCTGGAGACCTGGGAATGGTTCTGAAGGTCCCCTCCATGGAAGCAGGGTGAAAAGCAGGAGGAAATATGGAGCCCATTGGAGGGAGAAATCGTTATTTCCCGTTATCTTGTTTTCAAGTAGTAGTGGAATAATATGTATTTGATTATGAATGAAGGGGGAAAGAATGTAACCTTTAACGAGATGGAAAAGCAGGAATTTCCCAATTGGCATGGGAAAAAAAGAGAAATGCAAAGCGACTACATCAAACCAGTGTAAACAAGAGGAAAGAAAAATACGAAAATAGCACTGGAAGGAAATTAAAAACATGCCATCAGATGGAAGACATGAAATCAAGAGCAACAGTTCACAGACCAAGCTTCTCGCTAAAATCAGAAGCAGTCGGATTGGGTTAAAAAATTAAAACAAAAAACTTAAATGCAGGTACATGATGCTTATATGAAAACGAATTAAAATGAAGTGTAGAAACGTCGGAAATGAATGCACAGGCAAGTAGATATACAAGGCAAATGCAGAGGGCTAAGCAGGAATGTCCAAATGAATTAGGTTAGGGGACATTTTAGTTGAAAGACAGTGCAGAGGATAAATAAAGATATTTGTAGCGATAAAAGGAACACTTTATGAAGTATAGTTAAAAACACCAGGCACCTGTCAACAACACAAAACATGTATGGAAGAGATAAAATTTTAGTGTGAAATTTCAAAAGTGTCTATTTCAGATGCAGACTGTTATTGTGGGCAAAAATTAATGAAGATAACAGAGAAAATGAATAAGATCATTCGAGTTATGAGAAATACGCACGACCTCACATTCCTTGATTACGGAATGGTCTAGCTTAGGAAACCTGGATCATTTCTCAAACATGGATCACCTATTGGGTCACAGAGATAGAATGGTAACAGATTTTACAAAGAAAAGCTTTTATAGACTGCAATCTCTGATCACAAATAAATAAAATTAGAAATTTAAAAAGGTGAGAAGAAAAATATTGACTTAGCGATGAAGAAACCCACCCTAGATAAATCCAGGTTGAAGAGGAAATTAAAGGGAAAACGACAAAGGACCTGGATGAAATTCAGGAGAGCCCATCATATTCCCATGGGACAGAGCAAGAGTCATGCTCTGGGGAAATGCAAGGCCTCTACGATGAAAGAGGAAATTCAAGAAATTAAAGGAACTTAGCCTTCTTAAGGACTCACCAAAAGAATGAGTCCAAACAAAAGAAACTACAATTGTAAATCAATAAGTTGGGAGCTGGAATTAATAAGATTAAATATATAGTAGAATAGGGGAGAGTATAAATACATCCACTGAAAATAAGTAAAATAAAACCTGGAGGAGATTAAGAGAAAAAGCAAGTACACAAAGATCAGAAATGAGAAAGGAGCCCCAACCACAGCTTCAGAAGAGGAACAACAAAATCACCAGGAACACCACATGCAGCCCTATGACATAAGCCCAAGTCTGATGATTACACAGCCCAAGAGAAATGACTAACACAGAGCCAAGAAGAAGAATGTTTGAATGGACAAATTACCAAGGGGAAACTGGAAAGGGGACCAACATCTACTCCTGGAAATGGCCCTGGGTATTTAATACCAGCCCGATTCAGTGAATTTCACCCGACCTTTAAATGTCAGATCATTCCAACATTATTTATTTCAAAGATGGAGAGTTCCCCAATGAATGCTAGGAAGCCACCATAACTTTATCACTAAACTATGAAGGAGAAAGAAAACTACAAACTCTTCTTATTTATTCAAATTCATGCAAACTTATTTTTTAAAATTATCAACTTGAATCAAGGCAAGTATGAAAAGAAAACGTTACAACTAAACCTGTTCATTCTAGGAAAGTAAACTTAGTTCAACAGCTTTCACCATGACAACCACCAAGATGTCCTGGATAATGCCATATGGTCACATCAATAGATGCTAAAAAGGTATGTGGTAAAATGTAGTTCATTCTCAATGAAGAAACAGAAATAGAAGCTAATTACATATACAAAATAAAAAGTATTTACCAAAACCTAATAGTAAATATGATTATAAATTGTGAAAAATAGTGAAACAGTGAAAAAAAAATCAAGAACTAGATAACCACCATTATTATTTATCATGGCCTACTACTACTAACAAATGTTGTAAAACAAGAGCTAAAATAGCTTTTTTTTTTTTTTTTTTTTTTTTTTTTTTTTTTTTTTAAATGAGATTGGGGTATCCAGAAAACATGAGGCTATTATTTTTTTAAAAAAAGCCTACTATAATTAATAAGAGAATTGGTAAGGTGGCTGGATACAAGACAAATATTAAAAAATTAATAGTTTTTTTCCTTTTCCATAGTAACAACTACCTAGAAAAAGGAAATCCAGAAAATAGCCCCATTCACAATAGTGAGGAAATGATAAGTATCTACGAATAAATTATACAAGAAACTTACAGAACCTATACAAAGAAAACCACAAAAATCTTACTGCCCATCAGTTCCATTCCTAGGTATACACCCAAGAGAAATGTGTACACGTTCCCCAAAGAATATTCAAGAATGTTCCTAGAGGCGCTGTTGGTGATAGTTCAAGGCCAGAAATGATCCCCTTCACTGGCAGAAGGAACAGAGTTGTGGTTAGTCACCCAAATGGAATAATGTACAGCAATGGGAAGAAACAAACTACAACCACACACAATAATACAGGTGAACCTGATTGTCAAGTCAAAGAAAAAACCAAAAGAGTGGGCTTCCCGTTATGTAAAATAAAAAACAGGCCGATCTGATCGGTGCTTCTGGAGTCGAGGGAGCGGTTTCTGAGGTGTGGGTGATGATAAGGAGAGGGTGCTGGCCAGGTTTCACATCTTGACTTGGGTGTCAAGCACCTAGAAGTATTCACTTGGTGAAAATTAATCAGGTTGCACATTAAGATATGTGTATTTTTTTAAAAAATATGTTTATTGATTTCAGAGAAGAAGGGAGAGGGAGAGAGAGGTAGAATCATCAATGATGAGAGAGAATGATTGACTGGCTGCCTCCTGCAATCCGGGCATGTGCCCTTGACTGAAATTGAACCTGGGACCCTTCAGTCCGCAGGCCGATGCTCTATCCACTGAGCCAAACCAGCTGGGCAAATTATGTGTATTTTTAATAGGTATGTTTTACTTAAAAGAAAATAGATTTCACTAAAGGCTGTAAAAGCAGGTTTGAAGAAGAGATATATGTTCTTGAATAAGAGCACTGACCATTACAAAAAATTCCCCTATGTATACTGGAACTGGATACAATCTTTCATTAGAATTTCAACAAGGTTTGGGGTTTGAATTTTTTTTTGGGGGGGGTTATGTTTTATTTTTTTTAATTGGAAGCTCAGTCCTAGGAAGACTTGACAGCTCCTCCCACTCCCAGCCTGGGAAGGAGGCAGAGGCTCCATGCTGGCTCCTTCATCCCACTCTGCCACCCACACCCCCCAGTTCTCCTTCCGAACACGCCAGGAGCATGCAGCCCACTAGGCCACAGCCCGGTTTTGAAGACCTTCATGTCAAGGGCACACCTCCTAGTGGGGGGGCTGGGCCTAAGAGGAACTCAGCGGGGTACCCCATAGCTCAGCGTTGAAGCTGGCAGGTGGTCCCGTGAAAGTGCCCGCCAATACTAGATGTCTGAAAAGAGTGGTCACTACCTGCCCCGCTGGACCGTAAAGGACATTGTCATCCCCCACACGCATCCCTGGCTTGCTTTAAAGCCTCTCAAACATCTAAGCATTGCCTGATGGCTGTCTTTTTTTTATTTTTTATTTTATTGAGTTTTTACAGAGAGGAAGGTAGAGGGATAGAGAGCTAGAGACATCGATGAGAGAGAAACCCTGATCAGCTGCCTCTTGCACACCCCCTACTGGGGATGTACCCACAACCAAGGTACATGCCCTTGACCGGAATCGAACCTGGGTCGCTTCAGTCCGCAGGCCAACGCTCTATCCACTGAGCCAAACCGGTTTTGGCATGATGGCTATCTTATTGGGCATGGCACATACCCTGCTAAGGAGGAAGGACAGCTATCCTCCTCCCCATGGTCCAGCGGAAAACACAGGGGTTTGGAAAGGTAACGGGACGTGCTCAAGGTCACAAGCTCGCCAGGTGCCCGGCTGGGGCTCCAACAGCCGTCTTCTGACGCCACATCCCAGGCTTCTCCCCGCCAATCTCTGTGATAAGACGAGTCACACGCTGCTGCGGGTGAGATGGGGACTGGCGGGGGTGACGGGCCCTGGCACCGGACCCAGGGTCCTTGAGGGAGCCTTCCCGGCAGAGCTGGCCAGAACCTGGGTCAGGCTGGAGGGCCTGGAGAGGGTGGGACGGTCCCCTGCTCAAACACGTGGTTCCAGCGGTGGCTGCTGCTGGTGCTATCTCCTCAGACACTCAGAGGTCAGGAGAGAGCAACCCCCCGGCTGAGAGCGCTGGGCCAGGAGCTAAGAATGGCGGCCCATCACCCCTAATCTCTCTGCGGCCTCAGAATCCAGCTCCAGCAGGCACCTCCCGGGGTGACTTGGGCTCCATCTGCCAGAAGGGCCCTGTGAGCTTTGTGTGTGTGTGTGTGTGTGTGTGTGTGTGTGTGTGCAGGGGGAGGTGGGGGGGTGAGGGGGGACAGGCCAGTGCACCCCAAGGCAGCAGGGCCTCTCTCCCTTATGAAGACAGGGCCTCCCCAATTCCCAGGAGAAGGCACCACAGTGGGGCCGGGCCGGGCCAGGGGGAATGGCGTGGAGGGAGGGTGTCTGATTGAGTATTCCTGGGGATGGTGTGTGGGTGAGGAGGTCCTAGTCTGAGAACTCAGTGAGGACGTGAATCCTCAGAGGGCTGGTACCCATGGCAACAGTCCCAAGTCCCTGAGGAGGCTGCTGGCCTCGGACGCAGGAGGGAAGGACACAGGAGGGAAGAGAGAGCGGCCTCCCCACGGGAGCACACTGAGGAACCATCCTGGGCTGACACCACGCTCAGCGGCGTACAGACACCATCTCCTTTCATCCTCACACCTCAGGCAGGTACCATTGCTATCCCCTCGCCACAGAGGGCACGTGGAGGCCAGGAGAGATGAACCTGCCTGCTTGAGGTTCCACAGGGAGCAGGTGGCACAGCAGGCCTCTGTCAGACTGTGAAGCCTGTGCTCTGTGCCCAGGCGCTGGGTGGAGCGCCCAGCTCATGCCCCCTCCCTCCAGGCTGGCCTTCCTTTCTGCAGCCGGATGCCCTGCCAAGTCAGCCAGTATGATGCAGGACCCTGCATCCCAGCCCGCATCTCACAGGGTCCTGCCAGCAGCCTGGCGTCTGGAATGCCAGATGGGGGCCTCAGAGCCCGAGGACCTGGGTTCTCAGAGGCTGGCCCACCCAGGCCTGCATTCGCCCTGCCATCCAATGGGGACAGAGTACAGCACCTACAGTTCACCTAGGCCCTTCATGGATGTTCTCAGTAAACCATAAACCCGAGTTCCTGAGCCCATTGGCTCCCTGGACATGGATCTCCCCCTCTCCTTCTCCGAGGGGCTGCACTTGGAGGATGGAGGACGATTTCTATTCTCCCTGTCATTTCTTCTGCCCGTTGCTCCTTCTGCAGCCAACACATCTAACTGGCTGCCCTCACACCGAGGCCTCAGAGCACAGGAGATAGGCTTCAAGCCTCTGGTTCTGTCTGTGCTCCAGGAGCAGTACTTATAGATGCCCAGAAATTGCCCGGGCTGCTTTAGACGCCGAAACAATGGCAGCCCGGCTGGTGGGCGAGTTCAGGATGAGATCCCATTAGGTACCGAAATGACTCCTGCAGGGAAAAGCTCACCTCGTACCAACCTTGGGAGCAGCCGGGTCCTGCCCCAGCCTCTGTGGGACCTCCCAGCTGAGGATGGCTTGTGTGTTGGCAAGGGCAGGGGAGTGTGGGGGAGCGTGAGGAGACCCATCCACAGGCAGGCTCTTCCCCATGAAGGAGGCTGTTGGGAAAATCCAACGCGTACTTGACCGCCTGGGGCTCTCTAGCAGCATCCTTCTTCCGAGGGCCCGTCTGAGCAGAGGGGGGAATGTGTGCTGGCTATTTTGCCAACGTTGATTAACTGTTATTAAAACACGCCCTTGAGCTTAACGACGCCTTGTATTTTACCGTTCACATATCCCACGCCTTCCAGGGATGGTGGCTCCTAGAGCTGACTCTTCAGCTTGATGCCATTGACGAAGCTTTAGGCAAGTCTCCTGCTAATCAGCACGCTGATTCCCAGCCAGTCATAACAGACGACATCTCCTTTCATCCTCACGCCTCTAGGAACGGGCAGTGCTCAGCCTGGCTCTTCAGATGTCAGGGCAGAAAGCATCTGACCGGACGTTTTACCAGCCCCACCATTGTGCAGACAGGACACCCAGCACAGAGAGGATGGGGATGGGGGGTGGGGTGGGGTGGGGTGATTTACCCTGGTGATCTTCAAAGAATGCCCTCCACCTGCCCTCCCCCTTGAACTCCCAGCTCCGGCCTCCAAATTTGGTCCTGCTGGTGTCTCGGCTGCAATGATTTCTATTCCCAGCGGGCCGTGTTTTGACAGAGAAAGTACATCCTATCAGTTCCCAAATCTGACTGACTCCTCAGGGACCAGCTCAATGCTATCTTCTGCAGAGCACGTCCCCCGGGCCTCCTGCACCCAACAATCGCTCTCTCTCTTCAAGTCCCCAGGCCTCCACCTGGCCCGGGTGTTCCCCACCTTTGCACCCTGGTGACGAGGGCACCCACCTACAGAACATCCACCTTCTCAGGCACCCCCATCAGCTCCCTCTGGGTCAGGAGGACATCCACTGCTTTCATACTTTGCAACTACCTAGGGCAGTGGTCGGCAAACCCATTAGTCCACAGAGCCAAATATCGGCAGGACAAAGGTTGAAATTTCTTTTGAGAGCCAAATTTCTTAAACTTCAACTTCTGCTAACACCATTTCTTCAACATAGACTCGCCCAGGCCGTTTTATTTTGTGGAAGAGCCACACTCACGGGCCAAAGAGCCGCATGTGGCTCGCGAGCCACAGTTTGCCGACCACGGACCTAGGGCAATGCCTGCTGCGTTCAGGAGTCAATGCATGAGTCAGTGAGCAAGATTTTCTGGCGGCCCCAGAGCACTCCCCCTCCCCCCTTTAACTGGTCAGGGCCGTGAACTCTTCTATAATAGACCCGAGAGACACACCCCAGCCAACCGAATCAAAGGGAACAGCACGGCTGTGATTCCAAGACAAATCCATACAAACCCAATTTAGCAGCTGCACAGAGGAAAAGGAGCACTCACCAATTTCTAGAATGGAGAAATGACCCTGATTATCACATCAGCAGCCTACCCGAGGCCACGCCTCCTGGACCAACCGTGGTAGACGAGGCATCTCTACTGAAAGGCTTTCCTCACATATAAGATAAATAAGTGTTGTCTGAGGGGCTTCTTCCTGGCTCAGATGTCCTAAGACTCCAGTGTAGGTTGATTTTACCCAATGGAAAATGCCATAGTAAAACATGTTTTGAAAAGTAGTGTCTGACATACGAGTGCTAGAGTAGACCTCAACGCAGCCCATTCCTGGCTTATTTTCAGAGCTCTCCAGGCATAACTGGGGGTCGTGCTAGAGACCTGGATGAGGTGGTGACTCAGAGCACTGAGGAGTCTGCCCATTTTCCTGACAGCACGGTGCTTGCCCAGCCTGGCTGCGGTGGCTGGCCCCCTACCCACGGCCCTCCTCGGTTCAGTCTCCCACAAGGAACTCCTGGGTGGTGACCAAAGCCTCCTGAGCTGGAATCTGAGTGAGCACAGGAAGCCAGGAGTCCAGGGAAGGGAGGGTCTCATGGGGCCCAAAGGACCTTGGAGAACCATCATCTGAGAAAGAGGTGGGATCCCCCAAACCTGCAGCTGGCCTTCCCCACCAAGCGGCCACAGAACACAGGCGATGCAGGCTTGCTCCACTCCACAGCACCGCTCAGGCCATGAAGGGTTCAGTTTCTTCTTCTTGCCAAGCAGAGTCAAGTATGTAACTGCTAATCAGAGCTTCTCATCAGCCCGGGGTAACCAGGGTTACTGCCTGGTCGGATGTAATTCCAGCCGGCAGCAAAGACGCTCTGCGGTCTCGTTAGCCTGCGGGGTCTGATCACAGATAGAATCCCTACCAGGATTTGTTTTTCTTTTCCCTTTTAAAAAACATCTTTTTATTGATTTCAGAGAGAGGAAGGGAGAGGGAGAGAAATATGGAAACATCAATGATGAGAGAGAATCACTGTCTGGCCACCTCCTGCATGCCCTCCACTAGGGATTGCGCCTACAACCTGGGTATGTGCCCTGACCCGGAATCAAACCATGAGTTATTGGCCATTTTTTAAAAATTATCTTTGGAGGTTTCTATTCAGATCCTTTGCCCATTTTTAAATTGGGATATTTGTCTTTTTATTATTGAGTTATGAAAGTTCTTTATGTGTTCTGGGTACAAATCCTTTATTGTTTTCTTATTCTTTGAGTTATCTTTGAATTTTCATGATGATGTCCATTAAAGCATAAAATCTTCAAAATTTATGAAGTCTAATTTATCTGTTTATTTCTTTTGTTGCTTGTGCTTTTGGTAACATATCTAAGAACCCTTTACCAAACCCATAAAGATTTATCCGTTTTATGGGTTTTGCTCTTAGGTCTTTGATGCATTTTGGGATCATGTTTACATATGGTGTGAGGTAAGGATCCAAGGTCATTCTTTGTAGCTATTGAGTTGTCCCAGTGCCATTTGTTGTAAAGACTATTTCTCCCTCCCCCTCCCAACCCCGCCACTGAATGCTCTCGGCACCCTTGCAAAAAAAATCAGTCAACCATATATGTTTGAGTTTATTTCTGAACTCTAAATTTTATTCCATTGGTCTATATGCCTACCAACATCACAGTCTTGATTATGGTTGATCTGCAGTTAAGTTTTAAAATTGGGAATTGTAAGTCCTACTTTATTTTTCTTTTTTCAGGATTGTTTGGCTATTGGGGGGGGGGGTCCCCTGAAATTATGTATGTCAATGTCAATGTCTACAAAGAAGGCATCAGGGATTCTGATAGGCATTGCATTGAACCTGCTGATCATTTTGAAGAGAGTATTCGATAATATTGACATTTCCCCCCATCTTTTTCTTCTCCCTCTTTTTCTTATTACTACCACTCATACTAAAACCTGTTAGCATGATGAGAAGATAACCCACGTGAAGTGCCAGCATGTAGTAAGAGTTCCATACACATTTGCTGTTAGGGTTTTTGCTATGACTGCTGAGCCCCAGAGGTTCTCAGGAGGGCGGGCTGAGTGACCTCCATGGCACCCCTAGCACTGGCGGTGACCTCCCGGGAATGCGGGCTGTTTTCAAGTATAAGTAACTCCCAAGCCCAGGACGCTCAGGCCGGGGGTTCCTGCCAGCGGACAGTATGACCTCTGGCCAGAGTCAGCAGCCACAGTAATCAGGAGCTACCGTGAGTGATAGAACCCACATGCACTCCATCCAAATGCCTTCCAACTGCCTGGCATGAAGAGGTGCTGGACCGCCTGGGAAGGAAAGGAGCGGGTGGCTGAGCGTTTCTCAAACGTTAGTCTCTCATGACTTTTGGTTACAGCCATGTACCGCCATAATCGATGAGCTGAGTCATTTAATTCTACATCCTAGAAAGAAACATTATCTTATTACTTAAAAAAGACATTTTACATCAGTGCAAGTGGAAAACCAGTATCGTATGCTTTACATAGTAGATAAATATGAAAACAAATAGTGGCCCTAACTGGTTTGGCTCAGTGGATAGAGCGTTGGCCTTCGAATTGAAGGGTCCCAGGTTCAATTCCGGTCAAGGGCATGTACCTTGGTTGCGGGCACATCCCCAGTGAGGGGTGTGCAGGAGCAGCTGATCCATGTTTCTCTCTCATTGATGTTTCTAACTCTCTATCTCTCTCCCTTCCTCTCAGTAAACAATCAATAAAAAAAAAAAAAAAAAAATATATATATATATATATATATATATATATATATATATATATATATATATATATATTGGATATATATTTTAAAGAAAACAAATACAGTGGAAACAAAACCATATAGTAAAGCCATGTAAGAAACTGCTCTTTGTTGAAAGGGCGGATTAGCGAGCCTCAGAAGGATATTAAAGACATCCGAGTGCCCCTGGAAGCTCTCCGTTTGACTTGATCAGAAGGCTGGCCTGGTCACCCGGGGACTGCACATGCTGCCCATTAGGCCCCGGAAGGGACCTGACAAGAGACGCTTCACCTCCCAGCTTTGCTGCTCAATCAGACTGGCCTCCCCCACGGTGGGGATCACAACACAGGCTCCAGGCATGGTCGCCACTCAGAGTGCGCCGAGTTCCCTGGGGGCAGTTGCCTCGGTGCCACGGCGGCGCACTGCGGGTCTGAAGGAGAGTCCCGCGCGGACACCTTAGGATGCCTCCGCCCTGCCTCCGGCCGGGTCATGGGAGGCCTTCTGCTTCTCCACGCTCCGGGCCACTCCCTCATTCCCCTTCTGCAGCCCCAGGGGACAATGGCAAGGGGTTCCTGCCATTCGAAAGCCTGACCTCAGAGCACCTTTGGGAGACAGGACTGCTTTTTAAAGAAATATATTTTGTTGATTTTTTTTATAGAGAGTTCCTTAGAACAGGGTAAGGTGTATGAAACAGTGCGTCTGGCTCAAAGCTTTGAGAAAGATGGAGAAAGGAAGGTATATCGTGGCCAGCTAGGAGCTACACAGACGAACCATACAAGTGGTATCACGGGTACCTAGACTCTACACTTGGCTTCTCTATCCATTGCCAGCTGGCTTTGCAATGTGCAGCTGCTAAATAAACAAACAAAGGATTCATATTTTAATTTGTGCTCCATAACATGCCCATTCCCCCCCTACCCCCAGGAGCCAGCGTGTTTGTTATTTCTTTGCAATTTCAGAAGTTATGAAATGATTCATGGTTTTGTTGGAGCTGAAGTCAACCAAAACCATTCATAATTGTGTACAATCTCAGTTATTGTTAGAGGGAAAATGCCAAGGCATCTGTGCTTCCCAAAAGCCACATGGGGGGAGAATTCCAGTTTGGAAATGGAGTGGCTGTGTTTCTCCCCCAGAGTTAAATTTACACAGACCGATTTCCAGAGAGAAATACATACACATGTTGCGTTCTTCGGGTTGGGAGTAGTGGGGCAGCCACTAGAATGCACACTTTCTCCCCTCTCTAGCAAAAGGCATCTGTGGGGCAATACCCTCATACTTGTAATCACCCCTTAAACGCCTGTCTTCCCTGCACAAGGGTAGGATTCTTTTAAAAAAATATATTTTATTGATTTTTTTACAAAGAGGAAGAGAGAGGGATAGAGCGCTAGAAACATCAATGAGAGAGAATCATCAATCAGCTGCCTCTTGCACACCCTGGACTGGGATGTGCACGCAACCAAGGTACATGTCCTTGACTGATATTGAACCTTGGACCTTTCAGTCAGCAGGCCGATGCTCTATCCACTGAGTCAAAACCCGTTTCGGCAAGGGTAGGATTCTTGAAGACAGGACCACATTTGTCTTACTGACCCTGATGTGCAGCTCTGTGTGTGGACCATAGTAAGTGCTTAATCAACACCTGCTGAATGACTGCACAAACCCTACTGGGCGAATCCTTTGATCCTTCCTATTCTTTGCACCATGTTTATTTGTGTGCGTTGGTAACACCTACAACTACCGTGTTTCCCCGAAAATAAGACATCCTCAGAAAATAAGACCTACTTACAGGTTTCCTTCTGAGTGAAATATAAGGCATCCCCCTGAAAATAAGGCCCCCCCAGGCTGTCTCAGAATGAAAATTAATTTACCTTACTGTATACAGGTAATAAATTTTCATTTAACAATAAATGTGTACCGTACTCTTCTTCATGGAAAAATAAGACATCCCCTGAAAATAAGACCTAGCGCATCTTTGGGAGCAAAATTTAATATAAGACACTGTCTTATTTTTGGGGAAACAGGGGTATAAGAGAGTCTGATCTAAAAACAGAAGGGAGAGAAGATGATGATATTACCAAATGTTCGTCGATAGCATTCCACTTCCTTCTCACCATAACTTGATGAAATCGGTTCATCCCTCCCATGTTACAGAGGAGGTAACGGAGGCACAGGTAAATAGTTATCCAAGATCCGTTAAGTGGTGGAAACTAGACAGAGATGTCCCAACTGCACAAACTCACACCCTCCAGCAACACTGCCATTGGTTAGAGCCTTCTGACTGTCTTTTCCAGAATGTATTTAGAATCTGAAAATACTTAACAAAATAAAACTTCATTCTCTCTTGGTGAGCCTGACAGCGTGAAGCAAACAAGAAGTCATTCAGAGCCCTAAGGTACATGATGGTGACAGAGGATCACTGAGCTTGGGAACAAAGCGGCTGGTGTGACGATCGTGCCATGTGACCAGCTTGCAATGGTGAGTCATGGGCCACTTAGAACTGTCACTCCAGGAGAGAAGTAACATGCTACCGGCTGGATCAGTGGTTCTCCACCTTCCTAATGCCACGACCCTTTAATACAGTTCCTCATGTTGTGGTGACCCCCAACCATAAAGTTATTTTCGTTGCTACTTCATAACTATGATTTTGCTACTGTCAATGGATCATAATGTATTATATCTGTGTTTTCCAATGGTCTTAGGCGACCCTGCTAGCATTTCTCAACCACTGCTATAGAGCCTAAGACCATCTGAGCAGCAAAATTACAGTTAGGAAGTAGCAACGAAAATAATTTTATGGTTCCACAACATGAGGAACTGTATTAAAGGGCCGTGGCATTAGGAAGGTTGAGAACCACTGCTTTAGACGAGTGTGAGCTCTAAGGGGATGCCCAGGAGCCAAGGGGAAATGGCAGGTGGGCGGAGGCTGTAACCATGGTGGCCATCCAGCTGGGCTGCCCTCCAGATCTCTCGCCTCCCTGTGTCCTTGTGGTCTCTGTGGGCACTCGCTTCTTCACCTAGAAATAGGCTGGGCTCCGTGCTCTCTCTAGGATTCCACATCTATATCAAGTTTCTGGGTGATCTACAGAGACTGAGACTTCTACAATATGAACATCCTGAAGCCACTTGCAAGCAAACCAGTGTCCTGGAATCTCTCTGGAGGGGTCTAATGGCAGCAGAAGTACATTGTCTCCGTCACCAGCCCTCAAAGGACAGAAAGACTTGGTACCCCTTCCTCTCCTCCTCCTACAACTGCACCCCGAGAGTTGGGAGCTGTGGCTAACCATCTCTGCCTGGTCAGAGGATGGGTGCACTCGTGGCACGTGAGCACCCGGCACCCCATTTAAACTCCCCGGGGAGCTGGGGTGAGAGGGACCTGGATGATGCTTTCAGGGGAAGCTGGAGGCTGAACCCTAACCATCTGGGAACAGTGTCACTGCAGATGGCCATGTGCTCCGAGGCAACAGGGCCTCTGACCCAGGCTGATGACCAGGATGAGAGAGGAAGACTGCTCCCCTCAATTCGCAGGGCCCAGACGCGTTCTCCTGGAGAATCTCTGACTCGGAAAGGGCCCCTGCACACCCGGTGTGGTCACTGGAACCATGGTGTTGGGGGCTGGAAGGGAGGGAGGGTCCAATTCTACACATGCCCGTCCTCAAGAACTACCATACCTCCCACAAGACCCCAGAAAGGAGAAGCCAATGGCGTAGGGCAGTGGTCGGCAAACCGCGGCTCGCCAGCCACATGCGGCTCTTGGGCTCCTTGAGGGTGGCTCTTCTGCAAAATACCACGGCCTGGGCGAGTCTATGTTGAAGACGTGGCGTCAGAAGAAGTTTACGTTTAAAAAAATGTGGCTCTCCAAAGAAAAGTCAATTGTTGTGCTGTTGATATTTGGCTCTGTGGACTAATGGGTCTGCCGACCACTGACCTAGGGGAAAATGGAAGCTGCGGACCCCGAGTCAGCTTTGAACTGGTTCACAGGCCCATCAGGCTTCGGCCTTGGGTGAGATCTCCCCGAACTGGCTATCGGAGCCCCATGGGAGAGCCCGAGGGACTGCCAACTCTCTTCTCAGCTGCATGTCCTGGAAGATGGCCTTTTGCTGCAGGCCCGGAGAATCTGGGCCTATCCCGCCTCCAGAGATGGGTTTGATACGCACACCCCTCCCCATCCATGAGCACCCCGGCCTAAGGATGTCCTGGGCCAGGGGCCCAAGGCCACGAGCCTGGCTGGTCACGTTCAGGCCTGTGCCGCTCTCCCCGCTGGTTGTGACCGGGTCCTCCCAACCACAGGTGGCCTCTCCTTGGGGTGTCACCTTCCACCTCCGGCCGGAGACAGGCCTTCAAGATACCCCACTCGGCCCAACCCTGGCTGCTTGGGAATAAAACAATGTGGGGTGGCTGTCGGGAGGAACATGCTGACGTGGGATGGGGTGCAATCCCCACCCCCCACTCCCCCGGCCCGGCTGCCCAGGCAGGGCTGAGGTTACCAGAGGCAGGGAGCCGGGGGAGAAATCAACACTGCACTTCCCGACAGTGCCGGCCGGCACAGAGCCCGGGCTGCTTATGTTGAGGCAGGGCCTGGGCTCTGTTTCCTCGAGTGGGGGTAAAACCAACACGGGCAGGCCAAGGGTGAGCATGCCACTGCTGCGGTGCCAACCCGCAGAAGAAAGAATGTGAGCCTTGGGGGCAGGAGGCGGGGCGAGAGTTCAAGACGGCCACGGGGCTCTTATTTTTAAAAATATATTTTTATCGATTTTTTTACAGAGAGGAAGAGAGAGGGATAGAGAGTCAAAAACATTGATCAGAGAGAATCACCGACCAGCTGCCTCCTGCACACCCCCTACTGGGGATGTGCCTGCAACCAAGGTACATGCCCTTGACCGGAATCCGAACCTGGGACCTTTCAGTCCGCAGGCCGACGCTCTATCCACTGAGCTAAACCGGTTTCGGCAGGAGCTCTTGGTCTCCCCCCGCACCTCCCTTCGATGGCAAAGGGTAGTCTGCCTTCCAGAAGCAGCTCCGCAGGCAGCATCCTCCCTGGGAAAAGCCACAGATAACGGTTCTCACGCTGGCAGCTTTCCGGCTGGGGCCCGCGCGCACCTGTGTGCAGTCACCAGGCACAGAAGTCCGCGAGGCTCGGAGCCTCAAGGCCCAGAACGCTCAGGTGACACCGTCACCTTCCAGGAACTCGCCTAACGCTCTGCTGCTGAGTGCCACCCTGTGACCTGCATCCTCTGGGGGTGCCAGCTCCTCATTCACACACAGAGAGGAGCAGGTGGAGGAAGAAAAAGCCTTGCCCGGTGGAAAGCAGCTCACCAGGTGCCCACACGGCCTGAAACAGACGCTCAAGACACCTGCTCTGGTCTCCATATAGGGAAGACCAACCATTCATTTTCTCGTCCATCCATTCATTCATTCATTCATTCAACCAGACTTTACTAAGCATCTACTATGAGCCACCCCCCTGTTCTAGCACCGGGGAGGGTGGGGTACAGGAGTGAGCAGAACAAGGTTGCTGTCTGCATAGAGCTTTCATTCTAGTGATGATAATACGAATAAGTGAAGTGCTCAGTGAGGATGGGTGCCATTCTAAATGCTAGTCTCCGATAATCCTCAAAACAACACTAAGGAGGTCTGATCCATACCCCAGTGTACAGGGGAGCTGAAACACAGCCAGAATCCCTGGTAATGGCGGCTTCAAACCCGCTAAATCCAGCGATGCTATTTCCTGACTGCGAACACCTTGGGGCTCGTCTGGGAAGCCATTTGGGGCGAGGACAAGCAGTTGCTCTGCTCACAAATGGAAAGAGCTTGCAGGCTCTCTTAGGACAACACACACAGAACCCCAGGAGAGAAAGGAGAGGGGTTGTCTCTGGGAAGCTGTCTTTCTAGTTAAAGGAGCAACAAGCTGGTTGGAGGCCATTCCATCCCCAACCTTTCTGAGGCCAGAGGTCATACTTCCCCCCAATCTATATGACTGTGAAAGTAAAGGAAAACCCAGGATGGGGTCAAATGAAGAAGAAAAGTTCGGTACTGCCGGGTGGGAGCCCTCTAGCTGGTCGGCCGGAGGAAGACCAGCTCTGTGAGAAGCCAATTGTGTGAGGAACGCAGAGCTACCTGCCAGGATTAACCACAGAACTTCTCAGAGTCTTTAACATGCTCACGTTCATGTGTCTCTTTATAGCAAGGATATACTAGGCCTCTCATTTCTACACTTATTTGACCTCACAATTTGTGTGTGTGTGTGTGTGTGTGTGTGTGTGTATAGGATGGGTATAGAACCCACAGAACACATGCTAGAAGCCCATGGAACCAGAACTCCAAGGAACATGAGCCTGGGAAATGCCAGACTCATCAAAACCACTTCCTCTACCCAGAAATAACACCTATCTCCTGGGCACATGTCTGAGGGCGTATGAACTTCAGCAAGTACCTTAGTTATGAGGTTTCAGAGGGTCAATCTTGTGAGAGCAAGCATCAGGAGGGTCTTGCCAAGGTTTTAGAGACCTTTTATTTTTTTGTAGGGGAGGCTGTAGAAGGGTGAACATCAAAATATCAGCACTGGTAAAATGAAATAAAGAAAATAAATAAAAAGCAGGTTCGAGTCTGGGCTCTGCCATTGTCTTGCTGTGTGCCCTCAGGCAGATCCCTCACCCTCTCTGGGCAGCAGTCCCACTCACCTTCTGCAAAAGATGGGAATGGACCAGATGGCGGGGCCCCTCCCTCCAGCTCCCACATTCTCTTTCTTGCTCTGATGTGCCATCCAAATGGGGGATGTGTTTGGGGGCAGCCACGTGGATGACACTGTAACTGAGCTACAGCTGTCTCCTGGCATCAGGCTCCACCTTGCCAGGGGCCCTGCCCTGTTTAGGGGTGGGGATGGGTATTGAGCCTCAAAAGAAAAGAGGCTTCTTGGGAAATACAAGGGGGGTCCCCAGAGGATCAAAAATCCTTGACTTCAGATGCCAGTGCCTAGTCTCAAACCTGGCAATTTAAAAAGAAATATATATTCCATTAATTTTCTATAGCGAGAAAGAGAGAGACAGAGAGCTAGAAACATCGATGAGGGAGAATCATCGATCAGCTGCCTCCTGCACACCCCCCACTGGGGATGTGCCCGCAACCAAGGCACATGCCCCTGACTGGAACCGAACCCGGGACCTTTCAATCTGCAGGCCGGTGCTCTATCCATTGAGCCAAACCAACTTCGGCAAGCCTGGCAATTTTTGAAAGAATCACAGACCAGCCCCTTGAAGAAGCTCTGAGCTCAGGCTGCATTCGAATTTATTTAAATGGCTCAGCAGGCAAGGGGTTGTTCATGCTCTCCCTTGACCCAGTCCTCCCCAAGGGTTCCCCCAAACCCCTACTATGTTTCCAATCCCCACTCCTATCTCCTCCCCAGGTCCCACGGCTGCCCGCCAGTCCCTAAGCACCCCCGCCTCTCGCCAGGGGCCCTCATCCCGTACACTTCCTTCTGGTCCATTCCCTTTCCGGGAACTGCCCTATTCTTCCCAATATCTTGACATTGCACCCGGCCCTTCCCGCTCTCCGTAATCCCCCATTCCTCCTTTTTACTCATTCAGCAAATATTTATCAAGCACACAGGGTGGGCAGGTGCCCTCTGAGGTCCTGGGTGTACAGCAGAAACAAAAAGACACGGGCCTGGCTCTGAGGCAGCACAGTCTAGAAAGGGAAACAGGAATGAACAAGTGCCTATGAGGTGGCGATAACGGCAGGAGAGTGAAGCAGAGCAGGGGACAGGGAGCGACGGGGAATGCTATTTTAGGGCAGGGTGTCACGGGAGGCCTCTTGGGAGAGGTGACATTTGGGCAGAGACCTGAAGGAAGGGAGCCCCTTCTCTGGGTAAGAGCGAGTCTGTTCTGAGCCACCCACGATGGCTCTCAAAGCCAGCCACCCTGGGCTTCCGCAGGTCGAGACCTGGCCCAGGGACAGGCTGGGCCGGGCCTGCACAGGGACCGTCAGCCAGCCCAGCTCCCTACCTGCCACCGGCGGCGGTGCATCCTCGCTCTCCTCGCCTCTGGCTGTGTCTTTGAGTCCTGGCTTCATAATATATCTCTGAAGTGGGGGTGAACCAGACAGGAAAAGCTGGACAGAGTCTGTTTGTGGACAGAGCAGACAGCCAGGACACCGCCTCTACTCCCTCGTTGGAGAGGATGATGGGAAACTCAATCCCGGAAGCATAGCCCTGAAAAGAGGTCCTTCTCCCAGCCCTTAGCTCTCCAACATCAAAGTCTGGTGGGCTGCCTCGCGGGTGTGGCTCAGTGGCAGAGCGTCGACCTATGAACCAGGGGGTCATGGTCACAGTTTGATTCCCAGTCAGGACACCTGCCTGGGTTGAGGGCTCCATCCCCAGTAGGAGGCAGCTGATGAGTGATTCTCTCTCATCGTGGATGTCTCTATCCCTCTCCCTCTCCCTTCCTCTTTGAAATCAACATAACCCCCCCCCCCCCACAAAAACCAAAAAAAACAATGTGTGGTGGGCTGACTCACCGTGGTCCATTTCGCATACGGCACTGGACCTCTGGCTCACAGAAAACTAACCGTAAGGGTTATCCCAGCAGCTTCCGGGGTGTCTTATTCTCTGTGCACCCACTCCGGTTGGGGATGAAGGGCGGGCAGGGCTATAAAATCGGCTTGACGGGCAGCCCTTATCAGGGGGCGGGCCAGGCACTGTTTGCTGAAGGCCCCGCGCTCCCAGGTGCAGCCACTGTCCAGGTCCGCGACGACAGATGGTGAGGGCCGGGAAGTGCACAACCCGTTTCCTCTGGACACGCCGTGTTTGCACAGGGGCGAGCGGCGTGAGAGCCCCACACCAGGCTCCGCCGTGGCCTCTGCCTGCTGGGCTGGAGACCCCGGCGTGCACGGAGCTCACCCTGGGTGCATACCACCCATAAGGTAACTGCAGAGTGGCCCTTTTAGGTGGAGTTAAAAAAAAAAAAAAAAAAAAAAGTACGTTCTGGAAGTGACTAATCAAAAGCATCATTTAAAAAAAATTATATATTTTATTGATTTTTTTTACAGAGAGGAAGAAGAGAGGGATAGGAGAGCTAGAAACATCGATGAGAGAGAATCATCGTTCAGCTGCCTCTGGCACACCCCCTCCTGGGGATGTGCCCGCAACCAAGGTACATGCCCTTGACCAGAATCGAACCCGGGACCTTTCAGTCCAAAGGCTGACGCTTTATCCACTGAGCCAAACCGGTTTCGGCAAGCATCATTTTTATAGTAAAACAAACAAGGGGAGTTTGGTTGACTCTATGAAGGCAATGCAAAAACGCATATGAATTTTAAAATGAAACAGGCACTGTGGGCTTGACGTGGGCTGGGTCAGGCCGGGTCCTTAGACTTCCCTGGACACACTCGCCCTGCTCATCCATGAGGGCCATGAGGTGGGAGGCCTGGGAGGCGCTGGGAGGGAACGGAGCTGGGTTTTTGCTCACTCCACAGACACTGTGTGCCTGCCACGTGCCAGCCCCGGTGATAGGCACTTTGGATTAGAAGCACTTGAGTTTCTAGACCTTAAGGTGTTTTCTTGTTTTAAATCTGTATGATGGAGAGAATGAAACTTACCTCATCGGGTTACTGTGAAGATTAAATTAATCACAGGTATGTGATAGATCCCCCCTTTCTCCCGTTGATGGACAGACGTAAACCCCACCTGCGCTCAGACATTCCTGAGCTCTGAACTACCCATCAGCACCTGCCAGATACCCTAAGCCTCCGATTCCTAAGTTCCTAGGTCCCTAATCACAAATCAGCGTGTGTTGAGTGCCCTAAGCCCCGTCCCCTAACCTTAAAGGTGCTTGTACCCCGGTCCTCGCTCCCCCCCCCCCCCGCCCCGGAAGCAGCCGGCAGGGGTACCCTTCTCTCCAATAAAGCCTGTGTCCTGCCATCCCAGTCTCTGGCCTACCTTCCCTATTTAATCTATCAGTACGTATGTATGTATGTATGTATGTATGTATGTATGTATGTATGTGATGTATGTATGTAGCATCCCCTAGAACCATGCCTGAGTCACCAGAGATCTGATTCCTCGCAGCTCTGACCCCCAACCACGGTGAAAAGAACAATGGTGTCTTCCATCAAAGCAGACCGTCTGTAAAAGGATGCCCCTTCCACCCTCTACGTTCTCCTTGCAAGCATAAAGGCATTTTCCATTTCTCTTCCATCACAAAACCTCACCAAGCAGCATCAGTATTAGGCTGCAGGGAAAAGGCTAATCTGTTCCATCAACAAGTATTTCCTGAGTTCCTACTGTGTGCTCGGCACGCAGCCGAACCACACGCGGTCTTCTCTTTGCTTCCCCGGAGCACACACGGGGGAAGACTGAGAACAAACAGAAAGTACTCAGGCATGTCAGGTGGCCGTACCTTTAAGAAACAGAAAGCAGGGTGAGCCGAGAGGCGATGACGGTGGGGTGGGCTGCCGACATATAGAGGGTGGGTGGCTTGCCAAGGCCCGTGAAGGTGACATTTATACAGACCTGCAGGGGCGAGGCAGCCAGGCAGGGAGATGTGCTCGCAGCATGCAGCTAATTAATTAGCAGCCCTGGGGCTTGGGACCAAGTTTTCTGACCACCCAGCGTGCTCCCCGCTGCACCAGCTCGAGGCCAGCAGGCCCAAGGCGGTGGTGGGGGTAACATGGGCGGGAGAACAGGGCAAGGGGAAAACACTACAATTTCTAGTTAATATTTATTTTGCTATTTGTCATTAGGCATTTCAATATCTGTGATATACGCATATTTTTATTATGTTATTCATAACATTATAACATATATAAAACATACAATTATTGTATAATAATGTACCTGTAATTTAAGTATATATTAAAGTATATAAATGCATATATGAAATACAGACTCGAACATCTGTTCCTGAAGAGGTGTGTAATCAGAGCTCTCTGGGGGCTCTGCTGCTCCCAGCACACCTGGCTGGGCCCTGAGACAGGGACCGCCTCCTCTCTGGGCCCCGGGGATACACAAACTGGTACAGACCAGGCAGACTGGTCTCCCTCCCCGGCTCTGGACGGTGCCCACAGCCCCGGAGCGGTGTTCAGGGCCACCTAAGGGCGTGCCAGCTCTGGGCTGAGACCTTCCCGTCAATCCTGCTATGCCACTCCAGGTAACCAAGCCCGGCAGGGCAATCTCGGTCCATGGGAGCCAGGCAGATGGCAGCTGCCACGGCAGGCGGTGCTCCTCCCGCCTCTCCGACGGCGGATGATGCATCTGGTGACGCCGAAGTTCCCTGTTCCATTGCTTATGTCACCAGAAAGAGAGGCTAAAGGGCTGCAGATGGAGGTAAACATCCCCCTTCCTCCCCCGCTCCCCCTGCCAAAGCCTCATTAGGTTAGCAAACGAACAACAGTAATGCAGCCAGGGAAAGGGGTGACGGGGCTGGAGGATCTGCTGAGTCAGAGAGATCACAGTCCTTACCGCTGAAGGACAATAATGCCTTCGGCTGGGAAGGGAGCGAATGACACAAGCCACCCGCCCTGGTGGCTGGGGGGCCTGCGAGGCGGAGGCGGGTCCTCCCTGATTCGCGAGGACCAAGCACAGAACCAAGCCTGCAGAGGCCACGCTACCTGGGCTCCCGCAGAGCTGTGCCTCCCGGGCCAAGCGCGTCACACGTGTGGAAAGAAGGCAGGTGGTGAGACAGGAGGAAACAGAGGGGCCTGTGGCAATGGCCAGAGAATAACACTCGCGAACACCATGCCATGTATTCCTTTCTTCTTTTTAAAAATACTGTACAGGCCAATAAAACAAGCGAAAAGCTCCCCCACATCAAACACACACACACACACACACACACACACACACACACACACCACAAAATAAGCCACACCCCATGCAACACATCTCTCTGCTTTGGTTTGAAAGCTTTCCGAGCGTTGTAAAGACCCACTTTCCAAACCCCAGGAGGCGGAGTGTAGAGTGGCAATGAGGATGGGATGGGCAGCACTGGCAATGGTCAGGTTTCTGGGCTGGCGTCGCACCCAACCAAGTTCTAATTCAGCTCTGCCACTTCCTGGCTGTGCAGCCGTAGCTGAGTTTCTCAGCCCCTTTTATCCTCAGCTTATGGTCCTGGAAATGCAGAAGGAACCACCAAACGGAGAGCCACTGGAAGGGTTAGTACGTCAACGAGGTCAAGGACACCAGTGCTCAGAACTTCCGAAACTGATGTCTAATATACACGAGTGGCTAGATTATTCTGATCTCCGAGTGCATAATAATCAGGGAAGTCGAGTCATATATATATATTGTATATATATACACACACACACACACACACACACACACACACATATACGCATACGTATGTATTTTATATATGTATATGTATATGTATATGTATATGTATATGTATATGTGAGGCATGAATTTGTGCATGGGTGAGATTCAGCCAGCCTGGCCAGGAGTAGGGAACATGGGCGGTTGGCTGGCCTGACTGCTGGTCAAACTCCTGGTCGAGAAGACAATTTGCATATTAGCCTTTTATTATGTAGGATATACACTGAGTGGCCAGATTATTATGCGTTCAGAGATCATCATCATCTGGCCACTTGGTGTATATTAAACATTAACATGGCCCCAACAGACCAAAATCCTCCTTCCACTGCCCTCTCTTCCTCCCCACCTCTGATCTTTCCCTCCTCAGTGGGGGACACTGCTAACCACCCTGTCTTTGGTCTCAAAGACCTGGAAAAACTCCTCCAGTTCTCCTCGCCTCCTCACCTTCCACAGCTGGGCGGAGGTGAGCTGGAGCTGGCTCAGGCTGGCTCCCAAGAGCTAACTTCACGGCCACATGAGTCGCCTTGAATCAGCCATGGTGGGAATATGACACCACACACATGGGCACGCTCTCCCATCCCACCATGGCTGCCTAGCCCACCACCGTCCTGACCATAAGTAGGTCTTATGGACTCCAGCTTGGGTCCCAGTTTCTAGCCCCTCTCATGTTGGCCTTCTCTCAGCCTCCCTGCTTCTGCTCGTGCCTCTCTTCTGCCCATCCTCCACCCAGTAGCCAGAGTGAACCTGCAAAGTCTAACTCAGATCATCTCTCTCTTCTAATGAACTTCTTCCAATGGCTTCTCAATGGACTCAGATAAAATCCTTGAGGGCCCTTGGCTGCATTGTCGCCCCTTCCTGGCTCCAGCTCATCACACGGGCACCACCATCTCTGTCTTTGCACTCCACTTCCTTCTGCTTGGGAAGTGGCTTCCCGGATCCTTGCATGGCTACCTCTCTCTCATCTTTGGTGGCTAAGCTCAGATTGCACTCCTTAGAAAGCCCTCCTCAACCGCCATAGCCAAAGCAGCTCCGAGCCATCTCCCATCATGCTCTCCTCCTTGATTCTCTTCATGGCATCCAGTACCTGTAACTTACCGCGCGTGCGTGTGTGTGTGTGTGTGTGTGTGTGTGTGTGTCTGCCTAAAACTAGAACGGCAGCTCCCCCGGGGAAAGGCGTCTGGCTCTCTCATTTACAGCGGTATCACCAGGGCCTAGAACAGTCCACACGGCAGACACTCAATAAGCACCTGTCTCCCTGATCAAGGGGGCTGTCATGACTATGCCATGGTATGACCCACTGCTTCCCTGCTGGAATGAACTCCATCATCCCATCCGAAGGCAGGGCGGTTGGCTCCAGCCCCATCAGACCTGGGCAGGCTCAGATGCCGATCTGATGACCAAATGAACCTCAGATGCCACTAGTGAGGGCCCCCATAATTCCCGCTAGTATCTTCTGGGTGACCAGGGACAGTCACCACTTCCCAGCCTTCTTGTCCTCCTCCATAAAACTGGGAAAAGCACACCTGCCTCAGGGGAGTCGTGGAAGTCGATGCAAGCAACGAACAAAAGTGCCATGCCCTGGCCTGGCACACAGTAGGGACACACCTCAGTTTCCCTTTCAAGGGACCACCCACCACATACTCCGTTTCTCCAATGAGCTACCCGGTACCCCTGTCACGGACACCTGACTATTTCTTACCTGAGCAAGAATAATTCAGATTGTTCCCCTCAAACACCCAAGCACAACGACAAAACCCTAACGCCAACAAGACGGCATCAATGCCACATTCTGCTCTACGGAGACACAATGGCTTTGCCTGTGGCTGCCTGGTGTCAGGGGCTGCCTGGCACCACCCATCCTGCCTTCGCTGGCTCTCTCGGAGAGAGAGGGCACTGCCAGCTGCCCAGAAAGATCTCACTGGCGGCCACGCTGCCCTGAGCTCAAGCACAGGCAGCGCATCTGTCCCCGAGGCTGGGGGGAACGTTCTCCAGCCGTCCTTCAGAAAGGGGCCTGGAGTCCGGGGTGACCTGGGATCCGGAGCTGTCCCGATGGGTGCGGGTTTCCAAGGAGCCCAATGGTGCCCAGTCCCCTATGTGGTCAGTGTAACGGGCAGACTGAACCCAAGTCCCCCGACTCCGCCATGCTCTGACGAAGGCCCAAGTGGGCTCTGGACAGGCTGTTGCCCTCCTGGGGAGCTGCCTCGGAAATCTGGGAAGGGAGGGAGGGGGCTCTCTTCCATGTTGGTTCTCCCTCTCCAAGGCTGTGCCCGGGGCCACAGTCCATGCCTCAATCCCACTGGACCGGCCTCCGGCTTGGCTGAGACCACAGCGTTGAGAAACCCCTATGGAAATGAACACAGCCGGGTGCGGAGGAAGACATACTGATGCAGGAGGCAGAGGCTGCGTGCTGGGGCTCTGCCATCACCTGTCGCCTGAGCTGCCGTCTTCCCCACCGAGCCTCCGGTGCCCCGCGGCGAAACCAGGGGAGAAGAGCCTGGACGGCTGATGTCTGTGAGCCCAAGTCTAATGGTGCCCACGCGGGCCATTCATTCTTTCCGGCTCTGGTTATTCATTCAACAACTGAGCATCCTTTCTGGACCAGGCGCTGTGGTAGGTACCCCAGCAGGGACGAAAGGGATGGTGAAACGGCAGTCTTTTCTCTCAAGGAGTTTCCAAACTCATTCCTTGGGCAAGCTACGTCACATATCTATGTCTCTGTTTCCTCGACGATAAAATAGGCTTGATAACAATTCCCGCAGCGAGCACTAAGGAAGCGTTACCAGTGTGCCGGGACCCGTGCCGAGGGCCTACACCTAGCAAGCCTCACCCCCGAAGCCGGGCTCTTCCCCCAGGTCCCTGTGAGGACCGGAATGAGGGCCGCCCAGGGATGGCCACACCCTAATCCCTGGAACCCGGCCTGGCAAAGGGGCTTTGTGGATGTCATTAAGGTGATGGATATTGAGATGAGGAGATTATCCCGGACAATTAGATCAGGTGGGTCCCATCTAATCACAGGCATCCTTCAAGCAGAAAACCTTCCCCCACGGAGTCAGAGAGAGACGCCGGGACAGAAGAGGAAGCAGGGAGATGCCACGGAGAAGGACCCGACTCCCCACGGCTGGCTCTGATGGCGGAAGGGGGCCCCAAGCCAAGGCATGCACAGCCCCTAGAGGCAGACCCAACCCATAACTGTTCACTCAGGAAGAAAAGGGGACTCCTACCACCTCAAAGAACCGAATTCTCCCAACGACTCCCCAATAATAAGAAGCAGGGTCTCCGCTGGAGGCTGCAGAAAGGAAGGCAGCCTGCGGACACCCCGAGTTTTAGTCCCGGGAGACCCGTACCAGACTTCTGACCCATGACCCTGAGATAATAAATGTGGATTGTTTTAGGCCACGGGATTTGGGCTGATGTGGGATAGAGGCAACCGGAAGCGAACAGAGTCACTCCACACGCAGAAGGTGCTGGAGTGGGTGCTGGGCCCCAGTGCCTCCACTCTGTGTACCTGGAGCTCCACCGCCCCTCGGTGCCCATCTCACAGCCAGTGCACAACATCATGCCAATTTGCCGTGCCTGGCACTGCCCGGTTCACTGACATGCTCAAAATATACGTATTAGCTACGGCATCACCTTCATCGTCGGTTCCTACACTCCAGTAGCAAAGCTAGGTCTTGTTGTTTCTCACGTGTCAACCAAGGGGCGGAGGACATGCTCTCCCAGGCTCGGTGGCTCCTAGGCTGGTCCTTGGCTCTCTCCATTCTGCATTTCCACCTCAGGCAGGATTCCCCGTGTCCAATGAGCACACGTGAGGGGGATAAGGCCTCTCAGGGGGAATGGTTTGTATGCTCTTTTTTGGGAGGGGTGGTGGTGGGGGGGGAGAAGAGCACTAATCCAGGGAATTGCAGGGCTCCAGGGTTTAGGGGGTCACTGTGAGAGGTGATCACACCACCCTGGCTGTAGAGGGGCAGCCCACTCCCTCCTGCTGCAACGACCCTGGGGTTCTACAATTTCGGGAGGACAGAGGGCTCTCTCCCAGCCTCACGGGTCTGCTGCAGGGAGCATGAGAAAGGGCTGCAGAGCACGTTGCAAGCCAAGGAGGCTGCCTCACCTGCCCTCCTCAGAACTGTGAACACGCGGCTGCTCCCTCCCTCCCACGGCCATGCTCTGCTCTTAATTAGGCTCCCAGAAAGATCTCTCCTCCGAGATAATCATAGACTCTCAGGGGCATGCCACTCTTAGCTGTCAGCATCCTTCAGGAAGACCTTATAAAGGCTTTCAACCTCCTGCTCATCTCCAAGTGAGCTTTCTTCAATCCCGCTGCAAACTTCTCAGCTCGGCTCCCAGCTCTTCTCCCAAGTCTCCCCCACATCCCACCCAGCACCCTGCCGTCCCCACACGGAGGCAGGGTGCTTAGCCTCTCTGGGAGCACATCGTCTCTGGCCACCGGGGAGGGTTCCGGGGGATATCCCTGCCCGCCACCCTGTGTGGGATCATGGGAGCCCACGCCCCTTCACAGAAAGGGCCCATCAGAGCACTTTTCATACCAGCCTCCTCGCTGCGAAGGCCAGCCCAGCTCGGCGTCTTCTGTAGCCAAGGACCGCACCTCACGCTTACCTAGGCTCGACGTGTCCAGCCATTTCTGTGCGTGGGAACCCTGCCAGGAACCCGGAAGAACAACAAAGACCTCCGAGTCCCAGGCTGCGCCACAATTGCACCCGTCACCCCCCCTGACATGCAGGGAGCATCTCACATTTGCGAACTCATTTTTACCCACTCAATCCCGTGTCATCCACGGCACGGCAGACACGTCCAGGCACGGAGGCACAAACACTCCGGTCTTAGCAACGTGTCCCAGGTCCTCGCTTACATCCTACTTGCTCTTGCCCTGCATGCCATCGAGACAAACCCAGTCATTTCGTTTTCCAGGCCATGGCGGACTCCGAGAAGGAGGGGAGTACGCATGCGGTAGTAGGCATACTGCAAAGGGCTAGATGCTACAGGTGCCAGCAAGCGAAGACACGGGAAATTCTATAACGTCTATCCAAGCGGAGTTCCACATTCCGGGACTGTGGCGGGAGGGCGGGGGAGGGAGGGGAAGAGAGTCTGTACATCGGCTGCTCTTACTGGCACTGCTGATTCTTAGCACAAATAGCCAAAACACGATGGCATGGCCAAGGTTAAATACTGTGGGGCCTTCCGTTACTTCTGTGAACGCCAGACGACTGCTTTCTTTTATAAACGCCTCTCCGGAATTGGTAAGCAGGGTTTGAAAGGCACATTTACATTTTTTTTTTCCTTTTTACAAAAAGTAACCCCCCCTCTCACAAGGAGCCCTGGGACAGGACTTCCTGGCTTTTCTCAGCCGCTCTCGGCCTCCCTCCCCTCCGCCGCCAAGCAGCCCCCGGGCGCACACTGGCGTTGCAGGCCCAGGCTGCGGGCCAGGCCAGCCCTTCCTCTCTGCCGGGACGGCTCATTGTGGAGCTCCGGGGCTGCATCATTGACAGTCGCCCCGTGAAGGGCCGTGTGTTCCCGGGTAGGAAGCTGTCACGCTGAATGGCGCACTGCTGGGCTGTGTGCACAAAAACAGGCCACTTCACAATCCCTCGGCGGGCCTCCTCCCTCCCCACCATCACCGAGGCTGGGGGAAGGGGTGCTGGGAGGGACCCACAACCATAAACTCTCCCCGGTCCGCTGTATAACACAGCGGGCTCATACCATCCCGGTCACGCTGTCCAGGCAGGACCGAGACAAGATGCCCAGGGCAACTCCTAATTTGGTCCCCGGTCCCCAACAAGTTGTGTCCAGGTTTTTCTCCACTGGGAGGGAACTGCGCAGGGGGCAGGGGTGGGAACGGATCTCGGGACTTGCCAAGGCACCTGACCCAGGAGCTGACAATAAGCAGGCCTCCGGGAGCCTGCAGACGCAAGGGGAGCGTGTTTGCGGCAGCCCCGGACCTGCATGGGGCCGGGCCCTGGGAGATGGCCTGGTGGAGGGTTGGAGGCCCAGAGAGGTCTGTGGGAGTCTACACTGCGTGCAGAAGGTGTGTGAATGGGCATAGGCATGACAGGGCAAGGGAACGCCTCCAAACCTGGGATGTCCTCAAGATGACGAGCCCAGAGATGACCTAAACACTTGTTTTGGAAAACCTCTCTGAAGCTCAGTTTCTTCATTAGAATATGGGGAGAGCCAATCACCGGGTCGTGAGTGAAACTGATGGTGTGTATTAAGCATTTTAAGTAATAGGTGTTCAATAAACATTATTGCCCTCTCCCCAACCCTTCCTGATAACTCTCCCTTGGGAAGTGAAGGAGAATGAGGACCCCATTCATTCTTGCTCTGTTACTAGCTGGCCATAGGAACCTAGACAGGCCACTCTCTTCTCTGGGCCCCGCAATCTACAGAGTAACCATTAGACTTTATACAAAATTAAGGAAGGTTGACAAATGCAAAGTCAGTATACCAAAAACCACCCGTATTTCTATATAACAGCAACAGACACAAAACACAATTCATAAAAAGCAATGAAAAGATCATCAAGTATCTGGCTATCAATCGAACAAAAAGCATACAAAAATTTCCCCATAGAGATACAAATATCCCCCCCGAAATGATAATAACTCCAGTAAAATGGGGAATAATGTAACATTGTCATGGATCAAGAAGACTCAAGATCTAAAGATGTCAATTCTAACCCAAACAGATTAGTGGATTCAAAGAAATACCAATCAAAATCCCAATAGAGGTGTGTGTGTGGTGTGTAGCATAAACTATTCTAACATTTACATGCAAACACAAAGGGTAAAACACTCCTAAAGATGACCCAGTTGGGGTTGTTTGCTAAACCCAATATCCAGACATGTTACAAAGCCATACTAATCAAGACGGAACAGCACTGACCCAGGAATACAGAGTCCAATGGAATGGGAGAGAGCCAAGAAACAGGTCCCCGCATATAGAAACACTTGACTTAAGGCACAGTTGGCTCTGCCGAACAGGGGTGCAGAAATGGCCTTTTCAACAAGAAGAGCTGGGACAAATGGTTAACCCTTTGGGGGAAAAATAAAACTTTCGCCACATATAAGAATCAATTAAAAGAAAGAAGGGAAAACTGAAAGATCTAACTACAGTAAAAATGAGAACATTTTTTTTTTTATCACCTTAACAAAGTGAAGACCTAGAGAACATGAGGTAATATTTGCAATGAATACATTTGGGAAAGGACTAGTATCCATAACATATAAAGAACTCCCACAAATCAATGAAAAAATTACAACCTAAAAAAAAAAAAAGGAGACAGAAGAACAAGTGATTCACAAAAGAGGAAATCCAACGTCCATTACATATATAAAATGTTGTCCACCTCATGAGTAGTCTAGAACAGGTGAAGTCAGACCACAACCAGGTACTACCACTTACCTGTCAGTTTGGCAATATCAGATAGGAGCGAGGATTTGGAACGACAGAAACTCTCTCTGCGAGTGTGAGTACACAATGGAACCACCACCTTGGAAAACACTGGCATTCTCTAACCGAGTTAACGATTCCCAGCAATTCCACTTTGAAGAACACGTCACAAACGCATGTGCCTCCGGAGCTCTCTGGCCAGGTACGCACAGCAGCATGCTTCATGGCAGCCCAAAGGCACACAGACAGTCCGATGGATAAACAAACTGCAGTGTTTTGTGCTCATAGCTGGTACACAGCAATGCATGCTACTTAGCAATGGAGTGGCTAACACCGGGTAGGGCAAAAGCGGATTTACAGCTGTTTGCATGGAAAATAACACAATAATTAATAAAGAAGAATACAAGAATAAACTCTGGGTTTCACCTACTCACAACTACGAGCCTACTTTTGCCCCAACCTTGTGTAAGAGGGCACCTACATCGGGGGCCAAGTCTACAGAAAAGCAAGGAAACACCATGAAAGTCAAGGTCGTGGGAGTGAGGGAGGCTGCTGGGACCAAGAAGGGATGTTCAGGGGGCTTCTTGGATTCTAGCAATGTCCTAGATTTTCACCTGGTGATGGTTACATGAGCACCTGCTTTTAAAACATGAGTTAACCATGTAAGCTTACCGCACCTTTTGCATGTTTGTTGACTTGTGTCGTAACAAAAATGTTTTTCCCCCCGTTAAAACGAAAAGACAGTTTCAATGTGACCTCCTCCAGAAGCCTTCCCATATCGCACTGAGCCCGGGGCTACCTCAGCATCCTCACCCCACAGCTGGCCATAAAGCCTAAAACTGGACGACACCTCCGCCCTCCAGGGCAGGGATGGATCCTGTCTTGGCTCACCCCTGTCTCCTGTGCTGAGCACATGGTAAGTGCTCCATAAACTTTTACTAAATTAATCTGTCTGCGCTGAAGGATGTGAGCTGGTGGAAGGAATCAGCCCTGAACCCATCAATAGACAGCCAGGAAGGGGGTACTGAGCGATGGAAGGAGAGACACCCCCAGAGTCAGGAAAACCGGGACCTAGCTCCTCACGCTCTGGCCACGTCACCTTCGGCAAATCACCTTGTTCTCTGATAGTAAAAAAGGTATCAATGGCTACTATTTAATGCATTGGAACCCTGTGCCTTCCTTCAGTGGTGTTACCTCATTTAATCCCCGCAGCGTATCTGCAAGGTGTTTTATTTTTCATCTCTTTTTACTGATTAGGAAACAGGTTCAGGGAGCTTACATAATTCCCCCAAATCGCACTGACAGAAAAAAAAAAGCAAAGCCAATATCTCTTCAAAATGAAAACGCATGCTTCTGATCCTGAGACGCCGACTCCATTTCACCTCTGGAAGGTGGAGATGGGGTGATTCTGTGCAGCCTGACGGGGCTGCTGTAAGGCTGGCAGGAGGCCATGAAGGGAGAAGCATCCTGTCAGCTGTAACTGAAAGCACCCCCTCCAATGGAGGCCATATGTCACGGGCATCGACCAGGGCCCCCACGGAAGCAGATGGCTCCTCCCCACAGTGAGCTTCCACACCAGTTGTACAGGAAAGCTATGTCGACAGGAAAACCAGGAACACGAGCCAATAAGCCGATTGTAGGAAGCCACCGGGAACTGCACACAGGACGTGCTGCTTGGGCTGTGCACAGAACTGTTTCCACGCGTACGCCTGCTGTCCACCTTCCGCACAGTCCGAGGGGTTTTATTAAACATGCACGGTTGTGTAAGCACCACCACAGAGAGGACAGAATATTCCTATCACCTCCAAAAGCTCCCTGTGGCCCTTGGTACTCAATCTCTCCTTCCTGCGATCCTTAGAAACCACAGACGTCATTTCCGTCCCTGTGGTCTTGCTTTTTCTCTGGAATGCAGAGGCATCTTTGTCATCGACAAGCCGGGTCAAGTTGTCCTGACTTTCAATGCCCCCATCGCATTCAGAATGAAACCCAAATGCCTCTCCAGGGGCCCCCAGGCCTTGCAGGGTAGCTCCTCCCTGCCTCTTTTTTTTTTTTTTTTTTTTTAAATATATATATAAAATAAAAAAATAAATAAAAATAAAAAATAAAAAATAAATAAATAAAAAAATAAAAAATAAAAAATTATACATATATAGATAATTTTTTATTTTTTTATTTTTTACAGAGAGGAAGGGAGAAGGATAAAGAGTTAGAAACATCAAGGAGAGAGAAACATCCATCAGCTGCCTCCTGCACACCTCCTACTGGGGATGTGCCCACAACCAAGGTACATGCCCTTGACCGGAATCGAACTTTGGACCTTTCATTCCGCAGGCCGATGCTCTATCCACTGAGCCACACCGGTTAGAGCTCCCTGCCTCTTTTTAAAATTATCTTGTTGAAAGTACTACAGATATCCCTCTGGCCCCTTCTAGCCTGCCCCGGGCCCCACTCCCTCCCCAGGCCTCTTTAATCCCATTTTGCGTCCATCAGCTTTCCTCCCCTGTGGTCCAGCCTCTCTGGCCTTCTTTTTGCTCGTTTCAACCTCAAGCCTTTGCATTTTCAATTCCTGCCTCCTTGGATCTCTCGTTCTTATCCCTCATCTCCTCCAACCACTCTGCACCACGCCATCCTGATTTCCTCCGTGAGGACCCATCATGACATGAAATGCCTTGCTTACTCACTCCCTTGTTTACTGTCCACCTCCCTTCTCTAAAACTGTAAGGTCCTTGAGGCTGGGGTGGGAGTGGGTGGGGGTGGGGTGGGGAGGAGCTCTGGTCCTAAAAACGTAGAACGTGCCAACACGTGGTTGGTCATTGGTAGTTCATAGAATGAACAAGCAGGTGCCAAAGACGTTAGGGGATAGCGAGGTCACGTGATTGGAACTCTAAAGAGAGGATCCGAAGAAGACACAGACCTCATATTGGACGTGGGGGCAAAGAGTGGGAGGAAAGGCTATGACTTAGGACCAGGGTCTCCCCACTCCATCCTATCAACCCTTCCCCAAAGTCCCCCACTGATGGGGCCACAGAGTTCCTTGGAGACAGAGCAGGTGCCTGTCCCCGGCCCTTGCCTGTCGGCGCTAAGAGACAATACCAGCTCTTCAGAGGCAGGGCTGCCCCGGCTCTGCTGGGCTGGAGCGCCTCCACCCAGCGAGGCTGCTCTGCCTTGTGGCCTGGGCTCACTGCGGCAGTCCTCCCTGTGGAAAAGCAGCACGCGAGCCTGCTCTTGTGAACCCGGCCAGCATTGTGAGACCGATGCCTACCTTGCCTGGCAGGCCTCCACACGCTCAGCGGAGAGCACACGTGGATGCAACACGCACGGGCGTCCACAATTCCCCGAGCTGATGTCCCAGTTTTCTTTCTCAATTAGCACTCGGTTTCTGAAAGCTTCATTTTGTTATAATTTATTATCCCAGTTGGGGGTGGCCGAGGGAGAAGGCGGGGGATTCCTTTGCCAGGAGAACATCTGTTTTGCGGGTCAGCAAGTTTTAAGGGATAGCCTGGAGACTCCTCCGGCTCCCGTTCGTCAGCCCCTGGCCCTAGGTGGAACTACCTCGGAGTCTAATGAAGGCAGGTCCCCCTGCTCACCTCTACCATGGGGGAGCTCTTTCTTGGGGGCCCCTCTGCTCCCCCCAGGGGCATGGCACCCACTCTCATGACCCTACCACACAGGGCAGCTTGAGCCCAATTCTCCTTCCAGCTCTGACCTCTCTTCTAAACACCAGAATGGCCTCCTGAGAAAACCACTGAACATTTCGAGCATAACCCAAGCATCATCCTGCAAGGATCTGAGACAGGCCCTCGTGCTTTGACTTGCTACCTTCTTCCTGTTACCTTTCTCCTGCCCCTATGCTTCCTAACTTGACAACGCAACTCCATTGCTCAGGTTCAAGACGAGGGAGACCTCTCCTCTCCACATGTTGACCCGGACACCAGGTCTCAGCTCTTCTTCCTCCAAAATCTCTCCTCCACCCAACTCCTTATTGACTTGCCTACCAATTTCTTAGTTTAGATAAAAACATAACACACACAAATCGCTCTGTTCCTAGGCCTCTTCTGCAGTGTCCCTTCTCCAAGGTCCCCAACATGGTGCCCAACGATCCTACCATGGCGAATGCAGTAAAAAAATAGACCCCTTACCAAGATGCCCAGGAAGCCCTACAATCTAGCTCCAGCCTTCCTTTCCAACCACTTCTCCTCAGACTCCCACAAACCCCCAACTCCTTGGTCACAGAAGGCTGTCCACCACCACGCCCGGGCGGCGCCCCATATGTTGGTATCTTCCTTCTGTGCTTTAACTCATACTGTTCCTTCTTCCCAGAAGGCCTTACCCTTTTCATCAGGATGACTCTGGTTGCCAAGGAGAGAATTCCAACTGAAATAAGTTTTATGTCAAAGAAGAGATTTATTGATTCACACGAAGGGCCCAGTCCATACAGCCACCACCAGAGATCACAAGAATATCACCAGATGTCCTTCTCACTTCCTCTCCCCATTCCCTCACCCATGTTCCATGTCTTTCTTATAATACACAAGCTTCCTCCTTGCAGGGAGCAATGAAGATGTGGAAAAATGGCCAGAGGTGGCTCTAGGCTTCCATCATTTCAACCCAGCGAGGGTTTTTCTGCCATCCCAGACAAAGAGTTTCTTCTCATAGTAACTATAACATTCCAGAGAAGAACAGTGACTGGCCTGGCTTGAGTCCCATCCCATCCCTGGGCCAATCACTGTGGCCAGGAGGGTAGTACATTGTGAAGGGCAAGGCCAAAGTCATGCCCACTTCCATCTTTGAGTGCCAGATGGCAAGTGAGGGGCAGCCCCACCGGAGGGAAGCCGGGCAGAGTAAAACAACGTGTGTTCACTAAACTCCCATTCTCCACCTCGCTGCCTCGAGGTATATCATCCTGCGTGCAACTTGAATCCTGTCATTGCCTCTTCTCTGCACTATGCACTGACTGGTCTCCTCCAAATGACGAGAACTCTTTGAGGACAGGAACTGGACCCCTCTGGGGTCAGCAGAAAGCCTCACCCAAAGGTGTGACTCCAAAAATTTTCACAGCCTGCAATTACTTCATCCAATTATTTGTCAACAGAGCTATTGTCTGATTCCCTTGGGACATGACCTGCTGAATCTCTAAACACCCAGAACAGCACCTAACACAGGTGCTAGATAAACACTGGGCAAATGAATACATCAGTACGGTAGCTTGAATGGAAGAGATTGCCAGTCTTTGGCGTGCCGGTAAATAAGCTCAGCTGCTTTTTCATTCCTCCCAATCCACAGAGAAAAATAAAACTTTCTCCCTAAGTCATCCCTCTTCGACCTTCATTTTTTCCTGTGTTGGGGAAAACACTACCATCCCACTGACAACCAAACCAGGAATCCTGGACTCATCCTTGACAGCTTGGTGCCTTCTCAATGTCCTTCCGATTTATCATCAAATGTGTTCCATTATCCCACTGCCCAAATATCTCTTAAATTGGACTCCTTTTCCCACCCCTACTCTGATGATGGCCAGCCCTTCTACTTTCAGAAGGAACCCAGCACCAATCAAACACTTTCTCAGCTACCTCCCTCCACCAAGGCCAGTGCCATCCCACTTGCTGATGGGTACTGGGTCCCTGCCTGCTCCATTGGTGGTGGTCTAGGAAGAACTGTGTGGGGTTAGAATGGGAAGGACATACATTTTGGAATTGGACCAATCGGGATCTTCATGCATTGCTGTCCCTTATTATGCTGGGTGACCCTGAGCAGCCATTTAACTTCTCTCAGCCCCACTTCCTCATCTGGAAAATGGAGCTGATGACTGCATTTCCTCATAAGCTGGTGCGAAAAAACAAGCAAGGATAAGGGATTGGATTGAAAATGATGACCATAGCCTATGTTCATCAAGGGCTTTCAGTATTATGATTCATGTAGAAGTGAATTTGCACTCCTGGTGGATCTCATTTCTTTCTCTCTTTTCTTCAACTAACATTTATGAAGTACCTCCTTTGTGACAAACATTGGGCTCAGTGCTGTCCTATGAGCAAAAATAAGTCTCTATTCCTGCTTTAGAGAGTCCTGGTAGGAAGGGGGCACCCAGACCAGCAAGGAAGACAGGTGCATAAACACCTAGTTAACTTACAAGGTGTAATAAACATTCGTGCTCTGAGACCTGGAGGCAGTGCACCCAGGGCTGATGTTACTGCATGGGGATTTTACTGTCTGTTGACTAAGACACAGGTAGAGAAACCAGGGTAAATCATTGACCATGGAGTCCTATCCTTATATACCCTATCCATATATACACTGAGTGGCCAGATTATTATGACCTCTGAACGCATAATAATATGGCCACTCAGTGTGTGTTTGCATGTACATGCGTGTGTGTATGTGTGTGTGTGTGTGTATAAATAAATATATATATATTAGGGGCCCGGTGCATGAATTTGTGCATGGGTGAGATCCGGCCAGCCTGGCTAGGGGGAGGGAACATGGGTGGTTGGCCAGTCTGCCTGCTGGTCAAACTCCTGGTGGAGGGGACAATTTGCATATTAGCCTTTTATTATATAGGATACACACTGAGTGGCCAGATTATTATTTGCTCAGAGATCATAATAATCAGGCCACTCAGTGTATATCCGCTTTTCTCTTTCATCCATTCTTGGTCTAGAAATCAAGTGAGTAGGGGGACAAGTTCAGAGCACTGACTATTAGCTTTGCAGTATTTTATTTTACTTTAATTTTTGGTGCCATGGAAAGTACAGTGTTTTTCCTCTTCTCTGTAAAGAAAATTAGAACTAAAGATGGCTCAGCAGATAAAAGCTGTGGGTGGTAAATATTCCCATTACCACCCCCCACCCCCCTCGCATTTCAGGCTTCTTGGTTTCTCTTTGCATCTACCGTGTCTTAGAGCTAGAAACCTGCAAGAGGCCCGAGACATTCTAGAGTGCAAGCCCATCTCCCCATGAAGACACGAATTAGGGAATAATGACCTGCCCAAAGTCAAATTGGAGAATGAGTCAAAGTTAAAACCAGTTCTCCCGATCCTTCTCCTTTCCCAGTCTGCAATCTCTCAAGTTCCTGGATCTGAGGCATGTGAACCCCGGCCAGATCCTTCACCTGCAGCCCCTCTGGTGGAAGCCAGGGCTAATCTCCATTTCGAAGTGTTCTGGAAGCCACAGACAAACTTCTCCTTCTAACATGGGTCTCTCTTCCCAGCAACATCCTGTTTCTTACTAACAGGAGACTTTCAGGTCCTCCTCTTTGGTTTGAGAGAACCACGTCTGCATGAAAGGTTTGCTTAGAGGTGGTTTTCTCAAAATGCCTCTCCGGACCATGACTTTCAAAGCTTTGTGGTTGAGATTGCTCTTATGCCATTACCTTGGCCTTAAAAGAGCTTTTTCACAGGTATCCCTACCCCTGCAAGATGGAACCATAATCGATACTTTTATATTTATTCATTATTTTAAAAAAAAATATATATATTTTTTTATTGACTTTAGAAAAGAAGGAAGAGAGAAACAAACATCCATGATGAAAGAGTATCACTGATCCGCTGCCTCATGCACGTCCCACTGACCGGGAATCGAACCCTGACCTCCTGGTTCAAAGGTTGACGCTCAACCACTGATCCATGCCATCTGGATAGCTTTTCTGTTTAGAATTTTGCATCAGGAACCTCAAAGGCCCTGCAAAATGAAGGTAATTCCCAATTCCGCAAACCACTTAGGATAGGAAAGGAGCTTGGGGGTAGACCTGGCCCAACTTTCTAGGAAACAGAGAAGCAGGGGCAGGGCCACCTGTCTCGACTCCAGGTCCAGTGCTCTTTCTCACTCCTTGTACTCTCACCCCAGCTTCTCGGGCCGAAGCAGCTGCGCCATCAAAAATGTCACATCACTTATGACAACACTGTTTGTTATATAACGGCTGCTGCAGAGCAGGCAAGGGGAAGAAGCCACGAGCATGATCCACAGCACGCACCCGCCCCCCTCCACCTGGCTGTCAGGGCAGCGAAGTCCCATATACTGGGGGAGAGAACTCCACACGGGAAGGGAGCGCCTGCTAATCAGTCAAAGGAATGTAAACCAGAGCTGGCATTTATATGATTTCTTGCAAACTGTTATTAAGGGCAATTCATATGGTGCATCATTTAATGCTCACCACAACCCTATTAGGTAGTTATTTTTATTATCAGGCCCATTGTACAGGCTAAGAGACTGAGGCACAGAAAAGGAAAGTATCATGTTTAAGGTCACGCATCTAGTTAGTGGTAGAGCTGAGATTTGAAGCCAGGCAGTTTGGTTACAGAGTCCGTGATCTTAATCACGTCTCAAGTTTAGAGAAGCATGTTATACTGCTTCTCTAAATGAGAAACTGCCTAGTTCTTTGAACCAGTAAATAGGTCATTATTCCTTCCTCTCCTCCCCCTCTCTGCTGGTGACTGGTAGGTTGCATGCTTTCTTTTCTAAACACTATTGTACGTAAACAGGAGGCGCAGAATAAAATAAGAATGCGAGACAAATTCCAAAAAATCCTTAGAACAGAGTTCATCTGAACACCTTCAAGCTTTTTATGACGATTCCATCAATAAGAACAGTGGAGTGAAGTGCCCTTCTCATAGCATCTGCTGCTTGAATATCCATGTAGTACGTGTGTACACACACACACACACACACACACACTTACTTTTCTTCAATCAAAAATTGTTCATTGCTAGGGTCCATTTGGGCCTAACTCTTTCCAGTATGGCCTCCCCTTCCCCCCAGGCTGAAATCATCTCTTCACCAGTTTGTCGATTGTCTTTTGGCTCAAGATGTGCTCTTGCGATAATGGTCTACCTAGCTTCACAAGAAATGAGACTAAAAACACCCTGGGAGACAGGGAGCCAAGTCCCCACATCCAGGGGACCTGAGCACATGTCAGAAAAACAGACCTTCGGCTTGTGGACTCAAGGGTCCCAGGTTCAATTCCAGTCAAGGGCATTTACCGTGGTTGCGGGCACATCCCCAATGGAGGGTATGCAGGAGGCAGCTGATCGATATTTCTAACTCTCTATCCCTCTCTCCTTCTCTCTATAAAATAATCAATAAAAAACACACATATTTAGAATAGGACCTTATTCCACTGATATTAACTCTCCAGTGTTCACAGAGATAGGGCGCTGAAAACCATGGGTGACCCTGCCCTCTCTTTAGCAGACGAGGCATGCTAAGCAGCACAACCTAACCTGGGGAATTCCTGTGCTAAGGACACAAGACTACTTTGATTCCAGGCGCGGTAAATCAAATCTAGGCCCACACAGAGAGGACAGGAAATCTGGGTGCCCTTCCAGTCACGTCCATCCCCTAAAAACCTCATCCATCTCCTCTCATCAGCAACAACACGTTCCCCGAGCAGACAGGTTCTATTTCAGAATCTGACAGGTACCCGAGGCTCCCAATTCCATGGCTGATGCCGTGGGAGGTCAGGTGGACTGCTGGTTCATCTTCTGGCAGGAAGGCCTGATGGTATTTACAGCTTAGTGAACAGTGAGGAGAGACAGCACCATCCATCAGCAAAGGAGAGCTCATTTGCTACTTGATCTGACGTTCTGTTCGTTCTCATGCCCCATCTCTGGAGAGCAAGATGGATCCGTTTGAATAACCAGGGAGAGAGGGGAGGAAGCGAGGGGAGCAACGCAGCCCAGAGAACGACTGCAGAAATAACAAGACCTCAGACCTAGAAGCTAAAAGCCTGGCTCTCAGCAGGAGACCCTCTGGGGATGTGCGGGGACACACACACACTCACACACACACACACACACACACCACACACACACACACACACATACACACACACACCACACACACACACACACACTCACACACACACACACACACACGCCCTTTTAGGCAGCTGCCCTTTTATGGAGCAATTGCTGCAAGTCGCTATATGCCTCCACTCATGCCTGCCACTCAGTAGGTGCTGCAGAGGGGTGTGCTGAAGGAACCCAGGCTTGCCCAGAACCCAAGCCAAACAGCAGACACCTTAAGGACATAACCAGGGTGAGCTCCCAGGAGCGAACCAGCAGCTTCGGGCTGCAAGTGACCTCTTAAGGCTGCCTTCCCTGACAGGGTGGGGTCTGTCCTGGCAATCACGTACCATGATAAGTATAAGGGCCGGGATATTTGTAGGAGAAAGATGTCTTTATCAGGCGAATCCTTAAATCTGTTTTACAACGGCGCTGAGAGCGTATCCAAAGTGCTCCATTTGCTGTGCCCATCCATGTCAAGCATAGCATAGCAGCTAAAAGGGCCTGCCTCACAGTCCTTTTGGAAATCTCTTATCTTCCTAAAAATCCACCGAGTGTTCCGGAGGCAGAGAGCCCGGGCAGGCAGGGCATCGCAGAAAACCCAACACCTCAAATGAGGGCAAGCTGTGGTGCCCATGGCAACGCCACAGTTCCTTTTACATTTTCATCAGGTAGATGGCCAAAGAGCAGTTGTTACTATTTGCTCAGAACGAGAAGTCACTTAAAGTGATACTCAGTTGATTCAATATTTCATAAAATAGAGTTCTTTTTAAAAAATATTTTTATTGATTTCAGAGAGAAAGGGAGAGGGGGAGAGAGAAAGATAGAAATATTGATGCTGAGAGAGAATAATTGATTGGCTGCCTCCTGCACACCCCCTACTATGGGATGGAGCCCACAACCCCCTGCATGTGCCCTTGACCAGAACTGACTGAACCTGGGACCCTTCAGTTCGCAGGCCGATGCTCTATCCACTGATCCAAACCAGCTGGGGCTAAAATAGAATTCTTTAAGAGATTTCTTTGTAAAGGTATTGGTAATTAAATAAAATGAACTATTCTAGAATCTTGCTTAGTCTGAATAACTAAAAGAGTCCCATTGATCGAAAAAAATGGTGAGGTTGGCCCTGGCCGGTGTAGCTAGATTGGTTGGAGTGTCATCCGATGCACCAAAGGGTCATGGGTTTGACCTCTGGTCAGGGCACATACCTGGCTCTCCGGTTTGATCCCTGGTTGGGGCATGTAAGGGAGGCAATGGATCAATGTTTCTCTCTCTCTATCTCTCCCTTTTCCTCCCTAGATCACTCAAATCAATTAAATAAAAATATGAGGGGGAAAAAAGATGAGGTTTTATCACAGGGGAGGCCACAACCTACAAGTAAGCAAAACTATTTAAAATGCCACACGTAGAAAAGGACACTGATTACTCATGGTATGTGTGAAATTACATTTGTGCTATTTCAATGATCAATGTTTATCTCTGAAAACTGTTATAAAATGCACTAAAAGGTTTGGGATTGCCTTGACACAGGGCTCCCACACACTAGCTCAAAATCACATACACAAATCCAATAAAACCCAGAGAGCTGTGTTCAAACTGGAAGTTTTAATAAAGTATTCAGAACCAGGCTTCTCAAAGGACAGTCGAATCAGTGACATCTCTAAAGTGGGCGCACGTTTCCCATTATAACACGCATCCAGCAGAATGATCCCCAAAACCAGCCCCCCTGCAATGCTCCTAAGCTGATGCAGGGGCTGGCCCTTGTGGTAAGCAGCCTGTGCCAGCCAGTCCTTTATCAGACAACTCCAGTTACTACAGGCGTGTGTGGAAGCCTGTCCCTTGTTCTAATGAGCACGTGACAACATGGATGACAACACAGGCTGCATGGAATGGCTCTTGGCTCCTCTGGAAATGCTGGCTAAGAAGGATCAGGTGGTGTCTGAATACCCACAGTCTTCCCTTCTACCGGACAGGCTGAGCTACTCAATCGCAGACCCCGCGAGGAAATCAGTGGGTTCTCGTGGGATGTCACCCGTGGAGAACTCTCTCATTTCATCTGCCCAGCTAAAATAAAACTGCAGCCGAACGAACGCGCATGCACGGCCTGATGGGTCGGTCACAGATGGCACTGCACAGGCCAGTCCGAAGTGGCTCTCTGTAAACGCCACCTCGATCGCCAGGCCCAGCCCCACCCACAGCTCAATTCTCCTGACTCAAGTGATGCTCAGCCAAGCGGTGATCAGCAGAATCATCTCTGCATGGGAGGACTCGACAGAATTTGTCACCAGGATACGGTGACACCAATCCCACATTTTGTGGTTAATAAAACAAGTCCTGCATCCAGCTTGGCACCAGGCCCTGATCTGATTTATTTCAAGCCAAGCTGGAGGACTCACGGGGAAAGCTGCCATTCATGAATGCTTCAAGACAGGCCACCGGGGTCCCTGGTAGCAGAATTTCCATGGGCCAGAATTCTCTCTGACTGACCTTTTGAGCGAACAGAGCCGATTCCCTAAAGAGGGTTGCATTTTCTTAAAAAAACAAAACAAAACAAAACAAAACAAAACAAAAACAAAACCCCCAAAAGTAATAGTTTTGCCTACAAAATCTCAGTCTTGCTTGAATTTTTTTCCAAAAAGGAGTCCTGTGAGTGACAAAAGAGGGGGTGGGGGTGGGGGAGCAGGGAAAATAAATGCTCGAGTGCACGATTTAACCATCTCAAACACCAAAAGCTCAGAGTGGTTCTCTCCCCGCCCCCCTCTCCTCCCTTAACGGAACCAAATCTGAGACCCGCAGGACTCTCCCAGGGAAGTCTGCATCCAGCCTTCATGTAAGATCCCTGCCCCAGGACATAATTAGGAATTTTCATCCTGAAATGGCACACCTATTTCCTCAGAGAGCCCTGCTATCTTTGAATAAATTAAAAAAAAAAAGGCTAGGTGCCCTTTGGGGAGGGGTGGGGGGGGGCGTGTGTATTTTTAAACTTCTTATTATACCAACCTAATTTATGGGGCATGGTGAGGAAAACCAGGTAAGCAGTGGATTTGGCAGATGCAAAGTTAATTTGCAGACTCTAGCATCCCTCCCCGTTTCTTCTCTCTCTCTCTCTTTTCCCTGAGCATCCCGAACGCCTTCGGGCCCCCTAGGCAGCAGCTCGGCTCTCTCCGCCGGGCCCCCGACTGGGTTCCGAACATCCACGAGTCCCTCCGAGCCCCACACCCAGCAGGCGCCGAGCCTAGCCGAGCACTGCCGAGCGGAGCACCATCGACTCCTCCGGCCTCGGCTGGGCGCTGTCCACCACTCGCAACGCCTGAAACCTCACCCCGCTCCCGGCAGCTGGTGGGACCCGGGCTTCCTCAGGGCTCGGAGCCCGCCCCTGCAGACCTACAGCCTTCCGAACTTTTAAAATACACCCGTTAGCGAGAAAGGGGTGGCTCTGCTTGCACCGACCGACCTGCAGGGCTCCCGGCGGATGCAACATGCACCTGGTTGCAAAGAGCAATTCCCCAGGCCCCGCCTCCCCATCCATTTGTGTTGCAAAAAAAGCCCCAGAGAAACCCCAGGCCAAATTACCCGGGGCTCAGAGGGGTGCGGCGACCTGAGCCGAAGGGGGTTCTTGGCACAGAAAGTCCCAGGGGCCTCTTGAACAAAAAAATTAAGAGACCACGCCAAGCAGACGGGGGAAAATTGCCTGTAAGTCGCTACTCCCTACCATCATGGCGCCGCCTAGAACCCGCTTGTCATGCCTGTTACACATGCAAGAATTTTTTTTTTTTTTTGCATCTTGTTTCTGAAACCGCAAGCACGCTTCATCGTCTCCCACCCACCTTTCCACGAAAGGGTTTTTTAACATATATTTTCTCTTGTTTCCCAACGGGATGCAATTACTTGGGCTATTCTGTCAAGTTTGAAAAAATAATCATTTTTGTTTACTGCACGGCAACCCCTAATTAAGGAGCTGTGTGTGCACGAAGGTGTTACAGCAAAGAGATGTGGGGATCCTCGCTGAAATGGTCTCAACCAACTCCTCCATCCGGAACCGACAGGGTCACGGAAGCAGGAGGGTGGGGAGACCAAGGAGGGCGCACCCCTTCCCTGCAGGCCACCCTCCTCCCCAAGCAACCTGCCTGTGGGTCCCGGCTGCCAGGGATGGATGGGGCAAGAACTGAGCCCAGGAGTGGGAAGGAGGGGCGAGGCTCCTTCCCGAGAAAGTGGGGAAGGGAAGGAGTATGTCATTTTGTCTTAATTTTCCACCACCACTCACATCCACCCCCAGTTCATTAAGGAGGGGAAACTGATACCGAAGGCAGGAGGGGGCGGTGGCAAGTGGGGCCCCAATTCCGCATTGTGGGTAGATTACACGGAACGCGGCTTATGCAGAGTGTAAATAAACACACGGAGAAAGGCCACCCGGGGAGGAACACGGCCAGTGGCAGGGCAGCAGCCGCTGGGAGAGCGGGTGCAGGAGGGGGGCAGCAAGGGGCGGGCATGCAGCTTCGCAGCCAGCGTTCCCCCTCCACCTCAGCCTTAGATCACAGCTGTGCCAGCCACATCCACGTAGACAGCCACCCCTCTCCTGCCACACACCCCTTCCCCTCACCCTCCTTCTCTTTTCTTGGGGGAGGGATGGAGAGGAGGGGGGGTTGCAGAAACCACAGCCTCCCAATTCAGCACCAAATCCATGAACAGCAAACACCAGATCCTCCACCCCAGCCATCTAGGGCTGGGTCCCCCCCCCCCAATGTTTTAGCCAAGTTCAAAATCACTGCCCCAGGAGAGGAGCTGGGGAGATGGGATTATAGATGTAGAGGCAGGGGGTCCAGGGTGGGGGTGGGGGGAGAGTGAGAAACAGAAGGAAACGGAGACACAGAAATGGAGGCAGCGATACACACAGAACACCCACCCCACAGGCAAGAGTAATAATGATCACAACCATGCCAATAGTGTGATGTCCTGATCAATATGGCGGACACTGTCATTCATACAACTACAAGCTCTCCCTGTCTCCCCCTCCCAAGAAAAAAACCCCAAAAACACAAAAACACCCACCCAGGCAGATTGGGGTGAGGGACTTCGAACCAAGGCAGGGAGTGGGGGAAGGGAGCCAAAGCCAGGTGTGTGTGTGTGTGTACAAATTAAAAAACCGGGCCTGGAGAGAGAGCAATGTGGAGTGAGCAAGGCAACACCAAAGATAAAAAAATAATAATAATAATAATTCTTAATAAAAGTACCAATGCCACGGGGACTTACTTCATCTGCTTCACAATGGTGCTTTTCCCCGATTCTCCAGCCCCTGTTGGGACAGACAGGGGGGGAGACTGGTCAGTGTCAGTTTGGGGGAACGGGGTAGAGGGTGTGTGTGTGTGTGTGTGTGTGTGTGTGTGTGGGGGGGGGGGAAGGGGGTAAGGCATGCGAGAAAGTGGGCGATCTTGGACATGGTGATGCCACCTGGGGGACCAGGTTTCCCCGGGGCGCGAATGGGGTGCGGGAGCTTGCAGAAGAGGGGGGCGGGGGCCACCGGGAGGCCCGGGTGGGGAGTGCGGCGAGGGGGGAATGATGGGGTGTCAGCCCGGTCCTTACCCAGCAGGAGTAATTTCACGTCTTTGGCGGCGCTGATGCCATCCTCTTTGAGGTTTTTCTCAATCGCCTTGCTCCGCTCCAGGGCGGCCCTCTCCTCGGCGCTCAGAGTACATCCCATGGCGGCGGCGGCCCCTTCCCTGCCACAGCCCGCGCGACTCGGCTGGCACCGCGGCTCCCCGGCTCGGCGCGCCCCCCACCCCCCCAGAGAGCAGAGCCTGGGCTCAACGGGGGACAAAAAAAAAATAAAATAAAAATTAAAAAAAATCTCAATATCCTCCCTTTGGCTGCAAACAAAAAAATGTCGGGACACCAGAGCCGGGCTCCCCCCCCCCCCCAAAAAAAATAAAATAAATGACAGCCGCTCGCTCACAAGATCCTAGCAGCGGAGGAGGCTCTGGGGGTGTCGAGGCGAGAGGGTGGCCGGGGTCCAAGCGAGCTCGGGGGGCGCCGAGGCAGGAGGAGCCCGCGGTCCGGGGAGGCGCGGGCTTGCAGGCGCGGAGGCCGGTGCACGAGCCCGAAGCGGGGAAATGACAGTCGAGGCAGCAGCCGCCGCAGCCGGAGCCGGAGCCGGCGGAGGGCGGGGTGGGGGGCAGGGTGGGTCCTCCTGCCGCGGCTGCCGGAGGAGGAGGCGGCGGCGTGGGGCGCGGAGGGAGTGGGTTAGGGGGCGCCGCTAGTGCATGGGCATCGCCGATCGTCCGCCGTCGGCGCGTCCGTCCGCGGCGCCGTCGCCGACCCCCGCGCGCTGGGCAGGGCTGGGCAGGGGGCCGGCCCGGGGGACGCGGCTCTAGCGGGAGGCGGCGGCGGCGGCGGCGGCGGCGCGGGCTCGCGGCGCTCGCATCGCCCGGAGACCGGAGAGCGGAGCCCGGAGAGCGGGAGCCCGGAGGGGAGCGAGGGAGCGAGCCAGAGAGAGAGGGAGGCTGGGAGGGAGAAAATGAAGGGAGGGCCGGCGGGCGCGCGCCTCAGCCCGGGCGGGGGGGGCGCGGGGGGGCGGCGGCGCGCGGTGCGCCTGCGGCTCTGCGCACCCCGCACGCCGGCCCGTGACGTCAGCACAGCCGCGCGCCGGCCGCGGGGGCCGGGAGGGGCGGGGGCGCGCCCGGGGCCGCGTCAGCCGGCGGGGGCGCGCGCGGCGCGTCCTCCCTCCCCCCTCCCGGTCCTCCCCCCGCTCCCCCCGCACCCCCATCGCTCCCCGGGGGCTCGCGGCTCCCCGGGTGGGCGCGCGCGGGCCGCGGCGGGGGCGGGGGCGGGGGCGGGGCCTGGGCCGGGCGCGCGCCGCTCCCCTCCCCGCCCCGCCCCGCCCCGCGCGCGGGCGGCGCCGGCCCGGGTGTCAATGGGCGCGGGGCCGGCCTCCCTCGCGGCCCTCAGGCAGGTGGGCCTCCGGCCCGCGCCCCGCGCCCTCTCCGGCGGCTTCCTCTCCATCTTGGCTCTCCGGCGGCCCGCCTTCAGCCCCGAGGCCGGTGACCTCGGCTGACGTGAGGAGGAGACAGTGGGTCTGAGGAGACCCGCGTGCCACACAGTTCGCCTCGGAGGCGCGGGGGCAGCTGCGGCATGATCGCTTCCTGCGCCCCCCCCCCCCCCGCACCCCGAAGCGGGCAGGGAGCACGGAGTAGGGCCGTGCGGACAGGCCTCTCGGGGTGCAGGGGGCAGCCCCGCCCCGGGTTCCCGGCGAGCGAGCTTCCAGCAGGTGCAGCGCTCCGGCTCCTTGCAGATGGGTTAGCTCGGCGGAGGTCTCTGCACTGATTTCTCCTGCCCTGCCCCTTTGCAAAACACAAACCCACAAAGCGGATTTTGAATAGATTTTCCTCCCTTCCTCGTCTTCAAAAAAAAAATAAAAAAATCCCTCCCCATCTATTTTCTTTTTTGCAAAGAAAGACCCAGAAACGCGGGTCCGTTAGTTACTCTGCGTACTGAAGGAACACGTACACGTTTGCCAAACATTAGCCGTGTTCTGGGTGGTCTCTGAGATGTTGAAGAAGCTCTAGTCCTCGCTGCACACACACAAAAAATCAGTTCCACCAGACAGCCCCAGGGGACCTCCCAGGGCGAGGGGCCGGAGGAAAGGTTGCCTGGGGACAGGGGAGGCAGGCTGCCAGGCCAGGGGAAAACGTGTTTGCGAAGAGCTGGGCATTTCTGTGACCCTGAAAGCAAACTTGTTTGTTTCGTTTCAACAATAGAACACACACACACACACACACACACTCTCTCTCTCTCTCTCTCTCTCTCTCTCTCTCTCTCTCTCTCTCTCTCTCTCTCTCTCTCTCTCTCTCTCTCCCCTGTTTTGGAAACGTTACCCAGCATAAAAACACATTTGCAACAGGGGGGGGGGGGGGGGGGTGTTTTAGGGTGGGCGGTGGAGTTCAGGCCCACCCAGGAGAAAACATTTTTTCCCTTGAATTTTTTAAATTTGTTATTTCCCAGAATGGGTTTGCCACATTCTGCACAAACAGCTAAGTCAAAAGTGGTATGCCATGCCATTTGAATGTCTGAATCTGAGCCACGTTTTACTTTTTCTAGGAATCTGACAAAGGACTCAGAAAGAGTTGTTTTATAAAGTCAATGGCTTCTTCCCCATCTCTCCTCCCGACCCCCACCTGCACTCCAGTTTTCTTTTGTGTGTGTGTTTAGAGGGGAGCTTAGGGGATACAATCTGGTTTGCCTAAAATTGGGGTGTCACCCAGAGTCAGTTTTCCAGATCAAAAACAGAGCTAAGGTACCCAACATTCAATAGAATTTATTTCCTCCTCCATTTGCTAGGATGATTATGTAGATCTACCAGATAACGGGGAACAAAATCAGCAACTTCACCAAGACTCTTCTCTCCCTACAAGACTACATTTGAAAGCCAGAAAAGGTAAGACTATAACCATTTCTTTGCAGGTGGTGGGTTATATTTTATATTTTAATGCTCTTTCCTATCAAGTACTTCTTAAGATCTAAGCTCTAGGGGCATTGTGACTTGTTTGGTTGAATCAGACTATCATTGATTTTAGGTATATTTATTCTTTCTTGGTATCATACCTGGTCTGGTAGAGACGAAAACCTATTTTGTGTGTATATTTCTCTTTATTCCCTCAGTCCTTTAAAAACACCCACTTACTGTGTATAGAGTAATGGTCTAGGCCAGTGGTCGGCAAACTCAATAGTCAGCAGAGCCAAATATCAACAGGACAATGATTGAAATTTCTTTTGCGAGCCAAATTTTTTAAACCTAAATTTCTTCTAACGCCACTCCTTCAACATAGACTCGCCCAGGCCGTGGTACTTTGTGGGAGAGCCACACTCAAGGGGCCAAAGAGCCACATGTGGCCCGAGAGCCACAGTTTGCCGACCACGGTTCTAGGCACTCATAGACGTTGTATTTCAGGTTTGTCTACCTTGCTTTCTTTTTCTGAGTCACTTTGCATCTTTATAGATGGGCTTCATAAAAGACGGATAACAGTCCTCTTGGTCTGTATAGTGCTTCACAGCTTACAGGGCACTTTTATAAAAATGATCTCATGGGATCCTCTCAAATAAACCTCAGGCACTGTGGTGTGGGAGGAGCATCCTGGCTAAGTGGGAGACCATGAATCCAGATTGATCAGAGTACCAATTTTACAGCTGAAAAGACTGAGCCTTATTGGAGATCACGTGGTATTATTAAGTAATAAGCCAGGGCTCCTTTTACAGGTTTGTGGACTATTTGGAAAAAATAGCATGTTATATAAATACCTAAAGCATGCCTCCTAGACTCCCAGAAAACCCCCAATCCTAGAACGCGATTATATCTTGGTCTTCCCCTCCCCCCCCCAAAAAAATGGAAGTGAGGATGAGAACATCCCCATAATCTGTGAGTTATCAGTAATTAGATAATACCCCAATATCTGTGCACAATGAATTCTGTGGGGATAGGGAAATGACAGTCCTAACATCAGGAAATGATCAAATTCATTTGGTTTTATTTTATATGATCTTCAGGATTATATTTCTCCGATCACTGCTGTTAGCCAGAGAATAATGCTCATTTTTACTCCGCCCTCTGTCAGCATTCCTCCTTGTTCAACACATTTTTTATTTTATTTTTAAAAGGTAATTAGAATATTTGATGTGCTCTCTAAAAGGAACAATGGCAAAAGCCTACATTAGGTTGCCTTTTTTACTGCAGGTGGCTCTTAATTCAGGAGGAAGTAATTTATGACATTAGCAAGATCCTCCAGCTCTGACTGACAGAATGTGGGCTGTCATGAGATGAACTGAATTGCCTTATTTGTTCCCTTTGGTTATTACTTGAACTAAATATGTGTGTATGGACAACCTATGGTGTTTAACATGTTGGTTTAAACTCAAGTGGAGGTTTAGATATGAGCTTGGATTCGTACAATCTTGAAATCCCTGGAATGTTCTCTCAGAACCGTTCACGTGAGGATCAGTGTGTTTGTTAAACGTTAGCACCTGTCTTACCAAGCCACACTCCTCTGCAATCTGTGTTGCTGGCCATCCCCCACGTGATTTTTCTGTGTGCAACATGGGAGGGCTTACATAGGGTCTGTATGTGTCATCCACTTTTGCTCGGAGCTTACTTTCTTCAAATCCAATATCTCACATGCTTCTCAATTCAACTTAAAAAAAAAAGTTAATTGGCCTGTGTGTGTGTGTGTGTGTGTGTGTTGTATTTCTGCCAGGGGAAAAAATTATGAAAAGCACTATTCCGTATGAACATTACTGTCATGGGAAGAAAATAGGCGAACATGTGTGGTTCATGAGCCAAATGAGATCAAACTAAATGTCAAGTGAATTAGACATTTTAGGGCGGATGGTAGATCACTGGAGACTTTAGTTTTCTGCACGAAGGGTTTCTGTTATAAAATTGATAGTTCACAATCTAACTTAATGGTGAATGTAATTTAGGATGTCTGGGCAAGACTAGTATGCGACTTGGTGTTTTGTGATAAATATCTGGCATTAATGAGGGCAGATGCTGATCAGAGATTTGTTTTGTGTCACTAGAAGGCTCCCTATTGTACCCATATTCAGCACTTCTCTGATGGGTAATCTTTTGTGCACATTTCTCAGACTTACTGAATTAGTGGTTCTCAAATATAATTGTGTATAAGAATTATGTGGGGTATTTTTAAGAATGCAGATTCCTGGGTCCTGCCCCTGAATCAGTACATCTGAGGTGGGGCCGGGAAATGTTCCTTTCGACAATCAGACCTTCTCCTTCATGGGATGCCAGTGCCCTCTGAGAAACACCCCAGTGGACGGCAAACCCCGTTGAGGGGAAGAAGTTACCTGTTCACTTTTTAAATAAAATTTAAAAATATATACATTTTATTGATTTTTTACAGAGAGTAAGGGAGAGGGATAGAGAGTTAGAAACATCAATGAGAGAGAAACATCGTTCAGCTACTCCTGCAAACCCTCCCCCCCCCTCCCCCCCCCGCCACTGCCACCCAGCTACATGCCCTTGACCAGAATCGAACCCAGGACCCCTCTGTCCCCAGGCCAATGCTCCATCCACTGAGCCAAACTGGTCAGGGGCTACCTGTCCACTTTGTGTGTATCCCGAAAGGCTAAGCATGGCCCATGGTCCAGGGGCCATCGTTTTTAATATTTCTCAATTAAACTCACCTGGCTACAAACAAGGGCTAAACCAAATCACATATTTAAGTTCTTCCCCGCTCTGAAACTTTTCGATTTTTTCTGAAAGACATTTTGGGACTTGGGTGATTCTAGAAAAAGTTTAAGATTGGGCGAGTTGAAAAAGGTAATGGATGTTTTCAGGGAAGGTTCTGACGTGTGAAACCACACCCATGTTAAACACACACATGCGAGATCTATTGGCGTTTAGAAGCATGTGAGAAGAGCAGATTTTGAAATTCCCATCAGAAAATTCTCTGCTGAGTTCTGTGTCTTGCTTGTTATTTTGTAGAGTTTATAAAAATAAATGAGTTTCTTTGTAATAGGAATACAAGATGCCAGGGGAAGAAAAAAATGGTTTTGTGTACCTTTAAATGAAGGGATTTGAATAAAGGGGCAGATGAAGGCTCGCAGGTAATTGAATAGAGCTCTTAAGTTGTTGAAGTCCATTCTTTGGTCATTCTTAAGAGTTGTAAGACAGCATTACTTGTTGTACTTGGATGGTACAAGAACCCCAAAGAGGGTGTGCTTCGTGGTTTTGCTCAATTTAGGATAGTAAGAGAATTGCACGAGGATGCATTTGGCTTGAATGGAGTGGGACGTTGGAAGAGGCTAGGATGCGAGCTTTCAAATGGATAAGATTGACCGAGAGCTGAAATTGAAGTTGGAAGTTTTAGCTTAATAAGAAGGCGTTCCTTAACAGCCACGGTCCCTGTTGTAATTTCCTTTCATTAGAAACCAGGATCCTTATTTGTTATAATGAGAATAATAGTACTTTTCAACCTAACGGGGCTGGCATTGATAGAGAAGGTGAACAGGTACACATTTGTAAAATATTTATTTAAACCTTATTAAGCCCTCCGGAAGACAGATTTCCTGACACAAAGGGTTTCTTGCATTATTTATCTTATTTCCTATCTCCACAGAGCCTTTCACACATGCAGCTCTCACACATTTTAGACATCGTCTCATTAGTCTTCTGCCAGCTGCAAGGTCCAAAGTCTTTTTTGCATTGCTCTTAACAAATAGAAACGTTTTTGTTATATTTGCGAAAGCAAAAAGTAGGTGAATTTTGTCTGAACCCAGCTAAATCCAGTTGGAATTGGCCATAACAAGTGTGAGGGATGGGAGGGCAAGGCTGTCAATGAATTCAAACCTTCTAGAAGACTAAAAGCGTCTGACCAGACTAAACTGGCTTCATTTCATGAACTGGCTGTATTTTCTGAAGTGCATGTGGTTTGGGGTGTTTCCAGTCTGCCAAGTACCGGGAACATGGCGTTCTAGCGGGATAACATGGTTCTTCAGTTGAGCTGACATTTGAATGTTTTCTGTTCCCCAAAAGGCCTGCACAACCCTGACCTCTGTGGCAGAGGAAAACATTTCTATGAAATTCCTGTGTGTGTGGTGGGGGCATTCCTATAAAATCGAAGAAGGGGAATTCAGAAAGAGATGCATTTTCTACCAGACACTGTCCCATAGGAGTTTTAGCTTGAATCAATTCAGAGCTTGAAGTAGAGAAAAGAACTGATGTTCTTCTGGAGCTGCCCCCAGAGTCAGCTGTCTTTTTCCAAGACCACTGTAGCATTGGGAGAGGGCTAAGAGAAGAGGAAATGGAGGAGGGAGGACTTGGAACTACGTACATCCAGTGTAAATGAAAAACAGCGCTGTTTTGAATGCCCAAAGAGAGAGCATATACACACCTCAGGGAAAAGACTGAATGGAAAGGCAGACAGTGGTTGAAATTCATGAGGTGAATGTCCAAAGGCAATCATCTTAAGAAACTGTCAATGGTAGGATCTTGGATTGAGAGATGGGATGAATGGGGCAGGGAAAGAAGAAGGGCAGATTTTTGGAATTCACCAATTTGATTATCCTTGTGTGTGTGTGTGTGTGTGTGTGTGTGTGTGACTTCAGAACCTCTCCTTCTCTTCCAGGAACGGAGTGATGCCAATTATTCTTTCCTTCTCTCCCATTTCTGCTCCACTTCTATACTTAGCTTTATCGCCCCCTATTCATATGCTCAGCAAAAAAAAAATGTGGATACGAGTATTTTCCTTATCATTGCCTTCACTTATGTGATGCATGTTAATTGTTCAATGTGTGCCAGTCTCTGTGTTGGGTTCTGGGAATACACTGTTACATATAACACGCATGATCCCTGGCCATCAGGGTATATAGCCTCTGATCTTTGAATTATAGCAAATCTTTGATTTGATCCTTTGGATTTTTTTTAAAATCTTTATTGTTGAGAGTATTACAGATGTCCCTCTTCTCCCCTGCCTTCCTCCCCCATTGTTCCCATCTACCCAGTTCCAGCCCAACCCCAGGCCTTCGCCACCTTATTGTCTGTGTCCTTAGGTAAAGCATATATACATATAAGATCTTTGTTTAATTTCTTTCTGCCCATCACCCCCCTCTTCCTTCTGAGAATGGTCAGTCTGTTCCATTTCCATGCTTCGGATTCTATTTTACTCACCAGTTTATTCTGTTCATTAGATTTCTTATTTGTTTATTTTGGTTTTTAGATTCAGTTGTTGATAGGTATGTACTTGTTGCCATTTGTTCATTTTTTAAAAAATTATCTTCTTCTTCCTCTTCTTAAAGAATACCCTTCAACATTTCATATAATACTGGTTTGATGGTGATGAACTCCTTTAGCTTTTTCTTGTCTCAATTTCCTCAATCAGGGACTAGATTCTAGGTACCTTATATATTCTACACCCATAATTCTAAATCTGAGATGAAAGGACAGGTAACCTAGAGACTGATATTGGGGAGACTATAGGAGGCAGAGCTATAGGCCCCTCTGCAGGGCAAAGCAAGAAGATATCACAGACCCATTCTGTCCTTGAGTCTGAGTCCATCTGTTCCACGTGAGAGGGCTTCCTGTTCCTTTGTTCTCCTTTCAAATCAAGAATGAATCTTTCATATTCTTATGGCATTTGCTTAAAAAATATAACACCCTTGTAAACCTAACAACCCAATATTATGGAAGAACTGTAGCTTGGATTTTGATTTTTCAACTTAGAAGGGACACCATTCCTAGATATCCTGGACTTTTTTTCTTTTTAAAGCCCATCATGAAAGGTTTTCTCCAGATTGCCTTATATCCCTTTCAGCACAGCAGGAAGATAATGGCTCGTAATCACCACCCACTTGATTTGGAGACTACAGTATTTCTTCACGGGTGAACCGGATGCATAAGGGAGCATCCCATGGTGCCGGGGAAGGACAGCCAAGGGGGTTGCCTTGATCCAGGAGTGAGACAGCCAGTGGTCAGTGACCAGAGGGGCAGGTGAGCTTGTCAAGGTGTTGACCTTCTACCAAGAGCCTTCACTAGATCTATTCAGTCCTGCTCTTCTGGCATGAGCTCAAACAGTCCTCCCAATTCTTCACTTACTTCCCACACCCCTCAAATGTGTCTTGGTTATTGATAACCAGTTGCTCCCTGCCGATGTGCTGAAAGGGTTTCATGGAGTTAATGGAGGAATTCACCAAAATGCTTCCACAGCCTTAAGGATACCAGTCTCCAAGCATGAAAGAACCAAGGATTTGTGCGTTTACCTAATCATGACCTAAGAGTTCAAGTTTTTTTTCTCTTCTCTTTCACTACACAAGCAATCTTCTAATTTAAGGAAAAGTAGCTTTGAACAGAGAACACCTGTGTTCTCTACCCTAGAATGACGAGGCTGTGACATTTTGGAATTTCTTGTTGGCTCCAGAATCTTCTTGCTCTCTGTTCCCCATAGGAAGCTATTCTGTTTGGAAACCAGCTTCTTTCCCGGCTTGCTGTAACTACCGAGAGAAAACACCGTCACCCCTGTGACAATACTCTGAAGCTATGTCTGAAACAGAATCCAAGTAAGGGATGGGAAGTTGGGGACACTTAGCTTCGTGAGGCAGTCTAACCCTTGTGACAGGTTCTGGACAATCCAGAGTACGAGCAAGGAAAATGCCAGCATCTCTAGGTGTGCTACTTGGTGACCGAGCGTCACATCAGTCTCTCTGCTTGTCCTTCTTTGAACTAACTCTAGCCTTAGGGAGTAGGCTCTCACTTGGTCATTGGGATTGGTTCCACTTATAGGACTCCTAAGTTCTCTTGTATCTGACTCTGACTCTGTTTTAGATTGCACATAGTCTATACATAAGTGCAATTAAATTATGGAATGCCAGTGTATGACTTAAAGTAGCTCATAAACCAGTTTTTGTCTTTGTCATTAAAATGTGGTGAATAAGGAACTTGTTTCATGCTGGAATACAATGCATAGAAATGTTTGTTTCTATTTACCTTGAAAAAAAAAAATCCCCTTCAGAGATAGCATGTGGAGAGCAGCCATCTGTTCAGGGTTACACCTCTGAATTGCTGTTTCTCTGAACTCGCCTGATTCTGTGTACGTTAATTTGAAAAGTAAGGTCTGTTTCCCCCCTTTGTCATGTTCATTTATCAACACTACTGTAAGCATGTACTTACATTCCGATGTATATTAGTGACTTTTCATTGGCTATTGAATAACTGGGAACCCTGGGGTTTCTGAATTCAGTTGCTGACTATTTTTACTCTGCCAGCAGACTTTATAGAACAAGTTATTATATATGTCTTACTTTTGTCTTACTCCAAAATAAATGGTCTTGAATGTTTATGAAATTAGGGGCAACTCAGGCGCTATTCAACTGGTTAGGACTCTAGTAGTGCTGAGCTGAAGTACAGTGGAAGGTAAAAGAGAATTATGTATGGCAGTGATCTTCTTTAAAAAAAAATATATTTCTTTATTGATTTCAGAGAAGAAGGGAGGAGAGAGAGAGATAAAAAACATCAATGATGAGAGAAAATCAGAATCATTGATTGGCTGCCTCCCATAATCACCCCCCTCCCCCACACTGGGGATCGAACCTGCAACCTAGGCATGTGCCCTTGGCCAGAATTGAACCTTCAGTCTGCAGGCTGATGCTCTATCCACTGAGCCAAGTCGGCTAGGGCTCTTACTTCTTTTTTAAAAAAAATACTTTAACATTTAATTTTGAGAGAGAGGAAGATATTGTGATCCAGCTAAGAGCTTTTCCCTGTTACCTTATTTGATGTGGTTTCTTTACTGAACCATCAAGGTCACCCTCCTATGAAGAAAGCAGAGTAACATCTGGATTATTAAGAAAATGAAACACATTTTCTTAAACCTGTCCAATTACTATGTTAGTAGATATTATTAATAAGAAATTGGACACTACTCTGCCGTAAAAAGGAATAAAATTTTACCCTGCAGGACAGCATGGATGGACCTGGAGAACATTATGCTACGTGTGTGAAATAAACCAATTAAGAGAAAGAAAGTACTTATGATTTCACTCATATGTGGTATTTAATGAACAAATTGAAGTGCCAAGCAAAATAGAGACAGACTCATAGATAGAGAGCAGCAGACAGCCCTGATGGAGTGGTGGTGTTGGGGATTATGCAAAAAAGAAAAAAAGAGAGAGAGAACTCATAGACATGGACAACAGTGTGTTGTTTGTGGGTAGGGGCAAAGGGATGCATGGAGGTGGGAAGAGGGCATAGAAGGGATAAGTGATAGAAAAAAATAAGATCAAATCAAATTCAATTCAATTTAAAAAAGAAATTGAAATAGCTCTCCCTTCCTGAGATTTGCTTGGAGAACCTTCTGGGTTCTCTTCTGTAGTTTGGTTTTGATGACCTTGGACATATCCTTTTTAACCTTCTTTAATTCATCCAAATCATGTCTCATAGAGGTTTGTTTGGGGTTTAGAAATGCATTGACATTTTTGGAGTAAATGGTTAAGTGGACAGAAATGCTATTCCTAAGGAAGTTTGAAGGCTAATGCAAATATTTTAATTGTTCTTTTCAACTCCCTTTTTGGAGGATCAAGGAGCATTTTATTCTAAGATCATATATCTCTTTAGCAAAATTTGTTGAGTGGCATGTATCAGACCATGACCAGCACCCTCCTCTGCTCTCCTGTGTTGCCAGATGATGCTTCTGAGAACCTTGCAAAGGCCTTCATTTCCCCTATGCCAGGCGACTGCATGGTGGCCATTTGCAAGGACTTCCATCTAGCTATCCAGTCAAGAGCAGAATGTGCTGTTTTCCACTATATAATGAGTACTTTACCATATACTGTTTGATTGCAGTTAAAGGTGTCACAAAAGCAAGCTTATTAGAAAGTAAGCTCCATGAAGGAGGAAGCCATGGCTTATTTCTCCTCGATTTTTCTCCCACACAAAACAGCAGTGAGGAATTCTTTACCAGGGAGTCCATGGATGAATGGTTTTTACATGATTATGTACTCAGTGAAATTCTAAGAAAAATTACTTTGCATGTGCAGTTTTTTATGAAGAGGGTCCATTATTTTCATTAGGTTCTCAAAGGGGTCAGTGGCTCCATGGTTAACCTCCATAGGTTAACAACTCTGATGGACTTTTAATGAATACTTGAATGGTAGAAACTGTAGGAAAACAGATGTGACCTCGATGTATGAGAGAGAGTTGACATGATGGGAAGCATGCTTGGGATGGCTCTCAGTTCCCCAACATTGGATATATTAAATTAATAGCTGGATAGCAACCCATCAGTGATATCATTGGGATGTTGATCTATTTTTTTTTTTTTTGCTCTGTGATTCTATGACAATATCATCTTCACTAGAGAATACTTCTAGTTCTTCATGCATACCTCCCCCTGATATTCATTTTTGTCTGACTTACTCTTTGAACATCATATATACCTAAAGAATCTTTTTAACAGATAGCCAGAGGCCTGTAAATCAGACTATGAGAACCATGGCCCTAATAATGTGGGTGAAATACTGAACAGCAGGCAGGGAACTTGGCATGAACTCTAGAAAATAAAGAGAAGGTGGAATGATTTTTGATCAAGGATAAAAGATTCATAAGATAGTAGTTGACAAGTGGGTTGACATAGTTGCTAATAAATTAAATGGAATAGGATTTAATTGAGTACTAAATTGGGCTAGTTAGCTTTAAATTTAGACTTCTGAACAATTTTTAGTTTAGGCTGCAATTTCGTTTCTTTTATTCAAAGAAATTAGGACAATGCAACTCCAGAGTTGAGTTTCGGAAGATCAAAGTGGTAAAAACACACTCATTTTCAATGATATACATATACAGATTTGTCCATGAATATGTAAATGTATGCAACAACATAATGCCTTGACATCCATGGAAATATGGCTCCATCCACATGAATGCATTCATTCACACATATACAAGTGTAAAGAAGATTAAATATTATATCTAATAGAAAACTTTTGCGGGGATATTGAATATTTCAAAGTAGTTGAATAGCCAATGTATGAGAGGAACATTTTAGGTACTATAATGATGCCTCTTTTGGGGTTAATGTTACAAAATGTCACAGGACATATAAAGAATTGAGTCTAGGCAGAACCTAAGCTGACAGTATCATACTAAGAGATAGCCTCTATCTGTGGTCGGCAAACTGCGGCTCTTTGGCCCTTGAGTGTGGCTCTTCTACAAAATACCACGGCCTGGGTGAGTCTATTTTGAAGAAGTGACATTAGAAGAAGTCTAAGTTTAAAAAACTTGACTCTCAAAAGAAATTTCAATGATTGTACTGTTGCTATTTGGCTCTGTTGACCAATGAGTTTGCCAACCACTGCAGTGCCTACATGAGAGAAATCTTAAAGATATCTATTATAATCTAAAGGAAACTGGCTGTTATATACTCCAGTTTTCCTTTAGAAGTGTATTTATTGAATCATGTTCACCAACAACTCCAGTCCTAGTTTATTGGGTTGATGGTAGGGCCCTTTAATCGAATGCTTCCTCAAAATGCTTCCTGGTGATCTTCTGAGCTGGCTGTCTTATTTACTCTTTAGTATTCTGCAGAGTCTCACTATTTTTTTTAGCATATGCATTTTTGATGAGAATGATATTGCTATTTTACATAAATTTTGTAAACTCTTTGAGGAATGCAGGGATACACGGAGAGGATATGGTTATGAGCTTCTTCCTTTATTTAATCCACCCACCACCAACCTCAGAGACCATTATGAAGCTGTACTTACAAAAGCTAACTGATTTGCCAAGTGGTTTTTGCTCTAAAGGGACATCACCTATTTTTAGCAACAAAGAAGTGTTAGGAAGAGGAGGAAGGCATACCTCAGAAGGACAGATCTGAAACGAAGCCCAGAAAACTAAACAAAGTGGAGTGAAAAAACAAAAGAGGACCTAGTGAAAGGTGGCTGAAGTGCAGAACTAATATTCTGGGTGGTCATAGGAAAGCAGAGCTACTGTGTTAAGAATTAATATTGTCTCTATTTTGTAGATGAGCAGCCTGAGACTCAGAGTAGTTAAGTCTGTTTTCCCTCCCTCCCTTCTTCCTTCCTCCCTCTCTCCTTTCCTTTTTTCCTTCCTCCCTTCCTCCGTACCTCTTTCCATCTCTCATCTTTTCAACAAGGTTAAATTTAAAGGTTAATAAAACATGGCATCTTTCTTCCAAGGGTTCACTTTTTGTGATGGTAGCAGAGTTATAATTATGTAATAAATGCTATAGTAGATGCCCTAGCTGGTTTGGCTCAGTGGATAGAGCATTGGCCTAAGGACTGAAGGATCCCTGGTTTGATTCCGGTCAAGGGCACATGCTTAGGTTGCAGGCTTGATTCCCAGTAGGGGGTGTGCAGGAGGCAGCCAATCAACGATTCTCTCTCATCGTTGATGTTTCTCTCTCTCTCCCTCTCCCTCCCTCTCTGAAATCAATAAAAATATATATTAAAAAAATGCTATAGTAGAGGTATGAATCCAGCCATATGGGAGCTCAGAGAATGAAGCATTCCATTCTGCTTAGTGACATCAAAAAAGGATTCTTGGAAGAGATAAAATTTTAGCTGAGTCTTCAAGGATGAGAAGGAGTCTGCTTAGTAGACAAGGAAGATAAAGAAGCAATAACAGTGTGAAAGATATTGCTGGCTGCTCACTCAGCACCCATTACCTTCTCTCTCTCTTGGAGAGCTGAGCTTTTGTCTGGTGTCTCCCCTTCTGCTTGGCTCAAGGGAGGGTGACCCCATCCTTGCCTTTAAAAGTAAATGGTGATTGGTTTAAGCCAGTTAAACCATGCTATGCCCTCACAAAATGGTAAAAATTGCCAACCAGATGCATAATAATAGCCGGGACGGCTTTCAGTGTGGCACGAATATGAAGCCTATCTCAAGGAGAATGAACAAGGAAGTAGCATTTTAGTATTTGAAAGGTGAGGTAAAATTACATGGGCTCTGTCATATTCATGCATTTAAATCTACTGGGAAATTAAGCAACCAATGCTGTGCAGTGTCATCACCAGAGTTCTTCACGTAAAAGAATGAAGATGTTTAAAGAAAAACCTTCAGGCTCCTGCCAGAAGATGTTCCCAGCTACAAAATGCCTAATTCAGTGACTAGTCCTTGCAAATTAAGCAGCTCTCTGAAAACTCAAGCTTCAGCCAGGAGCTACATCCGGACTTAGAGGTTGAAATCAGTATCTCCTGCTGATCAAGCTGGACACACTGAGTAATAGGTCTAGCTTCTCATTTAATTCTCAGTGAGCCCCTCCTTTCCCTCTCCAATGGTGTGGCATTTAATATATGTCCTTCATGCACACCATAAAACTTGGCATTGTCAAGGCCGATAAGAGAGCCCTACCTATTTCAGTCTCTACCCTTATTTTTAGAGCATTCGGTAATGAGTATCCTAGTAAGTCAGCAGAGGACAAACAGATGACTTGGAATAATAATTGACAGGTAAAGGACAGGTAAGGAACTCAGGCCAGCAGGTAGTGGGTAAGACCCACCGAACAGTTTGGAGAGAGAGACTTTATTTTCAACTGCCTCCAGTAACACTGCTAATAATAATAAAACAGTAAGGCTAATAAATGGGAAAAGAGCATTTCAAATAAGCATATTTGTCATTTAGAAGAAATGTTTGCAAAAACAATGGTCACTTCCAACCCCTGGAGGAAACTACTGTTAACGGCTAATTGTGTATCTTTTTGGAAGATCTTTATGAATATATAAGCACACGTGTATCTTGTATTTTTACATGAAGATGTCATGCGACTTACATCATAAATATCTTTCCATGTTAGATCTCAATGGGTCTTTCCAATTCCTTTGAACTACTGCAAAATATTGTGGGAAATACTTCAATAGTTCTCCTAAGAATGAACAGTTAGGTTGTCTGTGAACTTTATTCTTTCCTTAAGCCTGCTGCAGCAAATAACATTCATACAGCATTTGATACAAGTGCAAGTGTTTATGTAGGATGCATTTCTAGAAAGCAGAATTTCTGGATTAAAATCTATGTATATTTTAAACTTTGATAGTTAATGCAAATTCCCATCCTAAGAATAAATTCCTTGAAGAAGAATTGAGGGAGCAAGTGATACGGACCTTTCAGAAATGTACCTATTTATCTTCCTGGGAAGCATCTCAAACTCGATAATCTGAAAACCTTCTAAAATCAAAGGATGCCTAGAATACTAAATAACATGTAACAATGAGCAAGGCTTGCAAAAAAGCAAGAAAATCCCAGGAACCAAAAACAGGAAGCTGAAAACCAAGGGAGGAAGGAGACATTGAAGCCACCGATGTCCAGGGGCGTTTTCTGCTCCAGGTAACCAGGATGCTCAGTGTCCAACAGCCACGTGAAGACAGGACCTTGAGCCCAACCAAGTGGAGAACCAAGGGGAAACCAAGACTCACAGGAAGCTGGAGTCTTCAAGTACTGCCATGAAAAGATGGGTGTGAAAAAAATAACCAGCAAAAGGAGATAACAAAGCAAAACCTCTGGCTTGGCCTCCTCACACAGTGGATAAAAAGTGACTCCTGAGAATTTATAACCTCAGGCCTGCCCTTACATGGTTTAGGAGTTCTAACATAGATCACCTTGGGCACCTTGTGTGCCTCGCAGAGGCAAATGCAAATTCTCTTTAAAGACATGTGTCTTTAACCCAGGCTGCAAAAGATTCCCATGGATACAAGGCTTGATTGACTATAAACTCACATATGGGAAGAAACAGATTTCTATGCATGAATGTACTCAGAATAAACAAGAGTATTAGACCTCTGGGTCCTCGGATGATTGAACAATCAGATAGTGGAATATAAAATGAGTTTTCTACTTTTAAAAGGTTTAAGGAAATGATATCAGAAGTAAAATGTTACTAAGAACATACACATAAATCAAGACCTGGCATAAAAAAAACAAAGTAGAAATTCTAAATATAAAAAAATGATCCTTAGAAGATTAGACTCCATTGTAAAAAGAATTAGCAAACTGGAAAGATCTGAAGGAAGTACCAAAGTGCAGAACAAAGTTGAAAGGATGGAAAATATGAAAGATGTTGAACACGTGAGCTTAAAAGGGACAAACATAGACTGCATTGGCATGCTTGGTGGAGAAGAGAATGGCAGAGGAACAGGAAATGTTTGAAGAGATAACAGATGAGAATTTCCCAGAATATATCAAAGATATGAGTCCTCAGATTCAGGAGACACAATAAATTCCAAATTTTCCCATTGCATTTGAGCACAAATACAATTAAAAAAAAATATTTCATTGATTTTTCACAGAGAGGAAGAGAGAGGGATAGAGAGTTAGAAACATCGATGAGAGAGAATCATCAATCAGCTGCCTCCTGCACATCTCCCACTGGGGATGTGCCCGCAAACAAGGCACATGCCCTTGCCCGGAATCGAACCCGGGACCTTTCAGTCCGCAGGCCGACGCTCTATCCACTGAACCAAACTGGTCCCGGCACAAATACAATTTTTATGAAATATAAGTATATTTTCCAAAACAAAAATTTGTGAGATCGTTTTCTATTTTGCAAATATCTTTAATATCTGCCTTCACAGAAGGTAGCTGGGTTCTCACATCTGCTTCCACATTTCATATGTTTCAGTATTTCATGTCATGTAACCTCTGGAAAACTCCAACCTCTGAGAGAATGAGAATTAAAAAAAAAAAAAAGACAAATCATGTCTTAGTATTCACTGCAAATACACTTTTGACCTTGTAGAACTCCTAAAAGCTCTCCAGTTTCCTCAAGAGCTTCTAGAGCACACTTTGAGAACCCCTAATTTAGGTTAAGTTTCCTATTATGGGTCCTAGTTGGTGGATTGGGTGTTACAAACAAATTTTCTACACATTCACACATCCACACTCCATAAATGCACTGCATAAATTGTGATTTTTCAGGGAATTAGTACACAATAACGTACTCTTGGATTTGAAACAAGAGTCAAGGGATTAATTTCATCTCTCTTCCATGATTCAGAGGATTCATCAGGGTCCTGCAATGCCGTCTTTGTGAACATCAAGTATATTTTGTTGGTGTGTGCAGAAGTCTTGGGCTTTACCAGATATTTTTTGGTTAATAAGATGGTAGATAAACTACTTGTTACTGCAGTATGACTGAATGGTATATGTCAAAGATGACTATGATTCTCTACCACATCATTGCAAAAACTGCCCAGAAGTGGGAGAGAGACATAATCATCTACCAGAAGACCAGCACATTGGTGTTTTGTAAGCAAACTGATGCAAACATTGATGCAGAGACACTGACTCTGGAGAACAACGGAAGAGAATTAGAGGATGTTTTTTCATTGCCTGGAAAAAAGTCTCATTTACATAGCTTGAATTAAATTTTGCCATCAAATATTCTTTCATCTGCATCTGATTGTGCCTTATTTCCGATTTTATGTCATTAAAGAGATGGTCCCCATCTGAATCTGTGAAGGGATCAGGTTCTCTGTTGATTTCACCCACATTAAACAAACATGATCCACATGTTTTTCCTTTCTTATTTATTTCATTGCATAAAATCTAAGATGCAAGGCATTATTTCAGTAGCTCCAAGAAAAAGACAGTTATAATAACCCACTGGAACTCAGACATCTCAGTTTCAATTAAAAAGACTAACATTCTCTCTAAATATTTAGGTGAATCCACAAGGCTTAATCCTGACTCATTTCTAGTGGATCACAGATAGTAGAATAATAGCTGGCCAACCTATGACTTACAAGATGACAGAAAGAATTAAAAACTGTTTATTCTGTACCTCATTACAAAAGAGGAAATAATATAAAAGAATGATTTGTTCCAGTAGAAGTTTATTACACAAACACATATTAAGTACCTCTTGAGTAGTAAGCACTCTTCTAGCCCCTGGGATACAAAGACAAATCAGAAACAATTCTTGCCTTCCTAGCAGAGGAGATAAACCTGTAACTAAAAACTGATTTTGAATGTGACAAGGTTCATAATAAAGATATCCTATATAATAAAAGGCTAATATGCAAATAGACCAAATGGCGGAACAACTGAACAATGGGTCGCTATGATGTGCAATGATTACCAGGGTGAGTGCGCGGAACATGGCGAGTGTCAGCCATGGCAGATTGGTGGAACAGGTGAGTGGGGCCACCAGACCAAGGTGCCCCATTGGTCGCTGTCATCAGGGTGAGCCTCTGGTGGTTACTGAAAATTCTTTGCTCCCGTGTGCCATAGTCCTGGCCCTGATTGCCCCTGAGGGCTTCTCCATCTGCCCCTGTTCCTGAGGGGCAATCGGGGCAGCAGCCACCGCTCATAGCTGCTGGTGGCAGTGCTGGCCCCAGTAGCTCTGTTCTGTCAGCAGGTGCGAGTGGGGCCAGTGCCATCAATACATGGGAACAGGGGTGGTAGGAGCAGAGCCGCAGTGGGAGGGGCCAGGCAGGGGCACGAAGGATGGGCCGAGACCCACTCCGGTGCCCACTGCAACCTCGTGGCCCACAGTTCCTTTCAAGGTATGATACACGAATCCATGCACTAGGCCCCTTGTGTATTATAAATACACATATAAATGTCACAAAGTTGTATGTAAATGTCACAAAGGGAATGATCCATTCTGCTTATGAGATCAGAAAAGGCTTTATCTTTGAGTTGATTTGAGGAATAAGTTGCAATTTTCTGGGCTGTAAAGGAAGGTTAGAGTATTCTAGGCAGAAAGCACACCATGGGCAAAGGCCTGGCATATCCAGTCAGTGCAAGCAATGCAGTTTGGCAAGGTTGGAGCGAAGGGTGAAGATAGAGGCCAGTTGGAAATGATGCTGCAAACTGGGAAGGAATCAACTGGCCAAGGGGCTATAGCCAAGCGAGGAAGCCTGCACTTTAGCTCATCAGTCTCTGGTTTCCCAGATATGCCCTAGAAACTCCAGGGGATTCACAGAGGTGCTTGAGGTGTGGGTGGGAGTGTGGTCAGCAGGCAGAGAGTTGCTCCTACCCCCAGTTCAATAGGACCCACCCAGCTTTACATGTGTGCATGCCTTTTTTTTTTTTTTTTTTTTTTTAATATATTTTATTGATTTTCCACAGAGAGGAAAGGAGAGGGATAGAGAGCTAGAAACGTTGATGAGAGAGAAACATCGATCAGCTGCCTCCTGCACACTCCCTACTGGGGATGTGCCCGCAACCAATGTACATGCCCTTGACCGGAATCGAACCTGGGACCTTTCAGTCCGCAGACCAACGCTCAATCCACTGAGCCAAACCGGTTTCGGCATGTGTGCATGCTTTTAAAGTCGGACTCCATTTTACTCAACAGTTGTTCATTGAGCAGAGACTGGTTGCCAGACATTTGACTGCCATACATAATGCATAGCTTCCCGGTGCTAGGTGTCAGAAACTCCTAGCTATCCCTGACGGGGAACGGCTCTTGGGTGTCAAGAGAGGGATTTGATCAGATCACTTCTTAGAAATCTCACTGTAGTTGCCGTTTGGACAATAGGTTAGAGAGCAGAGAGACTAGGTAGAGAACGAAGGTATAAAATCGATAGGACTTGAGGTACATTGAATGTGGAGATGGAGACAATGGCATGTTAGGATAAACTCCAGGCTTCTAGCTTAGAAGAATGTGTCTTCCATAAGGAAGAACCTCTGAGGCTTTTAACTTTTAGGGAGATGCTGGAAGGAGAGCCGGTGAGAGGCTGAGATGGGGAGCATGGGGGGTGGAAAGGAAGGGCGGGGGAAAGAGGCAGAATTTCAAGAAGGGAGATCTGTAGTCCATTGCTTTCAGGAAGATCGACCAGGAAGTATTCACTGGATTTGGCACATGGGGAGGCTCGGGTGACTTCAGCAGGGCCAGTTTCAGTGGAGGCCAGATTGCAGTGGGCTGAGAAGTGAAGAAGTGGAGACAGTCTAGTTTATCTTCTTCACGAGAATGGCGGTGAAGGCATATTACTAGAGAAAATGCTGGTGTTGGAGGCATGAGGTTATTAATATGTGTAGGAGAGGAATCCAGGATGGAAAATTGAAGATAATGCTGCGTGTGTATGTGTGTGTGTGTGTGTGTGTGTGTGTGTGTGTGTTTGTAGTTGCTAAGGGAGATCCTTAGCAAGTGGGAGGAAGCTGCTTTCCAACATGGTCTTTATTGAGAAGCCCTAAATATATAAGAATTTAATAGGAATGTATGTATTTAGTACATATGTATTCATATATCTGCCTATCCATATGTTTGGTGTATTTTGGGGGAAGTTTAGTGAGGAAAATTTGAAAGCAAATTTCAGTTTTATTAGGGTACTGGAGGATTTGGGGTATCAAGGAACCGTGGAATCCAAATCGTGTTGGTTTAGTTATGAAATTTCTCTATTGAGGACATTCAGACCTCTGAAGTCACAAGGCTGCCTTTGTTTAAGCCTGACAAATACCTTCATAACTCATGTTGGAGTGCACAGGAAATGCTCAGGAAGTGTTTTTATCATTGGTGACTCCTGGAGAAACTCTTTCCCCTCTCACCTCTCTCCATCGCTTTATCCTTGCTGGCGTTGAGTTTTTCCATGAGTCGCCCAAAGCTGTTCCCCCACCTCCCTTTTAATGTACCTTACAGGATTCAATAGTGGTTTTTCATTGGTCACCCATTTAGATGAAATATTATTTTCTGTTCCATAGCTGGATTTTATCAGAGATGCTGGTGACCTTCTGAGACAAGCCAGATGTGTGAAGTTATTAGCCTTTGGGGATAATTTTAAAACAAGAAATGACATCATATTTTCTAAATTGTTGATGTCATTTTTGTGCTTTAAAAACATCATGGTATATAATAACTTGTGAGCTGTCACTTGCTATGACCCTGCCTGAAGGGCTGGTGGTGAGGGGTACGGATGGGAAGATTGATCTGGTTAACACATAGCTCTGAATGGGGGGCTAAAAATCCATGTTTGGCCATGACTGGTTTGGCTCAGTGGATAGAGCATTGGTCCATGGACTGAAAGATCCCGGGTTCGAATTCGGTCAAAGGCATGCACCTTGGTTGCAGGCTCGATCCCCAGTAGGGGGCATAAAGGAGGCAGCTGATTGATGTTTCTCTCTCATCGATGTTTCTTTCTATCCTTCTCCCTTCCTCTCTGTAAAAAGTCAATAAAATATATTAAATAAATAAAAAAAAAATCCATGTTTGTTCTTGAAGGTGCTGCTCATTTTCTTGAAGGTGGGGCGGGTGGGAGACGTATATTAAATCCCACTGTGTGTCAGGTGGAGAGTGAGACAGCATCCACAGGTGGCTCACAGGGGAACACAACACCTAGTTAGCAATTAGGAGGGAGCTCAACCTAATATCAGAAAATGTTCCTGGCAGCCGGGCTTGTTAAAGCATGAAATGGCCCCTGGGGAGAGCTTGAGTTGGCACAGGCTTCACCTGGCCACAGTATTTATTAGCGATTATGAGAGTCAGGCTAGGTCTCCCAGACAGGAACAAGCCTGGTTCCTATGGTGTTTTATAGGTTTTGACATTGATTTTGCTCCAGACAAATCTCTCACTGTTAACTTCTTCCCACCTTAATTCAGCAGAAGAAACATGTTCCTGGTTTGTTCAGCACACCAGCTCTCTCCGCTTCTGGGAACTCCTCCCAAGCATGCGCGGTTATGATTTCCAGTCTGTGGTACCTGATTTTATCGTGCCAAGGCGTGCTGACTTATCTTCCACTGCGAGGCCAGCTCTCCTGGCACCTGTCTTGGTTCTTACAGTTTCTCTAAACAGTACCCCAATCCTAGAGCGTCAAAAGGAAGTTGACAGAAATATACTGTTCTACACACTGGGAAAGGAGCTAATCAAAGGAGCTTTTTTTAATTGCTATCATAATGATTTAGATGGGCAAAAAAGTACTAAAGTTAAATTTGCATGACTAATTAATTAAGCAAAGCCCACAACTGACAAACATAATTAGCACATTCGAAACTGAAACCATGTCCTGGTTGCCTTAACTTGGAGCCAAAAAAGACACGTGAAGCACCCAAAGCCCCCTTCTTCCCACGATGTAGGTCTGCTTGTATATTTAGGTGCATTCCACATGGAGCATCATTAACTGAAAAACCTTCCTGAGGATCTTATTTATTTATTTTAACAGGGATTTTCACGAGTTTTGGCATATTTGTTCAATGTTTCAGCGGCTAAATTTTATCGAATAGAGCAGAAATCTTCACCAATGGGGGAAAAATATCTCTATAGCTATCATCTATCTATCTATCTATCTATCTATCTATCTATCTATCTTATTTATCTATCTATCTATCCATCTAATAATATTCACCTACCTTTCATTTATTCATCTATCTTTCTATAAATTCTTATTGGATCAGCTTTTATGCTACGTAGATATTTTGTGTGGGGAAGTGGTTTGATCTGGAGACACGGGGAACTATGTAATGCCATGTCCAGTTACCATGGCGCTCCCTCAGTAGAAATGCATACTGCTTTTTTTTTTTTTTTTTTTTTTTTTTTTTTTTTTTTAATATATTTTATTGATTTTGTACAGAGAGGAAGGGAGAGAGATAGAGAGCCAGAAACATCGATGAGAGAGAGTCATCGATCAGCTGCCTCCTGCACACCCCCTACTGGGGATATGCCCGCAACCAAGGTACATGCCCTTGACCGGAATCGAACCCGGGACCCTTCAGTCCCCAAGCGGATGCTCTATCCATTGAGCCAAACCGGTCCCGGCTGCATACTGCTTTTGGTAGCAAATCCTCAAGGTGCCAAAGTAAATCAGAGTCTCTGGCATCCTCGTTGAGCCAAAGCCATGCTGGGTTCGGAGAAGTGGGGACAATATGCTTTCTGCAACTCGGTCATGCTCAGTCTGTGTGTGCCGTGCTTTGTCACTTGGCTACCAAAGTAGAATCGCTGTATTCAGGGTGCCACGAGGAAAAGTCACTTCCCCTGTAGCCCAGACATCCTTCCTCTTTCCATAAAGCAATGACCTCAAATGTACTAAAGACCAGTCTATCTGGGTCAGGCACCATGTTCTGCTCCCCATGGCAAACCCTCAAATGTACCTGCAAAACCAAGTTCTCGTTCTTAAGCGATCGCAGCACAGCAAGTGGCAAACCTCCCTTCATGCAAATGGACTCTTAAAGGTCCCACCCACCAGCGCAACAGGCTTCATGCATTCATGGAACTGGTGCCAGACACTTCCACATACAGGCCACGCATGTCTGATACCAGACTGGACCTCTGCCACTTACACACGTGCCTCCTTGTGTAGGAATTCACACAGATCTCCATGTGTAGAATTTCATTTCCTTTAAAGTTTTTCTTTCAATGGCAGATATCCTGATGCTGTGTAGCTTGGAAGAACTTTTCATCCTCGACAGAGAGTAAGAAGCATTATGTGACTGTAATTATGAAAACTTTAAAAAATGCGGAAAAGTGCTGAGGACAATACTGTGATACTGTGAAATACCTAGCTGGTCATCAAGCAGAATTTCCAATGGTATTTGTTATATTTGCTTCAGATTTTTTTTTAACTCGAATGAATGCTTTACTGATAATCTTTGATCTCTTCCATTTTCATTTTTCTTTTCCTCCCTGTGGGCCTTCCCAGGGGCATCGCTGTTATGATTCTGCTGTATGGCCATCCCCTATATTGCTTACATTTTTACTGTATATGGAATATGCCTAAAATACATGTAGTATTTTCATACATTTTGTAAACTAATGGTTGTAAAACTGATGATTATTACATTTTGTAAATCATATTTTTTGGGGGGGAGGGTGGCGGTTAGAGGGTTGGGTAAAAAAAAAGTTGAAGGGATTAAGAAGTACAAATTGGTAGTTGCCAAATAATTATGGGGATGAAAAGTATAGTACAGGAAATATAGTCAGTAATATTGTAATACCTGTGTATGGTGCCAGGTGGTACTAGACTTATTGGAGGGATAACTACATAAATTATATAAATGTCTAACCACTATGCTATACTTTGGAAATTAATGTAATATTGAATATCAACCGTAATTGAAAAAAACAACACACAACTCAAGATAAATTTTGAACCTGGAAAGGGAGTAAGGAAAATTCTTAGATTCCCTTGTTTTTATTCTGTGAGCTTCAGTTTTAATGGGGAGCAGGAAAGAAAGCAGAGGTTCGAAGCAAGGTGAGGAATTGGGTTCAAGACCTCCAAGATAAATCCAGGATCTGAAAGGTGACCCGTACACACATTACCTGGAAAAACCCACTCCTCCTGCATTCTCAAAGTAGGAGAAAGGAACCTTGCCTGGCTCAGCCTGGCTCTAGGTGAACTGAGCCAAAACCATGGTGGGTCTGGAGAAGTCGGGAAAATATGCTTTCTGGTGATAGGCTGGGAGCCCAGAGCAGAGAAGGTCTAGGGTTGGCATTGCTGCATCCTACAAGTTTGTTTGTTTTTAAATATTTTTTATTTATTTTTAAAATATATTTTATTGATATTTTACAGAGAGGAAGGGAGAGGGATAGAGAGCTAGAAACATCGATGAGAGAGAAACATCGACCAGCTGCCTCCTGCACATCCCCGACTGGAGATGTGCCCGCAACCAAGGTACATGCCCTGACCGGAATCGAACCCGGGACCTTTAAATACTTTTTAAATTGACCTTTACAGAGAGAGGAAGGTACAGGGAGAGACAAAAACATCGATTGGCTGCCTCTTGCATGCCTCCCACTGGGGATTGAGCCTGAAACCTGGGCATGGGTCTTGGCCTGGAATCTAACCAGCAACCTTTCGTTGCACAGGACGATGCCCAACCAACGGAGCCACACTGGTCAGGGCTGCGTCCTGCATCAGAGAACAAATGTTTTCACTGTCATTCAGTTCTAAATCTTTTATAACCCCACTTTAATTTCCTCTTTAACCTTTGATTATTTACAAGTGCAATTTCCACTTCAAAATGTAAGAGCGTTTTTATTTTTACTCTCTGTTTTATCCTAATTTAATTGGAGTGTGGTCAGAGTAGGCAAACTGTATGCTATTAATTTTTTGAATTCTGTTGAAACATTTTTATTATGTAGTGGTTAATTTTTTGTAAATATGCCACCTGTACATGAAAATGTATATTCTCTAATTTGGAGGGCAGTCTAGTGTTCTCTCATGTCTAGCATGTCATGTGTGTGGATTGTGTTGTCTGTTTCTTTGATCTATCTACCAGTGTCTGAGCCAGTCATGTTAAAAATCTCCCACTTAAATGTGGACTTATCTAATTTCCTTTGTAATCCTGTTAGTTTTTTTTTTTATTTAGATATGTCTAAACTATAAATTCATACAAATTCATGATACCTAGTTATATTTTCTTAGAGACTTTGAATAAATCATTTCAGAGTGAAGCTCTTTATCTCTGCTAATGCTTTCAGTCTTAAACTCCACTTTATCTGCTATTATTGTTGTTCACTAGAATTCTTTTGCTTAGCATTTGTCTGGTCTATCTTTTTAATCTCTTTATTTTCAACATTTCTGTGTTTATTTTAGGTGTGTCTTTTGAAAGTAGCCCATTGTGTATATGTGTGTATGTATTGTGTATGTATGTATGTGGAATATATATATATATATATATATATATATATATATATATATATATTCCACAGTTATACTAAGTTTCTTAATTACCTGAATTTAATTTGTTTCCATCGGTGGTGATTAACGACATAATTGGAATTATATCTATCATATTACGTTATTTTATGTTTACCAAATTTTTTATCTACTTGCATTTTTATCCTTTCTTTGCTCTATTCTGGATTTTACGTTTTTATTGTTCTTTCCTTCACCTCTACCCCAGCAGTTTGAAAATATTAGATTCTGCTTTTTAAATAAATTTTTTACATTTCCTGGCAACTTGAGCCTCAGTTTCTCGTGTGTGACAGATATTAATAGTATCTGTTTCAGTGTTTCTGTGATCATTAGCATGATGCACATAAACCACACAGTGTCTGTTAGAGATAGATATAGATAAACACAGATAGATAGAGATATATAGATACGTGAGTCGTTATATCACATCAAATAGACCAAATTAGAATAGACTACAACCTATGATATAACAGAATATGAGCCTGTGACTTGTAACCAGGTTTCTTCTGCTCTTCCTCTTTATCCTGGAATTTTGATGCACTGTTTAGGCTTTGGGGGATGGAGAATAGCAGGTCTTTACCCTTCAGGTTTGGGGTTGTGTCTAGGAGCCTGTGGTTTTTAATGTTGGACGAAAATTACAGACTTAACAGGGGTTTGGTGCCTGCATGGAGCTAGTGGAAGAGGAGTCCTATGAATGGCAGGGATCTTATTCATAGGCACATTCTTCCCTGCGGACCATCCTCCCTGTGGTCTGAGCTTATGATTGAATCTTTGACAGTTTGAGCTGCAGGAAATCATTGTGGCTTTGGCTTGTGAACAACCAGTAGTGGGGAGGCAGGCTGAAAGAAGTAATGCTTTGCCCTGGCTGGTGTGTCTCAGTGGATAGAGCATCGGCCCGCACACCAAAGGATCGAGGGTTTGATTCTGGTCAAAGGCAAGGGCGTGTGTGGTAAAAACGAAAGAATTCTTACTATTTGCAACAGCACGCATGGAACTGGAGAGCATTATGCTAAGCGAAATAAGCCAGTCAGAGAAAGATAAATATCACAGGATCTCACTAATTTGTGGAATATTATGAACAACATATACTGATGAACCAAAACAGATTTGGAGACAGAGAAGCATCATTCAGACCGTCAAACCTCAGAGGAAAGGAAGGGGAAGGTAGGGGTAAGGGGAAGAGATCAACCAAAGGGCTTGTATGCATGTATATAAGCCTAACCAATGGACACAGACACCTGGGGGGTGAGGGCATGAGTGGGGGTGGGGTGGGTAGAAGGGCAATGGGGGATAAGGACACATATGTAATATGTTAATCAATAAACAAAAAAAACACACACACCCATACAAGCAACTTAACACTCCCCCCCCCCCAAAAAAAAATAAGCAGACTATCACACTGAAAACAATTAGTATGGCTTTAGATTTAACACAGTGTATTTGTTGCAAATAAAGGCTTCTAAAATCTTAATGAATCCTAATAAAATTATTTATTATACCAAAAAAAGCCCACCAAAATTAAAAACAAAACAAAGGCAAGGGCATGTATCTGGGTTGTGTGCCCCCCCAACCCCCCACTCCTCTACCAGGGTGTGTGTGTGTGTGGAGAAACAACCACTTGATGTGTCTCTCTCCCGTTGATGTTTCTCTCTCTCCCCCTCCCCTCATCCCCTCCCATTCTCTCTGAAAAGCAATGGAAATATCCTTGATTTATATTCTATTGGCTAAGGATTTTATAGAGGTTATTTATAGAGGTACATAGTGGGAGTGGGGATTGGGGGAGAGCTGGAGAGTGGATTATCTTAAATATCTATATGAATAGCTAACAGGACAAGACTTCAGACAGAGGGCTGAGGACATGGTAAAACTCACAGCTAAGGTGGGTAAAGAGGACTGCACCCCATTCTCTGCTTGGGTAACATCTATGCATATAGAGCTGAGGGTCTGGCCAGGAAAACAAGTGGAGGTCCACATGTGATGGGAAAGACCTGGAATTCCTAGGGATTCCCCTTCAAAGTCAGAAATAAAAGATCAATCATTTAGGAAGTAAATGTAGCTCCTGCTGACAGGAGGAAGGAAAGGGAGAAGGACAAAGGGAGGAAGAACCGGGATCTGAGGGACAAAAGTAATCGATAGAGTGAAACCATAGGAAGGTTAGGGCGACAACATCCAGTGTTATTTTACTAAATCCGGTCAGCTTCCCATCGGAGAAGGAGAACACTGTGAATAGATCCAATACACAGAGAACCTTGAATGTCAGGGTCACTGTTCCTCCTCTACCCCATAATGGCTTGTAGGTCAGGTGAGCAGTTAACCCTGGGTGACTTGAGTTTTCATTTTTTTATTTTTATTATTTCCTCTCGTCCTACATGGGAAGAGGCCAGTGGACCTTTAAGTGACCCCAGGGCAGGGCACCAAGGGAATAAGGACAAGCTTCCTAGTAAGTGACTGGCCTAGATAATGAGTCTTTGAATAACCAAGAATGGGCTGTATTGTCATCCTAATCCTGGCGCAGCAATTAGACTTCGACGCTTTGAACTAGGCTGTGACAATTTGCATGTGTGGATGCGAAGCTGGATAGTTTTTAATTAGCAACCGAATAATGGGTCCTGCATCTCCTCGGCGGAGGAACATCTTGGTTCACATTTCTGGGAAGTCTAGAAGAATGGAGCGGGAACTCGGCAACGCAGATGCGGTGACCACAGGTGCTCTTTTGTTTGGCTGGAGACGTTCTTTGCAATGCGCCCAGCGTGCCATCCCAGGTCACCTTTCAGGCGCCCTGTTTTGAGACACAGCTGACTCCCAATTATAAAAGTAAAAGCAATTATCCGGAGGCTCACCATGAATCCAAGATTGCAGTTTGACGCTTAGTTAGGAGAAACAGCCCACACCGGGCAAACAATCTGTTTAAAATGCAGCGTGCGCGCTGACTGATTTGCATCAATAACAACAGTCACATCCCTGGTGGCTCTTCAAGATGTTCCTTTCTTTCCGTGCCATGGGAAGCGAATGTTCTGCTTGGATTTTGATGTCTCTCTTGCACATTTCTGGGCCTTTTGCATATTAGAGATGAAGGGAGAGAAAGAACTAAGAATCACAAACAATGGCATTTTAAGACTCAAGTTTGGGAGTTATTTTGATCCGCAATTAAGATTTCCACGTTGTTTGAACTGAAGTTAAAAATTCAGTTGTTAATTAAAGCATCTGCAAAATGCAATCTCGACTTTCTCCCAAACAGCATCTTTTTCTCTCTTTCTTTTTTCTTTCTTCCTTTTCTTTTTCTTTTTCTTTCTTTTTTTTTTTTTTTTTTTAATAGTTTTCGTTGATTTAAGGGAGTGGGAGGGATAGAAATATCATGATGAGAGAATCATCAATCGGCTGCCTCCTGCATGCCCCCTACTGGGGATCGATCCTGCAAGCAGGGAATCCGAACCTTGATCTGCTGGTTCATGGGTCAAGGCTTAACTATGAGTCACACCAGCCAGGTGGCATCCTTATCTTTTAAGCACAGAATAGGTTTGTGATTCTGTAGCTCCTAGTATGTAGAGAACTCATAGAAGGTATTACTCACCTCAAATATTCTTAAAATAATCCCGATGAAATACGATCTGAACAATATAAGTATTCCTTAATTAACTGAAACGCTGCTTAAAAATAATCATCTTTAGAGATTGAATGGTGGAGAATATTTACAATATTTAAAAAATGTCATATTATATTTAGCATAAATGATAAGATTAAAAGAACCAAAACAGAACACAAACGCTGGAACTCTTGCCAGTAGGGCCATCAGCGTTATGCCGACTCTCCAAGTGAGTCTAGCTGAAAGACAGAAATTCCTAAAGCCTGGTGATTTACTGGAAATCTAGGCTCTTTTGAAATGAAGTTTAACATTTACACTCATTCTTTTTCCTCTCTTAAATTTTCTGGACTTAGCAGACATGTTGGTACTGTTCTAAGGCTTAGTTCTTATTTTAAACTAGAGGCCTGGTGCATGACATTCATGCATTGAGGGGGCCATTCCTTACCCTGGCCTGTGCCCTTTCACAGTCCGGGAGCCTTCAGGGATGTCTGACTGCCGGCTTAGGATCGGTCCCCCTGAGGTGCAGGCCTAAGCCAGCAGTTGGACATCCTTAGTGCTGCCATCATTGCCACAGCACTGGCCAGCTGTGAGCCTGGTTTCTGGCTGAGTGGTGCTCCCCTGTGGGAGTGCACTGACCACCAGGGGGCAACTCCTGCATTAAGTGTCTTCCCCCTGGTGGTCAGTGTGCATCATAGCAACTGGTTGTTCCATCGGTCGGTCAATTTGCATATTACTTTTTTATTATATAGGATTGTGTATCTTTTAAAACTTGTCTATCCAACAAGCTTATAAGCTCCTTGAAAACAGGGGCCATATATTCAACTTAAAATAAGTCATACAGCCTGGCTGGTGTGGCTCAATGGTTGAGTGTTGACCCATGTACCAGGAGATCAAGGTTTGATTCCCAGACATGGCACATGCCTGCCCGCCTGGGTATCTGGCTCGATCTCCAGAGGGGGGCATGTAGGAGGCAGCTGATCAGTGATTCTCTCTCGTCATTGGTGTTTCTATCCATCTCTCCCTCTTCCTTGCTTTCTCTAAAATAAATAAAAACATATTAAAATCTTACATAGCACCTGGTAACATACCTTGATACATTAGAAACCCAACAGGTAGACACTTCATTGATTTCATTGCTAATATTTTTAATCTTGTCATGTGCTTGAAAACCTTCATTTTCTTTAAATATGTGGCCTTAAAAGGTTCGCTTCCTTCTAAAACGTGGAACTTTTATTACATTGAGGAACTTGGTTCCCCATTACACGCAACCTATGAATTGAGAGACATCTGTATACATATGCCCCTCCCTCTGCTAGCACACACACAGGCAAAAGTAAGTGTGGTGGTGGAAGTTAATTAAAAAGGTCTGTAAAGGAGACATTGATAACTGCAAGATAATTAACAACCTAAGGTTGTGTCTTGTATCAGAGCAATAAGGCTTTGTGTTTAAGTAGCAAGATGGAAACTCTATTTTTTTTCTATACCTTGTTTCCTTAGAACATCTTACTTTGGGCATATGGAAATTTTATACTCCCCCAAACACTTATCAAGCCCACTGCGGTACCGCCAATTTCCCTCTTGAACTCTGAATAGGACGGTTGGAGAGAGCTGGCAGTTCTGCAAAGCAGAATTAATCTCCTAAATCCTGCGTGTACCTTTTGGCCTGGGACAGAGCAGGGGAGGACCGCGTTGTTGGTATTAATATAGTAAATGGCCTCTCTAAGCTGACTTGGTTGTAAACAGGATGCTAGCGACTTGATCCTGACAATAAGCCTGAATATTATTTCCCTCCATTAAAGAGCATTTCAGGGCATGGCTCTTGCTTCTTGCAGCAGTTTGTAGGATAAACCGGAGGGTGAAGGCAGCAGAGAAACAGTGGCAGATCTTACTCAGAATAGAACCAAACTCTCTCTTCTACTCTCTGCCATCAGCAATGAGTATCTCTTCTGAAAATTCACTATTAGCGGTAGCCCCAGAGCTGAGCCCCATTAGACACTTCCCATCTTCCTGTTGTCACTATGACTTTCTGGCCCTTATGGCTTAGAAGTGCAGGAGACGTAAGTGTATCTCGTCCCATATTACACAGGCCGCTGCTGCCGTGGTTTCCGCTCTCGCTTTTCCTCCTCTCTCAGGGAAAACAAGGGATCTGCTTTCCACAGAAACCCGGCCGGAGCAGGGCCAGCTGTCTGGGGTTCTCTGTAATCTAATAGAGCACGTTTAATGACTCAAGAGAGGCCTGCTGCCCATTGCGGCTGTGGCTCATGAAAAGATAGACTATGTTAATTTTCTGAACTGGGTCTCCGAGGCTGAATCACATCATTTAGGCAATGCCTCTCCTGAATGAACTGCCGAGATCTGAGTATCCGGCATCTCCCGCTCACCAAGAGAAGGGCATCCTCAGATGGTAAAAAGCTGCTGCATGCCGGCTGGGCTGCGTCCTCTGTGGAGGAAAATGGCTAATGGATGCAGGTTCTCCATGGCTTGGGGTAAAAGAAGATGTATCCGAGTCCACAGGAGTGGATGCAAGAACGGACATGATTCAACACATACATAATCTGGGAGACAAAGGAAGCTGTAAATCACGGGATGCAGACAACCTACACCCTGCAATTGCTTGTTCACTTGTCCGTGTCCCCCACCTGAGTAGTTTTTTTTGGTGTGTGTTTTTTATACTCCTCACCCAAGGACATTTTCATTGATTTTCAGAGAGAGCGAGAGCGAGAGCGAGAGCGAGAGCGAGAGCGAGAGCGAGAGCGAGAGCGAGAGCGAGAGCGAGAGCGAGAGCGAGAGCGAGAGCGAGAGCGAGAGCGAGAGCGAGAGCGAGAGCGCGCGAGCGCAGAGGGAGGGAGGAAGGGAGAGAGGAGAGGAGAAAAGGAGAAAGGGGTAGAGGGAGAGAGAGAGATTGATTGCCTCTAATCCATGTTTTCCTCTGGGCAGCACACTTCTCCCCTGTGGATAAATGTGGATAACGAATGTCTGGAGCTTCTCCTTTTAGAATATGCATTGCTGCTCATTGCTTCAGAACGAACTCGAAACTCCTTAATACAGTGTACAAGGCTTGATGCCCTCTTGGTGCCTGCCTTCCACTCCAGCCACCTCCCTCTCTCCTCTCCAGCTGGGTTGAGCTACTCTCAAGACACCAATTGGCCATCGTCGTCTGTGGGTCAATCTCTGTCAGCATTCTGCCTGGAAATGTTACCTGCCACCTCCCCACATCTGCCTCCCTTGTAATGACAGTGCTGGTAGTTAAACTCTGGGCCGAGCAGGACTTACACGGATTCTTCCATGGAATCCTACTACAACCCATGAGTACCATTATGATTCCTACTTCTCAGATAAGGAAACCGAGGCTTAGTGAGTGGAAGAGCCCTACCCAGGCTCACACAGTCAGCAAGCGGTAGCACAGGGAGCCCGCTCTAAGGCTGTGCTGCCTCCCAGCATGGGAGCTAAACCAGGTTAGATGGCTCTCCTTATTATTTAGATGTCACTGGCTCCAGAATCCCTCCTGGGGATGGCCCTCCTCCAGCCTTTAGTGGGTCACGTGCTCTTCCTCTTCTTGCCTTCCATTTCTCCCCTCGCTGCACGCATCATGCAAACTCCCTGCCATTGCTTGTTCACTTGTCTGTGCCGCGCCCGCGCCCCCCCCCCCCCCCTCCGGCCTGAGACCCGCAGGGCAGGGTCCTGCTGCCTCTCTTGCCATTTTAACCCCAACAGCCCCCCCCACCCCCCCCAGAAAGCATGGCATTCAGCAGCAGCTCAGTACATGTTTATGGTGCTTTGATTGGGCGGAGCTCTACTGAAATCCCGGCACGCTTCTTCTGGCAGGAAGCGGTTAATCCTCATCCCGCTGGTATAAATACTTCTCCTTCCTCTGGGACTCCCGAATGATGTGAGGAGACGAGATGGAGGCTGTCTTGTGGTTAACAGAGCTTCTTCCTAGGGGTCAAGGCTGCCACTCGGAGCTTTCTCTCCTCCATCACTTTCTGGTGTACACACACACACACACACACACACACACACAAAGATAAACCAGGAAGTGGCTTTTCGCTTTACAGAAAGATTTGCCAGAGGATCCTCATTTCTCATTTGGCCCGTTACCCATGTCATGTGACACTGGAGCTGGTAGAAACGCTGGACTGTAGCCCACCCAACCCTTTACCATTGGAAGGAGCCTCAAATTCACCATCAGTGAGGGGCCAAGCAGGCCTGTCATCGACATCTTTCATTTAATGATGGACTTATTTGGTGCATATAAAATATGAATACAATTTTTTTTTTTACCTTCACATTGATAGGAACAAATGTGTTGGCTCTGAAACAACTTATAACTATTTGTACTCATCATCGGTGCAGAAACAAGAAAAAACTTCGTTGAAGTCTAACATACATTCAGAAAATTGTATATAGCTCGGTGAATTTTTATAACGTGAATATAACCATGTAACCAGTGCCCAGGTCAAGAAAGGGAACTTTAGGTCCTTGGTTGATTACCACCCATCCACCCTCCCCTACCTTCCCTCTGAGACTATGGACACAAACAATGAGGTGGTGAGGGCCTAGGGCCAGGGATGGGGTGGGTTAAAGGGGACATATGTAATACTTTCACCAATAAAGAGTTACTAAAAACAAAAAAGAAAGGGGACATTAACAACTGATGATGTTTACTATAAATAATTACTTTCATATTACCTCCTAAATATGTTCTATAAAATAGATCACAGGCTTATAATAATAGGAGGTCCTCATGGGGGTGAATGGAGAGGGAAAGGAACTTTTAAGATGGCAATTTATTCTCATGAGCAGCTCTTAGCATCATACGGTGTTTAAAGCATGTATCTGTTTGCTTTTGTGTAATGAAGGTGTGGCTATTGATGTGTGCTCAGGCTGATGTTGTAAAGTCATAAAGGGCAATCTTGTGTGACTCTAACGAACATTCTGTAGTGCTCACATATCTATTTAAAGCATTTTTAAAAAATGATTTGTTACATGGGATTTGTAGATATAGGTGTGTATACTCCATGGGATTTATAAGTATAGGCCACGTGAAAAACAAGGTGAAATCTTGAATCTGTTATTAGCTGTATATATACCCTGATTGCATGAAGCTCCTTATGTGTTTTACTTACTATTTGGGGTAAGTTTGAATGTGATTCTGAGTGGAGTGACTGGCATTAATGTGTGACTTATAGATCTGTCTTGTCTCAGTTCTAAGCCAACGAACCCATTACCCAGCTCTTTAGCACCAGGCTTTAAATGTCCAATTTATTATTACCTGATATAGAACTTTATTCCTGATGTAGACATTACCCAATACTTTGGACAAATTATTTAACCTGAAACGTTTTCTTCATTCCAACGATTGGAATTACCAATTCTGTCACATCATTATAATAAACATTTGGGGGATGAAACTTATGCCTAAAATTGGATCAAAATATTACACTTATCGGAAAGGCCATTACGTTACATGAACATTTTCATTGTACAGTTCAATGAATAGAATAGTGACTGGGCAATTTCTTGAAGAATTTCTTATGATCTAAAAGTTGCTTAGCCCAATGGATTTTTAATAACATCCTAAGAAATCTTTTCTTCCTCATTCCCTATCTCCATCCAAGGATAAAATTCATCCATTATTCAGAGCAGTGGCTCAACTAACCTTAGTCCAGAAAAAAAAAGTTCTTATCTGGTTTAAACTTAACTTCCTGCTGTCTAGAATAGCCCATTCAGCAAGCAACATATTAATCTGCTTAATTAACATGTATTGTGCCTTCCTTAAGGCCAGGCAGGGTTCAATTATTTGCTATAGCTAATTTTACCTTTCTCCTTTTTTGTATCTCCTTTTTTGTATTCTGCTCTCCTTTAGTCTTATCAACTTATAACAAAAGCTCAGTAGGAGACTAGCAGGAGCATGATAGAATGAAATAGAATGTCACTGAAAAGCCTGGGAGTTTGAAAGGTGCCTCTTAACTTCAGCAGGGAGGCGGGATACCACAGACCTTGCCCTTGGTTTGGAGAAGTTTGTGTGGCAAGTACATGATGGTTATTCCATTTGCTTGCTATTACCGGACTCTATATTTCTTACATGAGAACCATTATTTAAACAGGATCACTACTGAGTGTACACATTCCCCAGTGAAGGGAAGTACTGTCATCCTGTTGACACCACCAAAGCCTGTTTAGGACTATTAATTTGGTTGTTCATTTAGGCATGCATAGTTGCCACAGCAACAGCACTCTCATAGCTCCTTCAAGCCCTGTGAGCAATGAGCATCTGTTAAGGTGTCATAGTTCCTATCCTTCCTGTCACAGACCAAACCCCTCACTTGCTCTCCTTATGAGCTACATATTTATTAAGAATCCCTAAGAGAGAAGAGACTCTTTGCTGGAGCGAGTCGAAGGAGAGGGCTAGCTGAAAACGGAGGCCTTTGTTTTCCATGGGTTGCTGCAGAAGATCTGAGAATAGGTGGCTTGGAAGTCAGATGATTATGAACAATGTTGGTCAGCTGAAATGCGAATAAGTCCTTGGCAAAGTTCATAGCCAATCTCTAATACAGGGTGGCCAGGACACCGAGTGTCCTGCTGGGAGCCAAAATTGTAGATTCTAGCCTGTGGTATGCCGTAATAGGGTGCCGCCTCTTGCCAACTATTTTTCACATGCCAAGACTTTCTCCTTAAGAATTGTATGGTTTTCAGAAAGTGCGTGTTCTGAGGGGACATATTTCCTCTTTTTTTATTTCCTCTTAACCTCAACTGGTAGTGAAAGCTTGCATATTTTCAAAAGCCTTTGTTGGAACTGATAGATAACCATCTTCTAAGACAGCGGTCACCAACAGATGGTCCGTGGACCACTGGTGGTCTGTGAGGTCCGAAAGATTGGCAACCGCTGTTCTGAGACACTATTCAACATGAGTCCTTGTCTTTGATCCTGTGTTAATTTATCTCATCTGTAACTTACACCATCAGAATTGGAGGAGAGCAGCATTATGTGCTTGTCAAGAGAAAGGAGTGGAAACAGGGGCAATCTGCCTTTTACAGCTGTTGAGATGAGATATCTTAAGTTTTTGCAGAATCTTTAGTTGAAACTTACGTGTAAAATGTTAGGGCATCTGACTCAGTAAGTTTATCAAAACATCATTATAGGTTTCCTACTCCTGCAATTACTCTGATCCAGATGATCAAGAACAGATTTCTGTATTCATTTCTGCAGAGAAGCTTACTCATGTCTCTTCAAAATTCTCTTACCTGATGATGCCTATTGTTCAATAATAGATAAAATTTAACAGAACAATCTTTTACTTGGAGGAAATTATCCTTGAGAAAAATCTACTAATCAAGTAATTGTCATCTCCACCTTTCAGTTTAGAGGAGAAACTTCTAGGCTGAGTTCTATTCTTAGGTAGGAAGGTTGAGTCTGGGTTACTCTGGCTTCCACAAGACAATGAGTGTGTTCTAGGCTTCTATTTTTTGCAAATGTTTGTGGGGACTTCTGGACCAATTTTTGTAGGATTCTCCTATTACCACCTACTTTTCTGGACTCTTTTTACTTTCTATTCCCATTTTATCAGAAAATAACTCTTCTCTTCGTTTTATTTTTTTTACTTCCCTAGGATCATAAGATTATAGTATTCTTGAGTAGAAAACACCTCTCGTTTTCTCGTATACATTTCTGTCCTTAATACTTGCAGTCCTTAACTATGCTCATGTTGTCCATTTTTAAAAATTTATAAACATTAATTTGTTACAGATAAGCACAAATCAAACACTTTTTATTATATGCAATTTATTATACCAGTGCAGTTTTAAAGGAATCAGCCCTAATTACAAATAAGATTTTTTTTCCTAGTTCTAACTCTGATTTTAATTCAAGGGATGACCCTGGATAAGTCCTTTAATTTTTCTAAGTCTCAGTTTCTTTATCTGTAAAATGAGAACAGCATTTTTAATAACTTATTATAAAGATAAATGAGATACTGTATGTGAAGACTCCTGGGAAAGTATGAGGTATAATATATAAGAATGAGGTCTGTGCATAATCACTTATACTGAGTGTCTCTGGGGTCCACATCAGCCTATTAGCTTTGACTATATCGTTGGCCAAGGTGGCAAAAATCCTATTATAAATCCACTGCAAAAATGTAGATTTACCTTGACCAAATAATTTCACTACTAGAAATCTATACTAAGGAAATATTCACATGTGTGCATGCAACCACAAATGTTAACTGAAGCATGTAATTGGAAAACTGGAAACAACCTTAATTTTCCATCAGTAGGAAGAAAGTTAAATAAATATCCACACCACGGAACACACTGCTCCTCTAAACAAATAAGATTGATGTATTCTGTAATTGCATGAAATATCTTCAAGACACAAGTTGCATGAAAAAGCAATTCACAGAACAGTACATAGTGTATTATCTTATTTATGACAAAACACACACAGGGAAATAAACAGAAACCTCATCTACATATGTAGTGTACCTACACTAATAAAAGAGTAGGATGCAAATTGACCATACCTTCACGACACCCACCATCCAATCAGGAGTGAGTATGCAAATTAACCCAACAATGATGGCAGGTTAATTTGTATATATAGGCATTCTGCATCACCCAGCTACTCCGGGCCTCTGGGCAGCATGGGAAGGTGGAAAGGCGGCTGTGGCCAGAGTGAAGGTGGTGTTAGCAGCCAGGGGAAGGAAGGTCTTTTCTTGCACAAATCTTTGTACATCAGGCCTCTAGTTTGTATATAAATTTGTATCAGCCTTATGTCATCATATATCCCACCTTATACCATGCAGTGTGGAGAGTAGAGGTTAAGAAATGGGTTCTGGTGTTACACTGTCTTCAAATCAAAAGAACCAGAGGACCCCCAGATTTTAGAATAAGAATCCATTCACTCATCCATCCATTCATTCCATGTACTGAGCACCTACTATGTGCTAGAAGCTGTTCTAGTTGCTGAGTCTACATAGTGACTATAACATTGCTGCCCTCTTGAGCTTTACATTTTAGTGGCAGAACTGGGCCATATGATCCCTTCTTATCACACACAGGGACCCTGCTGCCGTGCACCCACTGCTGCTCCTCTGTCCTCTGTGTGTATAATATATGCCGTGGGAAAGCGCATGGGTGAGCAGGAGCCTCACCTTCCAAGCGTGGACAGCTGGAAATGCGAAGTGCTTGCTAACGTATCTAAGTATAACGCTGTGCATTGAAAAGAATACTGAATTCTGAATAAAGCTGACCTGCTTCCATTGGATAGCCTTAGGAAGACCCCAGAGGCTCAGAAGAAAGCGAATGTTGGCAAATATACTCCGGGATTGGAAGGGTCAGAAGAAACAGATCACTCAGGTGTGTGGCCATCGAGAATGCAGCAGAGGGTTCTGGCGGAACTGCTGGGAGACCCTAATCTGAAGAGGCAGAATCACGCAGTGTGACGAGGGGGCTCCTGTCCCCACCCGGGAAAGGCTCGGTGGCCTCAGATCTGACTTTCCTCTCAGCCGCGCCTGCCCAGCTCATTACCTCATGTGCTCCACTCTCTGCACTGCCCAAGCTCTTCCTGAGGAGCAGGCAAACCTCCCCTCCAGGGAGGTCACCACGGATTGCAGTGCTTTGCTTCATGCAGACACCATCCCCAGGGAAGGAGCCATCACTTTCCCTGCTGGGCCACAGATTGAGGAGCCCCAAGGCTTGACGGCAGGCCAGTGCCAAACCAAGCTTCCGGAACCAGGCAGAGGTGCCGGTTTGTATCTGAGCTTAACTCCTCTTTCAGAAGAGCATTCCTTGTCTTTGTTTCTTATTTGCATTTAATCCCCACGAATCACAATTTTGTTCTGCGGATTCATCTAGCAAAACACACGATTCAAGGGCTCTCGGTCCTTGACTGGCTCACAGAATGACGGAATTCTGAGAAGATCGGCCCTCTCGCTAGAGACGTGGAACCAGGGCTTGGGAAAGTCAAATGTCCAGCCAAGGTCAAGTGGCTAGTTGGTGAAAAGTGCTGGACTAGAGCTAAGGTTGCCAGGATTCTGGCAACCACACAAACACATTTTTATTTTATTTTATTAGCAATAGGAACATATGCTCAAAAATAACTCCTCAACCTCCTAGAAGAGAGATCTTAGAAGTCATAAGTAAAAGAGTATAGAGTTGAAGTTTGAGGTATCCTTTCTCTTTATTTTCAATAATGTCTGGCTTGGCACAGCCTTGACTCTGAGATGTGCTCTCCTGGAGTAGCCTGCGTGTGTGCCCGTGTGCCCAGGGGTGATGTCAGCATGGCTCTCTGAAGATTTCAAGAGGATGCCTTCTCTTGGGTTTTATTTTGTAGGAAAATAAATCTGTGGTGGTTTTGGTTTTCCGTGTCTTACGAGCTGGGGGAGTCAGCCAGGAGGCCACTGTCTTCTGATTTTTCTATGTGGTCATCATCTGCACTCCATTCAGGCCACAGATAAGACCACTGGATCCTAGAAGGGATCTCAAGGATTGTCCATGTGGTCATCCGTGGGGAGAGCGAGGAGAGGTATGCAGACAAGCAGCTCCGACCAAAATATTCCTTCTGAAAGCTCTCATACTTGCAGTGTGAATTCACCACTGGAAGACTGCCATGCTTTCTATTTTAAGATCCCATGTCCCTTATGTGTCGCTCTGCTGCTGCTTATTCTGCAGTGTGCTGTGGAGAATAGGGATGAAGACAGAGCATCCTGGAGCCGGACTCTCTGACTGCAAATCGTTTACATTGACTAATTTGGTGATTATGGACAGATGACTTAATCTTGACGGGCTTGTTTCCTATCCTTAAAGGGATATGACACATTTATATAACTCAAAACGATTGCTATGAGGACTCACCAGATACAGTATAGACACACTGGCACCTCTCGCGTTAGTTGTTGCTGTTAACGTCTTCCGCCTGTGTAGCCCAGCGGTGTGGAAAGAACACTGGGTCATGGGTCAGGAGACACAAGGTCCGGTCCTGGCTCTCACTCGGTGCGGCTACATGAACTTGAGCCAGTCACTTGATCCCAGCTCACAGAACGCAAGACACAGAAGCAAGTATTTTGTCTAATCTCCTCAACTTACAAATGAAATTGGGTCTTGAGAGAGGAAGAGCCTCACCCACGCTCCACAGGGAGTTGATGTCTAGGCCAGGATCAGCTAGCACCCGCTCTCTTCATTTCTAGCCTAGAGTTCTTATATTCATTACTTTGGGGACGGAAGACCTTGCCAAGTGTCCCCAACGCTGCTGAAGATCTAAAGACTTTGAGTTGGCAGGCAGAGGGTTCCTAACAAGCTGTCTTTGGGCTGTGGCCACCCTAGAGGCAGCAGCCAGTGAATTCTAATATGTCATGGTTGGCATAAGTGTCAGAAGCAGAGAGATGCCTCTAAGATGCTACTGGAGGAACACTTCTGCACCTCTGGCAACGCCAGAAAACTCCTTCCTGACTGACAGGACAATGTGGAGCTGGTGCTCAAAGCCCAGCGGCTTAATAATTGACTATGTTTCTTCTTCTTTCGTGGCTCCGGGCAGAAAAACTCACAGCGACTGTGTCTCTGTCTTAAACTGTGGATGTCTCCTTTTGAACTCTCACTACAGGCCCTTCCCATCCCTTTCCTTCTCTCTTCCAACTTACACTCAGACCCTGGAATGCCAGGTTGATCAGAATATCCAGTTTCGGGCACATGGCTTTGACAGGTAAGACCCTCTTTCTGTTTTGCAGCCTGGCCATGACAGACACTCAAAAGCTGTTGTTCCTCTGCTCATTATTCTAACTATTTCTCAAGTTTCTGTCTCTGGGGCAATTCACACAGTATGCCTCTCCACTGATTCTTGCTGAATCCTCCCAGATTAACTTTTATTATGTTTCTCTGAAGCCCCAATAGTCTCCCCACTCAGAAGTGGTCTCCTATTCCTTAGAACTTTCAAAGCATGTACTGATGGTGGCCAATATGTTCTACATGTCTGTAGTGTTCTCTCTCGCTTAACAAGCCCCTTTAGAACAATATATTGACATATTTTTCTCCCCCAAAGCATTTAACAGAGTTCCTTGCCTATTGCAGGGACTCAGACCTGCTTGGACAATTGCTGACTTGTTAGTGGGTTGAGTAAGGGGCGCCAGCTTTAATCAAAATGCTATTTCCTTTATATCAAACGTGCTTTCTCTCACCTGGTCAATGTGGCTCAGGAGGTCACGGTTCGATTCTGGTCAGGGCACATGCAGGGATATATAGATATTTAAAAGCGCTTTTATCCCCAGGTGTCAGTTGCAGCCATTTGAAGGCTCCTGGAAGCATTGGCAGTGCCCAGTCATTTTTAGAATTCTACTTGTTAGAAATCTGGAGGGACACATTTTTGAAATTAAAGTGAATTAATGGGACATGAGTGAGGGATGGGGGGGAAATGGGGGAATAAGGACACACATATAAAAAATAATATAATTAAAAAAATTTTAAAAAATAAAGTGAATTAAAATTAATTTTGCTCTTCCTTTTATTTTTGTTGGCCCAAACTGACAACACAAGATAGACAAGCAAAGCAAGTTAACATGCTTTTAAAATGCAAGTAAAAGTTTAAGGTTGTCAAAAGCTGTGATGAGTGAAGAAGCCCTGAAACTTTGAGTCACTCATTCATTCATACATTCATTCAGCAACCATTTCCTGCAGTTTGATTTCCTGCCGTTCAGGAGGAAATACCGTTGTGTTATTTTGTTTATGCAAAATCCTATATAACTTTATTAGAGCCCTATGTTTTTGGTAAATTAATGGTCAAAATAAATTTTTGTTCACAGAAGCACCTCGTGACAATTTATATCCCCAAATTCAGGTGAGAAGAATGCTAAGATTAATCCTTGGACTTTCTTAATCCATTTCGTCCCCGTTTTCTGCTTGCTTTTTACATTTTGTATTTAGAGAATAATAAGTGAGTCTTCCCGTGGCTAATTAAAAACATGCAAATTGAACTTCTCAGGCCAGTAGTTAAATGGAGGAGCTCCCTGGGCAATGCTTGCTTTTTTGCTCCCAGATTGTTGTGAGTTTTGTTCCTCTCCAAGCAGCACTTTGTATTTCTGTTTTCTTCCCTCACAAAGACTAAAGCAGCCTGAGTTTTACAATAGCATCTTGTGAAAGAAGAGGTGGGGGGAAAGACACAGCGGTTGTCCTAAAGTGACTATCTCCATAAAGTGAGCCAGACGAGTTTTTCTGTTTCCTGGCACATATAAAAGTCATATTTATACTGTAGTCCATTAAACATGTAATAGCAGATGACGAAACATGTACAGACCTTAATTTAAAAATACATCATTGCTAAAAAAAATGCTAATCATCATCTGAGCCTTCAGTGAGTTGTAACCTTTTTGTTGGCGGTGGGTTTGTTGGTGGAGGGTCTTGCCTCGATGTTGATGGCCTATGCCTGATAAGATGGTCGTCGCTGGAGGGTGTGGTGGCTGTGGCAATTTCTTAAAATATGACAGCAATGAAGTTTGCCACACTGATTGACTCTTCCTTTCACAAGTGACTTCTTTATAGCGTGCAACACTGCTTAATATCATTTTACCCAAAGCAGAACTTTTCTCCAGCCCTACGTTGCTGCTGCCTTATCAGCTGAATTTATGTGATATTCTAAACCCTTTGTTGTCACTTCAACAGTCTTTGCAGCATCTTTACTAGGAGTGTAGATTTCATCTCAAGAAACCACTTTCTTTGCTCATCCATAAGAAACAATTCCTGCCACGACCAGTTTGGCTCAGAGGATAGAGTGTTGTCCTGTGGACTGAAGGGTCCTGGGTTCAATTCCAGTCAAGGGCACATGCCCTAGTTGTGGGCTTGATCCCCAGTAAGAGGTGCACAGGAGGCAGCCAATCAATGATTCTCTCTCATCATTGATGTTTCTATCTCTCTCCCATTCTCCCTTCCACTCTAAAATGAATAAAAACAAAACATTTTTAAAAAGAGGCAACCCCTCATCCATGGCATTTTAAAAAACCTTTCTTGTTGTTATCTATGACAATTTCATCATGAGATTGCAACAGTGCAGTCACATCTCCAGGCTCCACGTCTGATTCTAGTTCCACAGCTATTTCTACCACATCTGCAGCTACTTCCTCCATTGAAGTATTGAACCCCTCCAAGTCATCCATGAGGATTGAAAGCAATTTCTTTCAAACTCCTGTTAACATTGATAGTTAATGTTAACAAATCTGTTCCCATGAATCATGAGTGTTCTTAATGGCATCGGGATGGTACATTCCTTCTAGAAGGCTTTCAACTACTTTGTCCAGATATATCAGAGGAATCACTCTCTGTGTCAGCTATAGCCTTATGGGATGTATTTCTTAAAAAAGACTTGGCAGTTGAAATTACTCCTTGATCCATGGGCTACAGAATGGATGTGGTGTTAGTAGGCGTAAAAACAACATTAATCTGGTTGTCCACCTCTCCATCAGAGCAGTTGGGTGACCAGGTACATGTCAACGAACGGTAATATTTTGAAAGGAATCTTTTGTTCTGAGAAGTAGGTCTCAATAGTGGGGTTAAAATAGTCAGTAAACCATGTAGTAAACAGATGTGCTGTCATCCAAGCTTTGTTGTTTCATTTATAGAGCACAGGCAGAGTAGATGTAGCACAATTTTTAAGGACCCTAGGGTTTTTGCAGTGGTAGATGAACATTGGCTTCAACTTAAAAAGTCATCAATTGTATTAGCTCCTAATGAGAGAGTCATCCTGTCCCTTGAATGTTTGAAGTTAGGCATTGACCTCTTGAGTGATGAAAGTCATAGGTGGTATTTTATTCTGATACACGGCTCTTTATTCTTCATTGACAATTGTTGTTTAGGGTAGCCACCTTCAGTAATTATCTCAGCCACCTTCATTAATTATCTTCTGGATAACGTGCTGCAGCTTCTAATAAGCACTTGTTGCTTCACCTTGCACTTTTATGTTATGGAGACGGCTTCTTTCTTTCAATCTCTTGAGCCATCTTCTGCTAGCTTCAAACTTTGTTTCTGGTGGTCCTCACCTCTGTCAGCCTTTATGGAACCGAAGAGAGTGAGCACAAGAGATTAGGCTTTGGTTTAAGGGAATATTGTGTCCGGTTTAATCTTCTATGCAGACCTCGAAAACTTTCTCCATATCAGCCATAATGCTGTTTCACTTTCTTCTCATTTGTGTGCTCACTGGAGTAGCACTTTTAATTTCCTTCAAGAACTTTTCTTTTGCATTCACAAATCGGCTAACTGTTTGGATACAAGAGGCCTAGCATTTGGCTTATCTTGGCTCTCGGCATGCCTTCTTCAGAAAGCTTAATCATTTCTAGCTTTTAAATTAAAGTGAGAGACACGTGACCTTTCCTTTGAACACTTAGAAACTAGTGTAGGGTAATTAATTGTCCCAATTCCAATACTGTTGTGTTTCAGGGGATAGGGAGGTCCAAAGAGGGGAAGAAAAACAAGAGAACAGCTGGTCTGGTCAATGGAACAGTTGTCACACACCCATCATTGATCAGTTAAGTTTGCCGTCTGATGTGGGTGCAGGTCACAAACAATTACAACAGTCATATTATAGATCACTGATCACACATCACCCTAATAAATATAGTAATAATGCGAAAGTTAGAAATATTGCAAGTATCACTAAACTATGACCCAGAGACACAAAGGGAGCCCTTGGCGATATAGAAATGGCCCTGATAGACTTGCTCCATGCAGGGCTGCCACAAATCTTCAATTTGCATAAAATGCATTATCTGCGAAGTGCAGTAAAGCAAAGCACAATGAAGTGAGGTATTCCTGTAATACACTTTGATGTCTCCAACTTGAAATCCATGTTTTGAGAGCCCTGATATACCTCCTAGTATTTGGAATAAAAACTTTTAATCCCAAAGCTAGGGCTGTTTGCAGAGAAGAATGCTTGTGAAAAGTGGATGTTAACATTCATCTCACATCTCACCAGTGTCCTGACTACAAAGCACTTCCATTCTTCTCTGGGAAGCGTGCGTTGTATACATGTCACATACTCATGGCATGTCCACTCTTCCCTTTGGCTGCTGTCCACAGAGTTATTCATAGCTGTTAACCTTGCCTTGAGGCTGAGGGCATTTATTTTGGGTAAGAAAAGGTGGAAGGAGAAAAAGACTTTCTGGGAACCATGGAACCTTTCCAAGAACCCCTCTCTTGACAATCAGAATTACCCTGGAGATCTAGGAATTTATGTCTTTAGGCTGAAATCCACTGTTCTCACTAATTTGCTTTCAGGTACAGGTGCTGTGGTGCCCTTTTAGTAATGTCATGGCTCTTTGACCATATTCATAGGCTCCTGGGCAGTAAGATGTTTTGAAAGCCAATAAATCCTGAGATAGAAGAATAGATTTTAGAATCACTTCTCTGCTGAAAGCTTAAGACAAACTTCCCTTCGCTCCTGTGAATCTCTTAGCTCATCTAGGACATTTGCATCCAACAGGGCCTCAAGTAGCTCTTGTTTCTTCTGATATGACATTGACTTTATGATGTCATGAGTGGTTACCATGGTGGCCATAATTGTGATATGAGAGATGTGTGAATTCAGGTGTGGAGAAGCTTAGCAGTGACAGATGGGTCTTTGAGAAAAAGATGAATTTCCTTTCATTCCAACTTCCTTAGTAACAAAAGGATGAAGCTTTAAAAAAAGGAGGTGGTGATAGGGGGCTAGAAGGGGGGAGGATGTGCATATGATAACTGAGAATCAGCCTTTGCACTGCATGCTTCTTATGCTTTGCACAACACATTGGAAAGTCTTCCATTTCATTGTTTTTTTAAAATTATATTTTGATCACATATCTTGTCGTATGGTGATAAAAATAACTTTATGTTCTTTCCTGGAGAAAAAAAGATGGCTTCTGATAGCAGAAGAAGTCCAAGTTGAACAGGGAAATCTTTTGAATGATACACTGGGAAGCTCAAAGGTGTTATGTTTTTGTTCATTTGGGGGAAAGAAAACAAAAATTATTGCAATCTGCAAAACACTACAAAAATAAGTTAGAGCCACGTTCGCATTGTAGCCAGACGGGCTTGCTGCTGGCTTTTGACACGCTCGGAAAATGAGACTGCAAAACCCACAGGGAATTCTTTCCCCTGGATGTTAATTAAGTACCCACCATATATTTATTTCCTGTTTAAAGGGGTGGCGGGGGGTGAGGGCCCAGGCGCTGCTGAGGGAGTGTGTTAAGGAACGGATCTGGAATCCCCTGCCTCCGGCTTGGCATAACAGATTTCATTACTGCTTGTTTGGAAGCTCCATCTTTTCTTGGAAAGGACCCAGGGCCGGCAGACTCTCACAGTCAGTGGGGTGGCTGGTGACAGAGGAACCGGCTGAGGCGAGTGCAGGGAGGCCGTGCACCCTGGACTCTGAATAAGGGACCTGGGTCCCAGTCCCAGCGTTGCCACTGTGGATTTTTCTCCTTGACCTTAGCCAAGGCCCTTAACTGTTCCCTTTTCTCATCTTATTAATCAAATGATATCATTGCAAAAAATAAACATATCGGGCATAAAATATGCTTTTTAGGTCGGTTACAAATGCAAGGGGTTATCTTAATATGTGGGGATTCATGTCAGCAGAAAACTGTGTAGTTGTTTTCTCGTCCAGTGGTGCATCCTGCATGGACTTCCGGGTGCACGTGGGTACTTTGGTGAGTCCTAATGCTGGTTGCTTTGGGGGAAAAGAGGGTGTCATAGTAAGGATTCTCCAGAGAAGCAGAATGGGTGGGATCTATCTAATCTGTCTGTCTGTCCATCCATCCGTCCATCTAGCTGTCTAATCTTTCCCATGATATGCTGCCTTTAGGCTGGTGGTCCAGGAAAACCAGTGGTGTGGCCCTGGTCTGAATCAGAAGGCCCGAGAACCAGGGGAATTGATGATGTGAACCCGCCCGAGGGCAGCAGATGAAATGAGCTCAAGTAGTTGGGCAGGACCAAAGGAGCAGATTCCTCCTTTGATCCTGCCCAACTAAGACCCCTCATAATCTGACCCTGGGCAATTTCCCTAGTTCCATCGCAGACCACCACCCCTACCTCTGTCCAGTCTTCTTTCTGCTCCTCACAGGCCCCAGGCCCAGGCATCTCCCTCTGCCTAGAATCCATCCTTCTGTGGCTGCTGCCACTCCCATCTCATTTGCCTAATTCATGCTTCTCACTTTTCACGTATCAGCTCAACTATCCCTTCTTCAGGGAAAACTTCTCTCAGCACTTCCTCCTTGGCTATCTCAGAACACATTTCCTTATCTAATACCACAGCTTGTAAGCATACATTTAGTACTGTGACCATTTGATTGGTGTCTGTTTTCCCTGAAAGGATCTAAGCTCCGGGATGCTTGGCTGGGTTTGCTCCCTACTACATTTCCGGGGCCCAGTACACTGCCAGATACACCTCACATGCCCATCTAACCATGCACGGGATGAATGAATGCGTGACTCGGCAATGGAGAGAGCCATCGGGTAGGACAGCAGTGTAGGCTACACGGGAGGAAGTAGCCAGAGGTGAGGTTGCAACCAGACTTGTATCTGAGATGTTGTCATCTGTGCACAGGGGTGTGTGTGTGTGTGTGTGTGTGTGTGTTCAGTCTGTGATGTAAGTATGTGCCAGCACCACTAATGTAGGCTCCCTCAGGAATGGCACCCCCTAGAGGTGTGTGCAAGGTGGAAACCCTCACCTTATTTTGCTGGCTCAGAATGGTGACATGCCTTACTTACTCCATGTCATGTGACAAGTGAATGTGACGCTGTCTCGAGGGCCCAGCTTCTGAATATAAATCCAGCCTTAATTTTGCTGTATCTCAAGGCCACCTGGCTGAACAGTGTTTGAGTAAACAAGTGAATGGAAAGGTGAATCCTCCAGTTAGGAGCCAAATGGGGACACAGGGTCATGACTTGTCTTAAGGTCCCTGCTTGCCACTAGCAGAACCCGCTGCCCTGAGCTGTGGTTCCCCTGCCCGGATCCCATCCATTTTCAGTGTGGACTTTGCCCACATGTTGGGCCCCAGATGATAGGCTGTGGGGGTTTTCCGGCCTTCCTTCCTGATCCCCTTGCATCTTTCTGGTACACAAGGCCACACCTCCCCTGCTGTTTTACTTCCTCTGGGCCTTGCAGCCAGCGGCTCTAGGTCATCCTCTCCCAAAAGGTGTTCATTAATAAAAAGGAAAGATTATAACTCAGGAGGGCAGTGTGAAAGATAAAATAGCCTTGAAAACACAAAGGAAGGTTTTGTAAGGGTGGGATTCCTGGCTGGCTGGGAGAGTTGTGACTCTGAGGGTCTTTCATACGGGAGAACAGGAAGCAACCACAGCGATTGCCTAATGCAGCTGAGGAAACAGGCCTGGAGTTCGTGGATTGGTTAGGGCTAGAACCCAGAGGTTTCCCCCTTATTCCATGTTTCCGAGAGCCCTTCCAAATGGAACTCTTTCCTGACACCATGCATGACTGAGGGCAGCCCTGCCTTTGGACCTTCTCTGCCCCATCAGTGTGTCGGGGAGCGGGAGGGCCGTGCCAAGGGGACAGCTCAGCCAGCAGAGTGGCCCCAGGACCCGTGCCTTTAAATGCCATTATGAAATGCAGTCCATCTAGAGCTCCGTGCCTCGTCCCATCACACTAATGCAGCCATGGTATCCGCGGGCAGGGTGGCGGCTGGCTCCCCGGCAATCTCCCGGAGCCCGGGAGAGGGATTACGCTCACTCAGGCAGCCTTATCACCGTAATAAAAACGGGAGTTATGTTTATCGACTCATCTGGACTGCCCATTTAGACGATTACCCCATTTCCAATCCCGTTTCTAGAGAAAAGAGGATTGCCGGGCACTCTCTCCCTCCTCCACCCCTGGCAGGGCCCTGGATGCCGGTGGTTTCATTGGGGGGGGGGGGTGCGGGATGTGCTGAGGTAGGCACGCAGCAAAGTGGAGCTCTGCCCTCTCTGTCTCCCAGAGCTGGCAAGCCACAGCGGATGGCTGTTCCTGAGAAACAGCCCGGCAGGGGCCTGAAGCAGCTGGCTGGCGTCAGATCTCCCTGTAGGAGATTGTGCTGGCCGAGTACACGTCACCCTCGTGGTGCCCCCCTGTCTTCTCTCACTTGCAACTTCAAAAAAAGACGAAAGCAGCCCTTGGCTGTACTCATGTCTATGCGGTTACGTAACCTTCTCTCTGGGAACCCAGGCATAGAACAGCAGCATGCATTTGGAGCAAGGTGAGGAGGTGGTAAGGCAGCGAGATCCCCGAGCAGCAGGAATACACATTACAGAGTTTCTCTTGTCGCACAGAAGAACCTTTTAGGCCCTTGCTCGGAGGCCACTGACTCTTACTTAACACATAGCTCTACTGAGCTTGGTAAGCTGCTGTCTGACACCCAAGCAGAAGGGAAGTGGGAATTGAAGATGGGGGCAGACCCCCACAAGCCGGAGCCAATAGTGAAGAGCTAGACCCAAGAAAGGGGTGACATCTGTGGGGACAACTGTGCACGGTAATACTGCTCAAAGGGGGATGCTGGGCGAATGACTCTGCAGGGCCCTTCCAGCTTCTCAGTTCATGGCTCTGAGAGGCAGAGAGGCAGGGAAGGGGGACATCAGGAGGCAGTTGGTCCCAGCCGGCCTTGTGATTGGGGAAGCCCTGCATTTTGGTGCTCAGAAATACTCACCTGCTTTTGCTGGAGTCCTCCACACTCCACATCCGCTCTTGATCTTCCTTTATTCTTTGCCAGCAAGAGTAAATTCTTGCTGATGTTTCTAGAAAGAGTTCTGTGAGGTGGCTGAGTGTAATGGGTAGACATGGGCTTGGGGTGAGACAGGACCGTGTTCAGACCCTAACTCCCGACTGAGAGCCTGCTGGGAACTCTGACAAAGCCATCGAGCCCCCATGTCCTCACCTGTCCATCTCCTGTATAAGTTGTGTATCATGTCCCTTTCCACCTGTGATCCTTCAGTAGCTCCTCGCTGTTCTTCTCACTCCTCTCAGGGTACCTTCATTCCTAGGCAAGAGTTTCCAGGTCACATTTAACTCTCAAACGACAAATGATTTTTTCCACCATGCTCCAAAGATTGCATGGGATGTACTTATACTCAATAAAATACTGAGTGTCTGAAATTCAGGTTTAGCCAGGCCGAGGGACCTCACTGGTGCATGAATTCATGCACCGGGCCTCTAGTTGTTGAATAAGGGAACAATTATTCCAGACAATTCAGCTAAACCTCTAGCACAGCGCCTGCCTTGTAAACAGTAGATGCTCAATAAGGGCCTGTTTCTGTCTCTTTCAATGTAGGAAATAATCCTCCCTAGATCTGAGCAACTATATTAAGTTTGTGCTTGCCCGACAACCCTATCACAGGCCCCTACAGGAGATGAGATTCTGGAGCATTGGTCTCCTAGGATTCAGCGACAGCCACAGTTACCTGCATCAAAGCATCAAGGAGGCCACTTAATGACAGGGATGTTGGGCTAAGTAGGCTACTCTCGGTCAATCTGCAAATTAAAAAGGCATCCTTCTCCCAGTGGACAGACTTCAAATTATGAACCCATTGGCCCAAATTTCCATAATCAGGCCCTCAGACCTTTTTGTTATCCAGTGAAAGGGACCTACCTCATTCTCTTTTTTGTGGCCCGCACTCAGCACATGTATGAGTAATATTTATACCTGGTGGAGCTTGTTCTTGATGACTAGTATACCCGCATGTTTGTGTGTATATCAAGTTTTTCTTTTCACTCATTCAGTGTATTTATGACTCTACTCTGAGACCCAAAGTGGGGGAGACACCTTATGTAGTGGTTCCAGGATTCTCTGATCGATCCTAAGACTAATTATATTATCTACTTGGTGCCAGGTGCTTCACCTTCTTCACCTCCCATTCTCTCAATAACCCTGCAGGTTGAGAATTATTATTCCCCATCACTAATGAGAAAACTGCGTTTTGGAGTGCTTTAAAATTTGCCCAGTGTGTGGTGGATTCAGGCTCTGAACTACAGATGTGGGCTTCAGACTCTGAGATGCATCCACTGGAACTGGCTGCCTCCCCATGGTTCAGAACGTTTTGTAAGACAGGGTCTGCATCCCGATGGCTCCTGCTCATCAGAATGTTCTTGTATCTACTCCTCCCTCTGACTCCAGGCCACCTCACTAGAACAGGTCCCCATGAATCTATGCCTGGACAACTGCAAGAGCCTCCTTCATGGATTCCTGGCCTTGGGTTCCCTGCCTACAGGATCACTGCTGTGCTGCCATTGCCGTACTCAGGACTCACACGATTGCCCATTTTTTATTTTTTTTTTAGCCCTACACGTTCTTTGCTTTGCTCCAAAATGCTATACTGTGTTCCTATTTCATATCTAACTTTATCTGAATTAGCCACAGTCTTTTGCCTGGCCCCTATGCCAGCCATCCACATTTCCACTTCTCGTGCTGAATCTGTCCTTGGAGACCTAGCGCCTCCTCTCTATGCCCTGGCCTTTTCCTTTGGAAGCGGGAATGCCACAGGTATAAGGTTTGATCAGTCTTCCTTTCCCTGGGAGCTCCTAGGCCACAGGCTCAACCATGGTGTCTAGGAACCATCATCAAAGAGCCACACAAGGCCACGTTAATGAGGAATCCAGTCACTGCCAAGAGGCTGACTCTCCAGGAGTGAGTAGTGATTGTGCAGCCTCTGAATTTATTCTCCCTGAGGTCACAAATGGCCCAGCAGTTGAGCAGAAAGGTTAGTCAAGGAGGCTTCAAAGAGTTGGCTGTGCCAGTATGCTCACAGGAGTACAACATATTGGGGTGAGAACAATAAGGGCAAGGGAGGCCCAGGAGGTGGCAGATGACTGCCAAACCCAGGAGGACTTCAGAGCTGAAAAGTGAAAGAAAACAGGATGGAACAGGCAGCACCATCATGATTTGTCTCATGTGCAGGGAAATGGGGACAATCTATCAGGTTCAGAGGGGAAGAGAAAGAGAAAGAAAGGAAGGACGATATATTTATTGAACTCTTAGTATATTGCAGGCACTGCTTCATGCACCTTCCATCTTAATTACCTTAGTTAATGCTCACAGCCCTGAGTGATCTGGACTCTCTCAGTGTTCCCATTTTGCTAATCAGGAAATTGAGGCCAGGGGGAGGGTATGTGAGCCAGTTACCCAGCCAGTAAAAGGTAGAGCCAGGATTGAACCACACAGCCTGTCTCTGCAGTCTGCTCTCTTAGTCATTAACACCACAGTGCCTCCGGTCCAGGGGGAGAGACAGGCAGTAAACCAAGGATTCTGCAAATATTTATTTAATTACCATGGTGATGAGTAATGGAAAGGAGAAGCTCTAGAAGCTTTGTCTGAGATGGCTGGGAGACTCGGTCAGAGAAGGGAAGGGATATGTTTCCCTAAAGATGTGTCCTCTACGCTGAGCCTTTGTAGGGGTCTGCTCATGACAGAGGCAAGGGAGGGGGGATCCATGCTGGTAGAGGAGGGACAAATGCCCACATTGTACCCAGAGATGTTAGACTGCTGCCATCTCTCCTGTACCCCACAAATAGCCAGCCACCTGTTTTCCTCAATGCACAGTGCAATCTCGTCCCCTTTAACTTGATTCTTTCCCATAATGTTGACTGTCAGGAGGTTGCTCTGATTGCTTCCCTATGCTCTTGACCAAGGATTGGCAAACTTTTCCTTTAAATGGCCAGATAATAAATACCTTGGGCTGTGGGCCCATAGGTCTGTCATAACTACTCAGGTCTGCCGTAGAGACCCAAAAACAGACATAAGGTGGTATGTCAACGAATGTGGCTGTGTTCCAATAAAATTTTATTATGGATCCTGAAGTGTGAACTTTATAAAATTTTTCCATCTCACGAGATACAATTCTCCTTTATTTTTCAACTATCTAAAACTGTAAAAACCATTCTCAGCTCATGGGCTGGCCATATAAAATCAGGGAGGGGGTGGGGCCTGGATTTGGTCAGTGGCTGTCGTTTGATGATGCTGCCTGGGATCATATTCCTAGCTACCCTACCTATGCCCTATCCCCATTAGCCTCTCCAAAGGTCAAGCTCATTGCTCCAGTCAAATCTATTCCTTCTCTGGATGTACTGATTTCTGTTAATGATCTGGGGTGTCTGTTCCTTAGGGCAGTGGCCGGCAAACTGTGGCTCGCAAGCCACATGCGGCTCTTTGGTCCCTTTAGTGTGGCTCTTCCACAAGATAACAAGTGCAGGTGAGAATGTACAGTGTGATTGAAACTTCATGGCCCATGCGCAGAAGTCGGTTTTTGGCTCTCAAAAGAAATTTCAATCATTGTACTATTAATATTTGGCTCTGTTGATTAATGAGTTTGCCAACCACTGCCTTAGGGGATGTAGAGGCAGGAAAAAAAGGGACAAGAACCACTGTTCTAGCCATGTTTGGTCATTGTCACTTCTCAGACCTGCTGAGCAGCCCATTCCTGCCTTTGCTCAGCTTCCGCCCCACCTCTCTCCTCCTTTTCACCGCCAAACTTCTCCTAAGATTGTTGCCGACTCCCTGTCACCGTTTCATCACCTCCCACTCCTCACTCCTCACCCCCTCCAATCTGGCTTCCACCACATCGCTCCACAAAAACAGCTCCCACAAAGGTCACCGATGACCTCAGTGTTGCTAAATCCAAAGGACATTTTTCGGTTCTCATCTTACTTGCAATCGACACCGTTGACCACTCTCTCTTTCTTGAAAGACTCCCTCTGACTTTGGCTGACTTTCTCTTCCTCCTCTGTGCACCTGCCCTCCGCTGCCTGGCCCTGACCTCTTGAGATTCCTAGAGGTGGGATCCAGGGCCTGGTCCTCTCCCTCGAGCCACTCTCTTTGGGTGATCATGCATCAGTAGCTCCTATCCTGACTTCTCTCCTGAGCAGTGGTCCACCTCTCCAGCTTTGCACCTGACATCTCATCTCTCAGGTGTCTTAAACTGCCTCAAACTTGATGTGTCCAAAACCAAGGTCATCCATTCATCCCATTAGCTACCCAAGTAGCAAGCATTTTCCCAGCTCTTGCTATTAGTCAGACATTGATAGTGCTAAGGCCACAGTTTTTCATAAAAAAAAAAAGAGACAGAATCCTGTCCTCAGGGGATTTATAGTTTACTGCAGAGACATACTAGTACATTGACCACACCTTCAAACCTCTTAATCCCCACAGCTCATCTCTCTCTGTCACAATAGCCCTTGTCCCTTGTCCTTATCTGGGTGCTTGGCCCTGCAGTCTGTCCAGTCTTGAAAGCCAAATGTATCAGTGCCACCTCCCTTTTCCTTACCAGAGCCCCATAATCTAGCTTGCAGTCTTGTTGGCTTACCCCTAAATAGCCATTGACATGATTTCTCCACATCCCCACTGCTGCTCTCCGGCCCGGGCCTTTTCCACGTCTCTTGCTGGACCACTGGTTTATCCGCTCTGGCCAGGTGATGTTTCCAAAACAAAACTCTCATGCCCACCTCCTCTCTCCCCTCCATATAACTGAGCCAATTGAAACCTTCCTAAGACTGTCCATTGTTCTTAGACTAAAAGGAGGGAGCTTCTCATGGAGATCTCTTAAGACCCCATGTGCCTCTGCTGGGCTCTGTGGCCTCATCTCCACACACTATCCCCCCAAGGCCATGCTCCAGACTCCTGGATGGAGTTTCAGCCCCTTGTTCTCACCTTGAAGCAAGTTGCTCCCTTGGTTGGGAATGCTGCAGGCCCCTTTCTTTGCCTGGATGTCTCCGGCTCCCCCTTCAGTTCTCGGTTCCACCATCACTTTCTCAGCAAGGCCTCCGCTAACTTCTCTGCCAGATCTACCATTCCTGTTAGAGCCTCAGGCAGAACCTTGGACCACCTCTCAAGGCCAGTGGCCATTTACATCTGAAGGTTCGATTCTTCCCTTAACAGCTTTCAAGGATAGGGATTCTGTCTCTTTGTACTCAAAATTCTGCCATTAATAGCTATTTGTTAATAGCTATTTGTTCATTGGGTGGATAGATGGATGAGTAGATAGATGAGTGGATGGATGAACGAATGTCATTACTCTGCCTAAAGCATTTTCTCTATCCACCTTTCAAGGTCAGCTCAAATGCTACCCCTTGCAGGAAGCCTTTCCTGATACACTTGGCGGAAATTCACCTCCTTCCTGTGTCCCTGTGCTCAGCATGTAACTAACTGCCGCAACATTAAGTTTTACCTTGTGCTCACAGCTACTGTCCCTGTGGTCTGGGTGTTTGCAGAGATCCAGGACCAGTCTTGCCCATCTCTGTATCTCTCACTTGGCTTGGTGCCTTGGATACGGGAGGCGCTCAGTAAACACTCGAGGAATTGATTTCTTTATGTAGTTCAGGTCATTCTAACCCTGACAGCCATCCCTCCTCGAAACATGATGTCGTCACTGCAGAGAAAGGCCGAGCGAGGGAAGCTCTCAGCCTTGTCCTCTCACGGCTCCTCTTTCCCTGAAAGTTACTTTCTCGGTCACTCAAGAAGCTTCTCTCACCGAAACGCAGTCAAGACTCATCGCGAAATCGCCTGGACCTCACTCCCTTTTCCTTTTCTGGGTAGATGTTGGTGCAGCAAGTTTATTACCAAGTTTCTTCACTGCCTCGGGACCCATTTCATTCTGCCTGCTGACATGTTACATTTATTATTATTATTATTTTTTTTTAAAGAATTGCCTTCCCTGTGTTTTTATCTACAGCTGTGTTGACATGGCTTTAATGGCTCCCTAATGGTAGATAGCCATCCCTCTCCCTTTATTTTCCTTGCTCAGGTCTGATGACTAAAGCAGGAACACTGAGACCCAGTCAGCGCTCTTTTCTTGCCCATGCTGATGAAAAGGGCTTTTTGTGAAGTTGGACTAGCTCCTACAGAGCATATCTGTTCCCAGAGTCATAACTCTATTTAAAAAGTGTGGCGTGCTTTTATTTGAGCATCTTGAGTGCTTTGGGTTCCAATTAAACTCGCTTATTACTGATCCCAACTTTGCTTCTACTACCCTCAGTACTTCTATATGTCATGCGAGCTCCCGTCTGTCTGGCGTTTGGGGAGAGGCGGGTCTTCTGTGTAGTTGAATACTCTGGTTAGCTGAGTTGCCATAACTGGTATTTACGGACCCCCGATTTTCATGCAATTAGAAGCACGGTAAAAATTCCTTTGCTGTATTGCTGAGCTGATTATTTATTTATTTATTTATTTATCGATATTATTATTTCAGTTGTTTATTTTATTTTTTTCCCCATGACAATGTCTTAATTTTATTTATTTTATTATTTTTTTTAAATCAATCTTTATTGTTCATATTATTACAAAGGTTCCTCATTTCTTCCCCCCTCCACCAGGTTCCCACCCCACCCTCCATCCCCTCCCCATCCCCCATTGTCCTCATCCATAGGTGCACAGTTTATGTTCAGTCTCTTCCTCCCTCCCTTTCCCCGATAGTAAACCCCTTTTCAGATAGTAAATCTGTTACTTAGCATTTTCTCATATCAATAATACCTCCACATGCCCAATGATACACTTCACACAAAAGACATTTCCAAATAGGTCAACCAGCCTCATCCAGGCCCCACTCAAGGCACTCACAGATCAACACCCCAGCGCTATACTAACTCAACACATCCAGATCTAAGCCTTCATCACTTGATTCAGCAGACCCTCAGGTTCCCCCAAAAGTTTCTAGCCATGTCTGAGAGGCAGCCCTGGGGCAGGGGCAGGCGAGGAGCGAGCTGTTCTGGGCCTGGCTGCTCCGGGCCTGGCCTCTGTTGCTCTGGTTCGTTCCACAACCAGCTGCTCCGGGTCTGGTCACTGTCGCTCCCAACCTAATTGCTCTGGACTTGGCTGTTGCTGCTCCAGGCCTGGCCGCACCCGACCCGGCTTCTCTGGGCCCGGTTGCTCCGGGCCCAGCCACTCCGGGCCTGGCCGCTCCCAGCCTGGCAGCCGCTGCTCCGGGCCTGGCCACACCAGACCCAGCTGCTCCGGGCTTGGCCGCTCCCAGCCTGGCAGCTGCTGCTTCGGGCCTGGTCGCACAAGACCCGGCTGCTCCGGGCCTGGCTGCTTCCAGCCTGGCAGCCGCTGCTGAGCTGATTATTTAAAACATGAGTGGTGCTTTCTGCATGCAGAGAGTAGCCCAGGGCTCACCGTGTGTCTCCTCATTTGATCCTGACAGAAGCCCAGGGGCTGGTGTGGATGAGGAAACCGCTGCCCAGAGATGCCAAGTAACCTGTCCAAGGCCACCGAGCTCAGCATGTTGGAATCAGGATGCCTGACTCCAGAGCTCCCAACCGGTAAGACCGAATTGTTAATTTATGTTTTTTTGAGGATCCAGAGGCTCCCCTTGTCACCGCCTCCAGGCTGTCATGAGGACGTTGCTTCTTACTGTGCCATCGCCCAGATGGGACAAGGGCTTTCACTGGACTGTCTGCCTTCCTTCTTGCCCTCTGGTCCCCACAGGAGCTTTGAAAATTCATGCATTATAAATAGGATCTATGATCCGGGGCCCAAAGGACTATGGGAATGGAGAGGTTGGAGCATTAAGAGGTGGTTTTAAATCTTAGTTGAAATCCCTTAAAAAAAATCTAAGAAACTCAGGCAAACCTGATATGGGAGGCCCAGATCAATCAACCCATCAACAAATCTTTATTAAATGCCACTAAAATGCAAGGCCCTAGGCTCAGTGCTATGGGCAGCTCTCTGAGTAGCTCTGGCTTTTACAGTAGAATTGTGATTTGCAGGTCCTGATGAAAAGGACTATTTATGGCATGCCAGAGCTTAGGGGGCTTATGGCTGTTAAGTCTGTTTAAGCCTGCAACTGAGATTGAGGCTTTTTCTTGAGGGAAGAGGAAAACAAAACTGAGCACCCATCCCTCTGTTTGCAAGTGTGTAAGTTGAGCTCTTGTGTTATGAAACAGTGGGAACCGGACTGAAACGATCTTCCCTGGGAAAAACAATAAACAGGAGGCCACTTGAGCTCACCGTATCTACAGGGAGGGTCAGGATGAGATTTAAAAAAGAAGAAGAAGAAGAAGGAGGAGGAGAAAGAGAAGGAGGAGGAGGAGGAGGAGGAGGAGGAGGAGAGAGAAGAAGAAGAAGAAGAAGAAGAAGAAGAAGAAGAAGAAGAAACCTAACATTTTCATAGTATATCTCAAGTACGCCTATTTTTCCTTTAAATGACTCTGAACTTATCTTGCCATTTGGAAATGTTAACATTGGAAAGGGCAATTAGCATAGGGACATGTGGACTGGCCCAGAGTGTGAGGATGTGGGGCGGGGAGGGGAAGGAAGTAGTGGACTGTCAGCTCGAAGGGCTGCCTGGAACACCGCGTACGGACCAAGTTTCAGAGATGGCATTGCACACGGAGAGAGAACTGGGCAGGCCAGAGGGGCGCTTTGCTGGTATGCGGACCTGCTGGCAGAGTGCCCGTCGTGGGGTGTGGCTGTGAGGCTCAGGACTTGTCTTATCTCTGGGACCTTATGTCTCTAAACTGGGGTCAGTGGATAAGCTGTGAAGAGCTGAGCCTCGGTTGGCCTCCAGCTTAACTGAACAATGGCTCGTCATGCAGCCTCATGGTGTAGTAGGGTCAGAGTTCAGCTTCTGTGCTCTGCAGCTAGGCTGCTTGGGTCTGAATTTTTACCAGCCCCATGAGCAAAGGACTTCATCTCTGGGCTTCCGTTACTTCATCTGTAAGATGGGGATATTGTCAATAGCTACTGTGGAGGGATTTCAGAAGGATTAAATGAGATAACACACAGAAACTATGCATTTATTTACTTATTTATTGTTAATCTTCACCAGAGGATATTTTTCCATTGATTTTTAGAGAAAGTGGAAGGAAGGGGGAGTTACAGGGGCGAGAGACAGAGGGAGAGAGAAATATTGATGTGAGAGAGACACATCGATTGGTTGCATGTGCCCCGACCAGGGCCAGGGATCAAACCTATAATTGAGATATTTGCCCTTGACCAGAATTGAACCCAGGGCCCTTCAGTCCTTGGGCTGTTGCTCTATCCATTGAGCCAAACCCACTAGGGCATGGGAATTAATTAGAACAGTGCTTGGCATGTACCAGTAGCAGGTACTTAAGGAAATGAATGTTTGTTACAAAGTCCTCCAAGTGTGGCTCTGAGGGACAGATGTAGTGGGCCCGGGCTAAAACTGTCAACAACCTGACAGTGGCTGTCAGATACTAGATAGGACTGGCCAAAATGACACCGAGGCTTACTGCGATCTTAGGTAGATGATGATTTTCATTCTCTCTTATCTTTTGGGAAAGTATCACCGTGATCTTTGATCATGAAAGATAGCTATTGATAACACGGCATTTATACGCAGAGAAATCAAGAAGGAAAACAAAGAGATTTCAACTTCCAACAGAGTGGTCTAAATGTGGGTAATTTCAACTCCTCATTTCAAACTGCTTTTATCTTCACAAATACAAAGGAGGGGGAAACAAAATGAAATACCACAAGTGGCATCTGTCGGACAGTGATGACGACCACGGAGAACACAGGTTGGAATCTGAAAGGCTTTTTTGTTAGAACACCCCAAGCTCACGTGTCTTGGACAAATGGCTGCTGTGTGATGCACCGTTGATGAAAATATGCATTTTAATGGTCATCATAGCACATCTGCATGAAGTCTGCTGGGCCTGAGAGTGCTCAGTGCCCATAAAGCCCGTTTGTGCTGAAGGCAGAGGTTTAGGAGACACGTGGGGGGTCTGTGATTGCATGGAGAACGGGGCGTACTTCTCTGAGGACCCTTAAGACAAGATTTCCTGTGGGACAAGTTGAGGCTGTTTTGTTTCATTTATGATGTGGAGGCTGACCCCAGCTGAGGGGCAGTGAGGAGCTCTGTGGAGACTCCACGCTCTGTTTTCACAGGCCTCAGTGCCCAGGTGTGGTTGGCCGCACACTTGAGGGGGTGCCAGGGAGGCAGCCAGCTGTGAGAGGCCAGAGAGCTTGGAGCTCTTTTGTTCTGACAGGAGACATTGTCTGCTGTAGAAGAGAATGGGATTAAATAGAGACCGTGCAGTTGAGATGGAGAGAGAAAGAGGAGGGGGCGAGAGAGAAGAGAGAGGTGTGATGTGAGATGACCATGTCTAGAATTCAGATATGGGGAAGCGAGGAAAGAGAGAGGTGAGGAGAGGAGAGGGGAGGGGATGGAAGGAGAAAAGAGAGACATTTTCTAGGTCTTGTATTTTCTCTCCTGGGGAGTGGGTTTATGGAACTCTGCTCTCATTCTTTGAACCATTCCAATATCCTCCCACCCACGAAAGCCAGTAATTCCCTTCCTGTTAGTGGACTTTCTGTGACTTGCAATTCAAGGGTCCTGAGTAGGTGTTAGGATTTGCATATGGAGCCCCTCTTGCTCCCTATTGAGGCCTCTGCTGCTCCAGAGCACCCTCAGGTACCCTCCGAGCTTCCCAGCAGCCTCCTGGGGCCCTCCTCAGGTGCCCACTCCATAGCTCTGTCTGGCCCATCTCCTCTGATGCCAAACTGCCATGTGTTCACTTATTTAGCGAGACTTTATTGAACATAATTGTGGTGGAAACACAGCAACCAGCACAGCGGGAATAAATACCTGTCTAAGAATCAAGGTTAACAAGTAATTTATTTCTGAAAATAAACTAGAAGCTACGAGAGGTCAGAGGAAGGAATGGCCATTATGGGTGGGGTCTGGAGTGGCTCTATGGGTGTCATAGATTGGCTGAGAGGTGGGATGGGGACAATGGGATTGAAAGAAACCATGGGAGCCTGGTAGAGGGTCTGGAAGTGTCAGGAGAAAAAGGACCAAACAACCATAGCGGAACACCAGACCTGTCACGTGCTAAGGGAGGCTCAAACAAGGGCTGGAACAACCCATCCTTTCAGAACCCTGATGCCTAGTTAGGCCATCAGACAGCCCACTTTCAGCTGGCGTGTTGATGCTGGGAGGAGGGCTTTACCCATTGGTATCTTGATGGTGTGAGGAGTCTCTAATCCTTTACTCAAGAGACTGGCTAAGGGGACAGTTTCAGGCTGGGGAGATGGATGAGCTTGTTGCCTTGGGAACCTGGGAGTTTTGTTGCCACCGTGCACAGTGTTCCTTCCACACAGCTGACGCTGCCTCGGTGGTCGTGCGTGGCCCGGTGTGGGTGAGGGTGGAGAGGCACTGGCTGCTGAAGGAGGGAATTGGCAGTGTGCCTGCCTTCCTGGGGAGGGGCCTGCGCTCTGTCCTTCCCCTTCCTCCACCTGGAATTTCCTGTGGGAAGATGGAAACTTGCCTTCCTGCCTTGGTACCACTTCTCGGTGCAATTCAACAGGCTGAGATGTGTCAGCTCCCCTTAAGACAAGGAAGAGAGCTGTATTTTTAACTGGGCTGTTGGGAGGATCAAGGTAAAGACTATAATTGTTTAGTATGTGTCCTGGAGCATAGCAAGTGCTCAATAAACAGTAGCTCTCAACATTGACCTTCTCAGCAATAATTCTGAGAGTACAGGGTATGGATGTGTGTGTGTGTGTGTGTGTGTGTGTGTGTGTGTGTGTGTGTGAATCTTAATAGTTACAACGTGATATTACTTAAAGCAGAGAAATCTAAAATGGACACACTAGCCAGGAAGGACTATTGAGTGTCTTTAGCTCGTGTACAGTTTCCAGTTTCCATAGAAACCAAGCAGAGAGAATTTGCTAAAGGAAGCCTAGAAAATAAGTAGATTCATGTCTGTATGATTATGTCTCCCACCCTTTAATGCAAGGCAGACTTTTATTACTATGATCATATTGTCTCTTTAATATCTTTTTTTTCCTTATAAGATGCAATAGACCCATACTCTGTCTATGCAGAGGATGACACCAAGTGTGGGATTTATTCTGCCACATTCTCTATCTACAGGCCCAATAGCAGTGCTTCCGAGGCCCCTGTTACTATGCTTATCTGCCAGATACACCCAGCTCTGCCATTCTGTGAATATTCAGAGGCAGTTTCTTGTTAGCTGTTAAGATACGGGAGCAAAGAACCAAAAATCCTATAACGGGGAGGGGCAAACTGAAACCCCAGTGGACATTTTGGCAACGAGAACGGGGCTGGAATGGAAATAGTGAATTCCCCGCCCAGGGAGGAGGTTGGGGTTCTGGGGTCATTTGATTACACCTGACTCCTTGGAAGCCCTCTTTTGCTGTCAGAATTGGTAGCGGGAATGAGGGAGACGGCTCTGAGTCAGACCTGCCAACATTTGAATCAATAGCCATGCAATCTTGCTTCAATTTGCAAGCAATTTTAAATCTTTTCTTTAAAATGCCTTCAAGAAGGGAGGGATGGAAGGAATGGGAGGGAATACCAAAGTGAACTTATTATTTTTTTTTTCTGTGCAAAAGAAGGCTCAGGGAGTCTGGACTCCGTCATGGCTGATCCTAGTGCCACAGGCTCCCTTGAATGGTTCATCATTTGTAACTGCTTAAGCGCAGAGAAAATGAAAACAAGACAGGAGTTGGGGGAGGATAAGTGCCTTTGCATCAGTAAGAAATTGTCTATATTGATCTCTGTCCCCGGCTCTTGACACAGAGCTCCTAAAATCTTTCTAAATAGGGGTGCTGGGAGAATCTCTTGTCCTAACCTGTAGTCTTTGACCCTGGTTCCTGACAGAGCTCCTAAGACCTTTATAATTTCCTGAATGATGGACGCATCTGACACTGAGCTCCTAAACCCCTTGGAATTTCCTTGGTGATAAGAATCTCAATTTAGCCAAGACTGGTTTAGCTCAGTGAATAGAGCGTCGGCTTGGGGACTGAAGGGTCCTGGGTTCGATTCCGGTCAAGGGCATGTACCTTGGTTGCGGGCATATCCCCAGTAGGGGGTGTGCAAGAGGCAACTGATCGATGACTCTCTCTCATCGATGTTTCTAACTCTATCTCTCTCCCTTCCTCTCTGTACAAAATCAATAAAATAAAAAATAAAAAAAAGAATCTCAATTTAGTTCTAATGGGGTACCTCTCCAGTGGGCTCCTGGATAGCTTTAAGGTAGGGGCTGGTCACTAGAAAGACCAAGCCATGATCAGAAGCTAGGAAACCTAGCTTCTTCCCCCATTAAAAAAATAGTTTTTATTGATTTTTTAAATTAATTAATTAATTAATTAATTTTTTTATAGAGAGGGAGAGGGATAGAGAGTTAGAAACATCGACGAGAGAGAAACATTGATCAGCCGCCTCCGGCATACCTCCTGGTGGGGATGTGCCCACAACCAAGCTACAGGCCCTTGATCAGAATTGAACCTGGGACCCTTCAGTCTCCAGGTCGATGCTCTATCCACTGAGCCAAACTGGTCAAGGTTTCCCCCCCATTTTTCAGAGAAGGAGGAGAGAAGAAGTGATGGAAGTGGAGTTAATAATTGATCATGCCTATGCAATGAAGCTTGTGTACATGTCCCAACAATCTTTGGTTCAGAGAGCTTCTGGGTTGGTGAACACATCTGTTTACCAGGAAGGTGGCACACCCCAACTTTATAGGGACAGACACTCCTCTCTTGGGACCCTTCCAGATCTCAACCTATGCATCTTCTCGTCTGGGTGTTTGTCTGTTATTTCTATCATACCCTCTATTATGTAGTAGATGGGCAAACATAAGTATAATAAGTGTTCCCCCAAGTTATGTGAGCTCTTTTAGAAAATAATGTTACCTAAGGGAGGGGGTGTCATGGGAATCTCTGATTTGTAGCCAAGTTGGACAGAAGTTGTGGGTAACCTGAGGACCTAATACTGGCATCTGAAGTAGGGGACAGTCTTGTGGGACTGAGACCTGAACCTGTGGGGTCTGAATTAACTCCTGTTAGTGTCAAAATTAAATTGAAGTGTCACAGAGAATTGCTTGGTGTGTGGTATCGTGAGTGTGGTAATAGTGTGAGATTAAAGGAGAAACACAGGAGTGTGCTTTTTCCGTCGTCAACCCCTTGGAGGCATGTGATTGGCTTGCTGCATGGCCATGGAGGACGGGGCAGCAAAGTGGAAGCAGCTCTAGGCTGGTGTCAGAAGCTCTGGGGCCACCTCGGTCCTGCCACTTTCTAGTCATGTGACCCATTCATGCACGTATTTCTCACAGGGGCCTGGCTCAGGGAGTGCAGGGTGCAGGAAAGAGCATCTGCAAAATTGGAAATGCTTCCTTGTGAGTAAGCACATGATGCACATACAAACTCCAGAACATTACCTATTAGCCTTTATGAAATACTTACTCCAGAACCAGTATCGCTGTAATAATGACACTGGGAAAACAGCCCAAGTAGCCCTTCCACGTGGCCTGGCTATGGAAGTAGGTGAGAGAGAGCTAGGGTTGCTCTGAGGGCAATAAATAGGAACTCTGGGTCGGGACCACACATTCAATGCCTCCTAGATGACCCCTCGAGCCCCCACTTAGCAGAGCCCCTCCCAGCCATCTCTGATTGCTCTTCTCAGGGTCACTCTTCCACATCGGCTTCTGTAGCCTCAGACAAGAGTGTTGCAACTCGTCAGAGTTCTTAAAAGCATCCGGCATTCCCCCCATGCCTCTGCTTCCCATCAGGAGCCCAAACACCAGAAGCTTTCTTGCTGCACTTCGTTGTTGTGTTTTTAAAGAAGGGCAAGTCTTCACCTTATGGTTGAAGGAAGGAAAATTTACTCGCCCAGGGACTATAGGGAGGAAAGTTTTCATCATCAGGCATGCATTGGTTGCCATGGCATCCAGACGACCACTGAATCACTCCAGGGAGAGCCAGCCCGAAGAGGACAAAAGGAACTCCCAAACGTACGATCACTTATGTTCCTTCATGTCAAAGTTCTTCACAATTTCCAGTGAGCTAATTCTCCCAACAGGCCTGATGAGGCAGATCAATACTATTATCTCTTTTAGAGCTCAATATTAGTATCCACTTTAGGGCTCATTATTTTATCAGCCCAATTACTCCTTCTTTAAAGTCTCATCTGTGTCGTCTTGAAGCACTACTCTAATTTGTGATTGTGAGTCTGTGTCACCTATGGAGACACTAGGGGCTGCATATTATCAGTATTCAGGGTCTGTGAAGATTCTGACTAACAAGTGCTGGCCACCAACCCAGAGGCCAGAATCACCAGCCCACTTACCAGGTAACCTCAGGAAGGTCACTTCTTTTGGCGACCCTGTTAGTGCATCTGTAGAATGGGGTTCAGGGTAATTCCCATCTCTCCTTGACTTGCATTTCATCTTTCACAGAGTTGTTAGAATAAAATGAGACCATAGCTGTAGATAGACCTTGCAGTAGAGAAATACAAGAGATGATAATGATTTCGAGTACCAAAGCAATGATATAAGTATTTGGACTGTGGAGTACACATGGTGGGCCCGTTTTATTATTTTAATTGAGCATTTTATATGATACCATTTTTCACTCTTTAGCATATCAGTTATTCCACTTTTTAAAAACTTCTTTTAGTGGTTGCCATTGCATTTGCAATATGCATTTACAATTGGTCTGAGTCCACTTTCAAATAACATTATGCTATTTCAGAAGTAATATCTAATAATAAAAGAATCCTAATTTTTCTGTCCCTTGTATCATTGCTGTTATTCATTTCACTTATATATAAGCATACGTAAGCATTTCTATCTGTCCATCCATCCACCTACCTAATATATACATATATAGATAAGATATATATAAGTATATGCAATTAAATACATTGATACTATTATTTTGAACAAAATATTAACTGTTAGATCAATAAATATTAAGAAAAATAAGTTTTTATCTTATCTTTAATTCTCTTTTTGATACTTTTTTCTTTCTCACCTATATTATTATCCTTCCCTCTAAAGTACTTCTTTTAATATTTCTTGCAAGGCAGGTTCACTGGTAGCAAATTTTCTCTATTTTTGTTTGTCTGGAAGATTGTATTTCTCCTTCACTTTTGAAGGATAATTTCACAGGGTACAGAATTCTAGATTGATTGTTTTATTCTCTCAACATTTTGAATATTTCACTCTGCTCTCTTCCAGCTTGCGTGGTTCCTGAGGAGTTGTTGGGTGTGATTCTTAATGTTTGTTCCTCTATAGGAAAGGTTTTCCCCCCTCTGGCTTTGTTCATGATTTTTCTTTATTTTTGATTTTGTAAAATTTGAAAATGATATGCCTAGATGTTGAGTAGTTTTTAAAACTTATTTTTATTAATTTGCCTGGTGTTCTCTGAGCTCCCTGGATCCATGGTTTGGTGTTTGACATTAATTTGGTGTGAGATCTGACTTCCTAAACATATTTGGCTGCAGAGGGGCCAGATATGCAACCTGGAAATGCAAGGAAGTCAACACCCTGTGGGCTCACTTTTGACCAATGGAAAACAGGTGACAGGAGAGTAAATGTCCTTTCCATACCTTCTTCCACAGAGTCCTCCAAGGCACAGTTTTGCCTAGACTCTGGGGACAACTGGTGTGACTGAGCAAGTGCATCTAACAAATGACCAGCTGTTCCTCCTTATGGCTCATGTCAGAGAATCACTCAGTATATTAACCCATTACTTTGCATTCTTTCTCTGCTCATGTCCCTTTCCCTCACTCTCACTGCCTTGGGATTACACCTCTCATGTAGAGTCTTAGCACCTTATCCTTACCTCAGGTTCCCTGTACCCCAGAAAACCTGACCTAAGACAGGGCCGATAGAAAAAATTCCAATCAAACTCACAGTGGTCCTTGAAGAAATTGTCATTGTATCTCCATCCCCAAGGTAGAGTGCTTTTTCCTAGTTCCTTCTCTTTCCAAGTGTCATTCTGTTTGTGATCTTGACCCCTTTCCTCTGAACTGGCTCTGGTTTGTCAGTATCCTTCTCAAGTGTGGTGCTGAGAATGGAATGTCACATATGATAGAAAGTTTTGCTCTTGAAAAAGTATAAGCTGAGGTAATTTTTGTGTGTGTGTGTTTAGGAAAGAAAAATACAAGTAAATGTAAATGAAACTAGGTTGGATTTAATATACGAAGAAGACCTCTTTTATAATAATCATTATGATTGGGATTTGAGGGGCTAGGAATTGGGATATGAAGAAAGATCACAATTTTCCTACAAACCTTTTATAATAAGCCTATGTGTGGGACATTCCTATCTGCAAAAAAAAAAAAAAAAAAATCATATATTTTTTTTAATCTTATTTGGCCCTAATAGCCACTGGATGGTGCAAATGTTTTCAGTATCCCATTTTATACAAAGACAATTGGCTCCATGATATTAAATGAATATGTCATTGCTGGTAAATGACATGGTGTGGATTTGAACTTGTCTCCAAAACGTTCTGCTCTTTCTGTGATTCCAAATTTATCTGACAGCAGCCTGTTCCCGAGAGAATGACATCAGCCTGTTATTTCCTAAGACACTGCAGTTGGGCTACTGAACCTGATTCCCAACAGGTGTCCAATAGGTGGGAGAAATTAATAAATAGCAGTTGACCTCGTGAGAGAGGGAGGGAGACTGGAATAAAAGACAAGGCAAACACACACACACACACACACACACACACACACACACACACACACACACACACACACTCTCACAAAAATAAACCACAACCCCAAAACCCCTTCATTGTACTTAAGACTTGTGTTTAACCAGAGAAGCTGGAATATCTGTAACTGAGAAACCTGAGATACTTTACAAGACCAGGTTCACCCACAAAACGGCAAAGGAAAATATAGCAGAATGTAATCAGTGTCATGAAGTGTGGCTGAGGGTGTCGGTGCTACAGGCGTTGTGGTACTGGGGTGCCACAGGTGTGGAGGAAGGAAGAGAGGAATGGAAAAGGCCTCTGACCTCAGCAGTAGCACCGCCATGTTTCCTGCTGTGCGGCCACCCACAGGCCCCATTTATCTCTTAGACTTTTCTTTTCTACAAGGAGTCATCCTGCCAAGGATCGAAGACAGAAGATAAATTGCACGTCTCCTAGCCTGCGGAAGAAATGTTAGGAAATGATAGCCTCGCATGGCTCAATCAATATCACCGAGCAATGCCATTGATGGGCTTTCATCTATAGTTTTTTTCTCAGAGTCAAAGCTCCCCCAGTAGCAAAGCATTTAAGACATCCTCAGTGTGTTTGCCCTTCCATTGCAATGGTCACTGCTGTAGTTCGTGCTCCAGTCATCGCCTGAATCAATTATAACCAGAATCCAGACTAGTTTCTCTCTATGCGTTTCCCTTCCTTCCATCCACTCTTCACATTGCTGACAAGGTTTTTAATGAGGAAGATTGTATTAATGTCCCCAACTTATGACTCTTGCCTGCGCATTCATTATTTGCCTTGGACTTTGCAGCTCCTCTCCCACAAGGGAAGGAGAATATGTCCCACCCCTTGATGTTTGGGTTTGACCATGTGATGTATTTCAGCATCAGGATGGGGTGAAAGTGATGATGCCCAAACAGACCCTACGCTAAATGTACCCTGGAGAGAACTGAAAGGGTGGACGTTGCTAACAAGTGAGCCAGACGGCTAAGGATAGAGGTCTTCTATCTCTAAAAACCCAGAAACCAAAGCCAACAGGCTTCTCCATGTGCTAATGGGTTAGACACCTCATTAGAATTGGACTGAGCTGACATGGTTGGGAAGACCAGTCTTACCTCGCCTACCCCTGTGACCATGTGTTTCCAATTCTCGTGGGTATATATACCTGATGTAGAATTGGTGCTGGGTCATATGGTAATACCATGTTTACCTTCCCCCCCCCCCCCAATTGTTTTCAAAATATTCATTTTAAAGGATTTCATGGTAGTTTAGTGAGAGACAGAAACAGAGGCAGAGGGGAGAAGAGAAGAGGCAAGGAGGATAGAAAGAAGGGGTGCTTGTGATTGTGATGCCAATGGGCACTGTGGATTGTGCTCAGCCAGGAGCATCGGGTCCCAGGCTGGCTGATGTCATGGGAACCGGTCCAAGTTAATCTGCAGAAGTGCCGCACATCTTGATGGGAGTTGGCTTTGCTTTGCCAAGCCCTTAAGAGCGGCCCAGAATTAGATCTCTAGATTGGAATAAACATGGAACAAAAGGTTCATTTTTGACCTTGGGAGCAAGATTGGAGAGACCAACACATTTTGTTTGCTCGCGCCGAGGAGATTGCTGTAAATAAGGGGCTCGTTGCCAAACAATCCGTCTCCTCGTCCCAGCCCGCCCCTGCTCAACAGCGGGCCTGGCTGGGGAATGTTTTCTAGCCACCTTTGTCCTTTCATCTGCTTAAGCTCGTTATACTGTCACTTTGAGCTATGACTCTGCTCTCTCTGGCTCCGATTCCTCTGGAAAGGCTGCTGTCCAGATGTTTAGGTATTTAGCAAATGCACTTTCCCGATGCCTTGGCAGGGCAAACGTTCCGATGGGGGTGACTATTTGATGCTCTTGGCTGTTGGGAACATGTTTGCTGAAATGACCAGCAAAGTCCCTGCCTCACACTCCCTGCATCTCGAATTCTCTTTATGGTGACAGCTGATGCATCATTGAAAGGAAACTCACCAGGGAGCGGAGGGAAAACACAATTGTTTTTTCCCCATTTGCATTCTCTCATGGGTCTTGCACAGGCTTCCAGACTACAGAGAAGGGTGCCTTCTGTGGGTCTCCCTCCCTCCCCACAGATCATCATCCCCCAGCAAAGGGCAGGATGCCTCTTTTCATCGTTCTCTGATGTTTGCTTCTCCTCTTTGAATCACATCTTTCCCATAATACAAAAACCCCTCAACACTGGGTTCCACTACCTACTTTACTATTTTGTGTATTTTAATTTTTTTTTGTGTTTTTTTTTTTTTGAGCTAAGAGGATATTAGAGAATATTTAGATAATTCTCACAGTTTACAGATGGATAAAGAGGGGAAGAGACTTTCTCAAAGTCAGTGCTGGATCAGTGAGGGATCTAACCTCTCAGACCCTTCCCACTGCCTCCCTGGCCTCTCTGTCTTATCCCTTCACCACCCTGGGACTCTGGGTATTGTCCGCCATTATGTCCCCAGCAGTCTAGCTCGGTGCCTGGCACATGTTTCTGGAGCCAGGCTGGGTTTGAATCTGGCTCCAACATGTACTACCTGTGTGTTCTTATAGAACTGATTTACCCACCTGTGTCTCAGTTTCCTTCTGTATGAAATGTATGAAATGATAGTTGTGAGAGGCAAATGAGTGAACACCTTGAAAGCAATAGGATAGTGCCTTTTGCTGAGTAGGGGATCGATGGATGTTGGTTCTTACCATTATTATTGAGTGAACGAATGATTCTATGCTCATTCCCTCGGGAGCCAACTTGGTGTCTTCCGATCATTCCTTCTTTTTCTAAACAACCATGCCCTACACGTGGGCTAGGCGGCAGAGCTGTGCAGCCCATGTTTTGGGTTGGAGGCCTTTTGGGTGTGCCTCTCTTGGATGCGAATCCAACCCTGGGAACTTGCATGAGGATTTCATGGGGATTTGGAGAGAGAAGCACAGTCTTTGAGCTCTGGATATAATTCCTGCTTTCATTTATGACCGGTCTGATTTAGAGTAAATCTTGTCTCAACCCCTTCATTCATGCAAAAAAGCCTTTGGACACTTAATATAATTTTGTGAAGGTTTCCAACCCCTTTGGGCTTTGCTGAGGAACATAGCAAATGGAGTTTTCAACATCTCAAAGGGAGGCTTAAACTGATCAAAATAAGAATCCTAAGCAACTGCGCTTTGCTGAGCATTTCACTTCTTGTTATTCTGAGCAAGTTGTCTAACATGAATGCTGTCATTGAGGCCTCACCTTGACCCACAGTGGCCAGTGGCCTGGCTAAATTGTGCTTGGGGACTTGGGGATCTGTGGGGACTTGAGGCGTCCCATAGTGGCTACCACCCCTGAAAAGCTGCTCACATAGATGTCATACCCAGGTCCAGGGTAAAGCAGTGGGCAGAAGCAGAGCTAGCACTAGAACTCTGTCTCCTGGAATCTGGTCACATCCCCTTTACAGGGTTCGATGGAAAGCTTGGCATTCCAGGTGCCTCCCACTTAACATACATGGGGCAGAGCCACTGGGCGTGACTGCTCAGTCCTCCAGGCCTCGCTCAGCACACTAAGAGCAGTACCATGGTAATGTTCCCAGACATGAGCTGTGTTAGGAGGACTCCTTCCTTGAACCTTCAGAAATGATGGAGAATGAGTATCTGGGTCTTTTGAGTGACAGAGGGGAAACCAGTTGCTTCAGTTGCAAACAGGGGTGGTGGGGGTGGTGGAGAGCATGTTATTGCTTCATCACCATAGGATACTATGCTTTGAAACTTAAAAAAAAAAATCCATGAAGAGTTACTTTTTTGATTGTCTCTTGCAGAGTCCAACCAAGCCATCACTTCCCTTATGCTGTTATTTTTAATAAGTCAGCAAATTGGCTAATTCTCTTGGAAATGCTTTGATTTGAGGAAATGGGCATTTTACACAATTCCCTTAGAGAAAAAAAGAAAACAGATTTCCAAATGCATTATTAATAAGGAGGACATTGAACCCTGCAATCAGAAATGGAGAAGATGGCCGAAGCCGGTTTGGCTCAGTGGATAGAGCGTCGGTCTGCGGACTGAAAAGTCCCAGGTTCGATTCCGGTCAAGGGCATGTACATTGGTTGCGGGCACATCCCCGGTAAGGGGTGTGCAAGAGGCAGCTGGCAGATGTTTCTCTCTCATCGGCGTTTCTAGCTCTCTATCTCTCTCCCTTCCTCTCTGTTAAAAATCAATAAAATAAAATAAAAAAAGGAGAAGATGTTCAATTCGATATGGATATGCGAAGGAGGTGTTGGAGTGCAGGCAATGGTGGGATGCTCACTTCCTCAGAACAACTCGGACTGAAGAAGGGTGGGCCGAAAGCCAACTTGGATCTTGAGTCCGCCTCAAGGGGTCCAGTTCACTGCCTAGAATTGTCAGGGAACGGAGGCAATAGCTGCCCCTATTTTGTCTCCTAGCATAGACCTTGCCCCACGTAGATAGGAACACCTCTTTGTTTAAATGAAGCGGCTTTTGGGGACCCAGGGGCATTTCCCTACATCGGAATCAGGTGACATCTAGAGAGCTAGACTTAACCAGGGCAGGTTTGTGGGGATGGGAAGAGCGTTGCTTGGGAGCAGTCAGGAGGGAGTTGTGTCTGTCACGAAACCATTGGATGGCTGTCCCGAAAATGGGTCATGAAGGTCCCTCAATGGCAAGAGCACAGAACGGAAATGTCACCGACCTCATAATTTTGCTAAAACCTGGCCGTGCTTCCCTCCGTACATCCTTCCAAAGTCTGTTTCCTGAAGCAAAAGCCTGCAGGTTGAATATCCCGACTCCCATCAGCCTCCTATGGGACCCCACAGACAGACGTAAAAGACAGAATGAATTCAGTTTCCTTTAAACTGATAAGAACAGATAAGAACAGATACTACACTTGATCTTAGCCAAAAGGCCGAGAAGCGATGAATTCAGTTTCCTTTAAAAGCATCATCTGACTTCCTGTGACCTCTTTCCTGATTTCTAATTTAATCAAATAAACCCACATAACTTAAAACCATGCCCTGCACCCCACCAGTGCCTCAGCTCATTTTAAGTACCTCTAGAAGGGCGGAAGGGAGCTCGCCTGGTCCGACTGGCTTCCTGTACTTGAGTACCTTGGTTTCTCAGGGACTGAGAGGGGCATCTCCCCTGTTTTCCATTAGAAAGATGAACAAAGCAGGGGAGGGGGGAGCCCAGTGCCAGGGAAGTTAAAGTGATCATGGAATGTGGAAACTGACATTATATCTCACGTTAGAGGTAACTAGAACAAGGAGAGAAGTGATGGGCCTCAGGTCCCATCAGAGTGTCAGTGTTGGGGCTGGAATGGTGTCCTTTGACCCCCTAGACAGCAGCACTCAGTCACACTAACTCCTGGCTACCTGGTGAAGTGGGCTCATCTCTTTCCTTAGTTAAAAAACCCTAGCCCTGGCCAGTTTTGCTCAGTGGTTAGAGTGTTGGCCATTGGACTAAAGGGTTGCAGGTTTGATTCTCCTTCAAGGGCACGTAGCTGCGTTGTAGGTTCGATCCTGGCTTGAGGTGGAGGTGGAAGGCAACTGATCAATGTGTCTCTCTCATATTGATTTTTCTCTCTCTTTCTCTCTCTCTCCCTTCCACTCTCTAAAAATAAATGGGAAAAAATCCTTGGGTGAGAATTAACAAAACCACCATAACAACAAAAACCCAAAAACAAACCTATAGGTCTCCCTGCCTTAAACAACAATCCTTTCTTGTTTGGTTCAATATAGATGTTAAATGGCTTAAACTGCAGTATTTTGTAGGGATTAATTTGGAAATTTTCCGCTGTGTGAGTGTGTGTGTGTGTATGTGTGTGTGTGTATAGATAGATAGATATAGATATAGATATAGATATAGATATAGATATAGGTACAGATATATGTAATTATGTATGTTTGTGTTTGCGTCTATGCCTGTGTTTCTGTGTATGTGTGTTTGGACTGGAGTAAGGAAGAGGTGACTAGGGTTGGGCAGGAGGAGGATTGGCAGGACTAATCCCAAGTGAGAGAGGGCCAGAGCCAAGTTCCTGAGCTGTTGCCCTGTGCACAAACCCACAGGACTCATTCCGCCCCTCCGGACAAGCTTGGGTGTGGACCTCAATGAGGGCACCACTGCCCTCTGCTGTATGGAGGTGAATGCTGCTGACATGCCTGCCTCACCTTGTCCCAAATGGGTGTAGGGGCACGAGGAGACAATAAAAGGCCATGCCTGTTGTGAGGCTCAGCGGATCCACTCCTCCTGGGGTCAGTCTGCTCTGCTGGGGACATGCTTAGCTGTAGGCGATAGAGCAAAAGCACCTGATGCTTGGCCGCAGGGCCTTGGAGTGGGTCAGAGGCAGTCATTGCACCAGGGCGTTCCCGGGCAGGGTCTGGAGATGCTGGACAGTGCTAGCAAAGCTCTCAGTGCCTTTCTCGTCTTCCTGCCCCTCTGAGGTCAGCATTCAGAACTCTTCCCGAGTCATTCCTGTCGAATTCTCTATAAAGGTAAAGCCCATGTTGGCCTTAGGCCAATCTTCTCACTTCTGCAAACACAGCTCCCTGGGGGAGGGAGCCCAAGTATTGCTTGCAGATAAGAGCACAGCACTTTTGCACAGCGCTCTGTAATCTGTCAGTTGTGTTCCCATTAGCCATCTTAGTCGATCTTCACAAACCTCTGAGTTAAACAGAGCAGCGATTATGACTCTCATTTAACAGACAGGGAAACTGAGGTCTAATATAAAAGGTTTGTCACTCTTGGATTGACTTAGAGGTGATTAGCTAAGACATACAAATGTTCTTTCATTAGGCTTTAGATTAAAATAAATTAAGCTATAAGATCATTAATGCCAACCAAAATATCCTGCAATCAATCAGTACGACAAAGGGAAAGTTCCTAGCAGTGCCATCTACCTTCTTTCTCATAACCCTGGGGCTTCAGCTTATGACCAGCACCAGGAGTATAGGGGAAAGTATATCTATTCCAACTTCCCAGAGGTGGAAATCACCCACAGCGCATCTTTAAAATGTGAACTTATTGACAATATTTAAAAAACAGATTTCAAATAAAAATACAACTAAAACCCTGGATACTATATATAACCAAGTATAAGAAGACTGAAAAGTGGAGAGGAGACAGATTGGTTAGGGATCTTGGGACCCAAAGAACAACACAGTGGCGAGTTTCCTGAGTATTCTTTATATGTCATATATCCAAGGTTTAGAACTGAAGAATTTAGCAACCCAGAAACATGAATAAGCACAATGTTTCAATTAAAGTCAGCTTTCTCTGGTCAAGATACTAGGAAAGGGAAGGCCTCACAAGACAGAATAAATCTACATTCCAGCCAATCACCATAGAAAAATTATGGTCCCCTAACCCCGCCCCCTCCACACACACACATGCCAACACAGGCTAAGTGAGTAGCCTGAACTACAAGCCTCATGAGGGGTGGTGTCAGATAAAGCCAAGTAGAGGACTGGAACTTCTGTCCCTGTGACCCAGTGACCAGCTCTTCCCCCGCCTCCCCTCTGCAGCCATGGTATTAGCAGAGATCTCTTGGGGAACTTACAAGTTTGGACTCCCACCTCCACCTGGCAGTAATGAGGCTCCTCTTCCTTCCCTGCTAAAGTGGTGCCAGTAAAGAGGAGGTCTAGAGGAGAGTTCGAACTTCCATCGTCACCCCACTGTAATGAGGCCATGCTGCCATGTGGTCAAGGGGTCCATGTAGCAAGCCCAAGCTCCTGCACCGTCTTTGAGTAACAAGGACCCCCCTCATTCTCACCACTTTGAGTGTCAACAAAGGCTGAGTGGGAAGCCTGCCTTTACCTCTGTCTGGAAGAAACAAGCCAGTTCCACCCATTCCCTTGCCGGAATGGGTGCCAGAGAATGCCAGGTAAAACAGAAGGTTTCAATAAGAGCCAGAGTCTTATAATGTAATACATGCATGTCCAGATTTTAAAAGACAATCACTTGTCACACCAAGATTCAGGAAGTTTGCACGGTGGGTGATAAAAGACAATGGATGCCAAACATTGACATGACAGAAGTGTTAGCATTATCTGACCAAGGTTTTAAAACAGCCATGCTAAAAAATGCTTCAGTAAGCAATTAGGAACATACTTAAAACTAATGAAAAAAATTATAAGTCTCAGCAGAGAAACAGAAGATATAAAGAAGATCCAAAAGGAAAATGAAAACACACGCACATACACACACACACACACACACACGCACACACACACACACACACAAAGAAAAAAAGAGCTTAGTGGATGGGCTCAATAGCAGAATGGAGGGGATAGAGGAAAGAATCAGTGAACTGGAAGATAGAACAATAGATATAAATAGAACAGCAGAGCAAATAGACTGAAAAGTAGCAAACAGAACTTATGCAACTGTGATAAAATAGCCAACATTCATGTCATCAGAATCCTAGAAGAAGGGGAGGAAGAGACTGGGTCTGAGAAAGCACTCAAAGAAACAATGGTGGAAAACATCCCAGTTTTGGCAAGAGACATAAACCTGTAGATTCAAGCCGGGACCGGTTTGGCTCAATGGATAGAGCGTCGGCTTGGGGACTGAAGGGTCCCGGGTTCGATTCCGGTCAAGGGCATGTACCTTGGTTGCGGGCATATCCCCAGTAGGGGGTGTGCAAGAGGCAGCTGATCGATGACTCTCTCTCATCGATGTTTCTAACTCTCTATCTCTCTCCCTTCCTCTCTGTACAAAATCAATAAAATATATTAAAAAAAAAAAAAAAAAAAAAACCTGTAGATTCAAGAAGCTGAGTAAAACACAATCCAAAGAAATCCATAGTAGGATGCATGATAGTTATAATTCTGAAAACAAGATAAAGGAACAATATTGAAAGGGCCTAGAGAACGATGTCTTACTTATAGGAACAAAACAAATAAAATGTCAGTAGATTTCTCATATGAAACAACAGAAGCCAGAAGAAAATGGGACAGTAATATTTTTTCAAATACTGAAAGAAAGGAGTGAAAACATCCTTCAGGACTAAAGGGGAAAATCAAGTCATTCTCAAAAGAAGCAAATGTAAGAGAATTGGTTGTAACTGAATTGAAGAGGAAATCACAAGTAGCTTAAGTGCTCTAAGACAGTGTTTAGGGCAAAAACACTCAGGAGTGTTTTAAATGGCTAAGATGGATTTCCTTAGAAATGGTACTAAAAAGAAGTTAGTGAGCAACATAGTCATCTTGGTGTGGAGCAGAGAAAATGCCAGAAAGCTGGAAACAAAGCTTATGAGGAAAAACTGAGTGAAGAAGGGCTAGACCATCTATAATAATAAAAACATAGTATGCTAATTAGATTGGATGTCCTTCTAGATGATCTTCTGGACAAAGCCGGGGCTACGAGGGAAGTCCAGGTCCTGGGTGCCAGAGGGAAGGTGGTGCTGTCAGCTGGGGGAAGGAAGGCCTACTCGTGCATGAATTTCATGCATCAGGCCTCTAGTGTTAAATAAATGGCTTGGTGGGAGGAAATATTTAGTGATTATCTTCAAGCATGCTTGAGAAATTTTACATTTTATGATGTCATAAAAATTCTTCCCCTTGGATAAATGTGATTTCTTCTTTGCAGGCTACTTAAAAACTAATAATTTTCTTCTGGTGAAATACAGGCTAAGAGAAGCACAGAAAAAAATGAAAAGATTTGCATCAGGTACCACTAACAGCAGCAGAGTCAAGACGAAAAGTCATCTTCTCACCTTTAACCCGCTGTGCTTTTCATTACTAATGGGATCACCATATATCAGCTCCTCAAGTATAGAATTCTTGGAACAAGCTGAGCATGCAGCAAGCTGGGCTTAAGTGAGACTAGAAGATTTTTCCTACACATGACAGTTGTGAAAGAATGACTGGACTTCCCTAAATCTTTCAGATTTGGGTTCTGGGCTTTCAGGACTGGCTATAATATTTAACTTGGAGGCAGAAAGAGGAGTTTTCTTGGACAGCTACCCACATGACCAAATCACATCCTAAAGACCCTGCCTCCTAATACCATCACCTTGGGAGTTAGGTTTCAACATACCCATTTGAGCGGGAAGGGAACAGAAACACTTAGACCTGTGGTCAGCAAACTGTGGCTTGAGAGCCACATTTGGCTCTTTGGTCCCTTGAGTATGGCTCTTCCACAAAATACCACGGCCTGGGGGAGTCTATTTTGAAGAAGTGGTGTTAGAAGAAGTTTAAGGTTAAACAATGTGGCTCTCCAAAGAAATTTCAATCATTGTACTGTTGATATTTGGCTCTATTGACTAATAAGTTTGCCAATCACTGATTTAGACCATAAGAAGGCAATTTAGGGCAAGAGTCACTTTCCTGGAAATGTAAGACAAACCTCCAGGTGTACATCTCTTCTCATGACAAGGGAAGGGGGAAACCAAAGAGACGATAAAGAAAAGGACTCCTTGTTTGGCTGAAGAGTAGTTCATACAGGGCACTGACCAGAACACCAACGGCCCACATGGCTGCCCAAGTGCTCTGACAGGAGATCAAGAGGTTTGAGCTGAAATGAGAAGCATCTGAAAAGCTAAGAAATATTACCTGGAGAATTGCACTAGACAGCATTGCACTCAGTACAGTTTGCTCTTGTCAGCTACTTGCCCTGCCTTTGTTTCAGGAAGACTCTTTTAGATTGGAATTGGCGTCGCTGGGAAGCTATTAGATATATGTAGACTCTTTTAGATTGGAATTGGCGTGGCCAGAAAGCTATTAGATATATGTAGACTTTTGCTTTGTGAGAATTGGATCAAGCCCCATAGACTCTCTGGGGTGGTGGTGGAGGGGCTTAGAAATCCTTTCACTCACAGGTGGGAATTGATGGTATGGGATTTACTGGAAGGTGCATTGCAATTGGCTCAGTCTCTCACACATACACTTTTCCTTCTTTTCTGTTCTCTTATTTTTTCCCCTGGATGCCTATCATTAAGTGAGACTCCCCACATTCCATATTATTAAAGCATTGTCTATGGTGACCCATATGATATGAAACACAAAACTAAATCAAAAGTTAAAACTCAAGGAAAATGGAAGTTTTCTCCCCATTATTACTCTGCACCCCCTTTAAAAAGTAAGTGGAGCCATGGCTGGTTTGTCTCAGTGGATAGAGCATCAGCCTGTGGACTGAAGGGTCCCAGGTTTGATTCCAGTCAAGGGCTACATGCCCGGGTTGTGGGCTTGATCCCCAGAAGGAGGCATGCAGGAAGCAGCCAATCAGTGATTGCCTCTCCTCCTTGGTGTTTCTCTCTCTCCTTCTCCCTTCCTCTCTGAAACCAATAAAAATATATGAAGAAAAAGAAGTCAGTGGCAAACTCAAATAATTTTCCAGTAATAAACAAAATTCCCATCTTACAGAATAATTAGAAAAGTGTAATATTCTGTTAAAAGAGGACCGCCATCTATACTACACACAGATGACTAATGCCCAGATACTTCCAGTACAGCGAAATCTGCGGTGTAAAATCGAAGGGCTGCTTCCAGTGATTCAGGACCATCATGGTCTGCTAGGGCCTCGTTACCTTGCTCTGAGCATTTCTCATTATGTAGGACTCCAACTGGGAGCATACAGGAGGCTGAGCTGAGCCTCTGCTGACATGTGGACTCCCAGGGGAAATTTTATAAATAATCTGACTGATGTAAGCTTTACTTCTTTGACATTTATCTCTTTCACAAAAGAAAAAGGCTAAGAAAAAAACGTCTGTTTGTTTTAGCTTTACTTGTGTTTGGGTTCTAAGAAGCAGAAGACTCATAAAGCTCTGAGCTTCTTCCCATCTTCCCAATGACTTCCTCATCTATGATTTCACTTGGTTGTTCTTGCATCTCTGTGTGGTTGGAAAGAAACCAGTAGCATCTCCCCACACTGTGTATCGGAAAGCAGAGCTTTCCCAACCTCCCCTCTCTGTCCATCTCCTGCCTCCCCAACTCTCCCGTCCTCATCCCCAGGAATCTAAACGGGGCCTCCTCTGTATTTTCCTTCATGGCCTTGCCATCAAGAGCATAGTTGGTACAGAGACATCCCTCTTTCTCCCAGGTTCCATACCATGTGTCCCAGCACTGTGCCACTTGGGCAAATGGTTTAATCCTTGGGAGCTTTTTCTAAAAGAGGCAACTCGTTCTAAGAAGCAGAAGCACCAACCAGGGTTTGGGGAATCAAAACTCAAATCTTGGCTTCACTGAAACTCCTCAGCCTTTCACCAAGAACAATTTTCCTAAAACCCCTGAATGAACTTCAGTGTCATCTGTAAAAGGTCCTTGGTCAAGTGCTATGCTGTCCTTACCAAGTCCCGATGGAGAATGAGTGGGCTAATTGGCAGGGAAGCCTATGCGGGGTCATCTGGGTAAGAGTGCCTGGTCTTTATCTGTCCTTGGGTTTAGTGTTTTCTAGGCACTTTGCTGCCAGAGCAATGAAGCATCTGTGAAGAACTTTCTCCCAGTTCATCTTTGTTGGGGGGCTACCTGAACCTCTCTTTCTGGGAGACTAACTTGAACCTCCTGCCACTCATTGCTGTCATTCATTCTGACTCTGCAAGTCACCTGTAGATGCAGCATCTGGAAAACCAAGAGGTATGATTTGAGAGCTCCAGTATCCTGGCAGCTCTGCCTCAGGCAGAGGCTTGGCCAACTTCCCTCAGGGGACACACTCTTTCTCTGAGGTGAACCACATCATGATTCTCGCTCTCTGAGAGGATTTGCTATTATTCCATTGCGCTTCCTTTGGTCAGGGGTGGAAGAAAGCATTAGTTGGCAAATTCAGCCCCGTGCAGCAAGGCTCTGGGCTCTGCTTGGCTGAAATGATGTTAATTCCTTCACTACTTACCCCAGCATTTCTTCAAGGTCTTCGGGTTGAAGGTGGGGGAAAAGATGAAAAATCAGATATGAGGCCATGTTCTATTTTTTATAGTGGTAATGGCACGGAGGGTTAAGACCCTGTTTTGGAGAAGGGGTGGGAAATGGGGCATAGACGCACATGCTCTTACATGGGCAGCCACATGGACGAGCACATGACAGGAGCTCAAGCAGCTGACAACTGTTATCAAAGAACATGTCCATGTGTTTGCTCGACCTCCCTCCTAGCTCCTGCTCCATTGTGACAAAGAAGCCTGCTAACATTAATCAGTGTTTTCATTTAGGAAGATAGTGTCTTGGCTGGTATTTTCCCTTGTAGGAGCTGGCTGTCCTAAATGTAGTAAAAAATTGCCCTGAAATCCACAAATCAGGCCAAGGAAGGAAGAGGGAGGGGCCCCGATGGCTTTTTATGGGCCCTGAGAAATTATGTTAGTCAAGAAACACAGTTTTTAGGGATGGAGTCAAAACAGAGAGCCTTGTACTCACCTGAAGGGAAGAAGGATCTAAGAATGGTCAGCTGGGGACTTGGCCATGGGGCATGGAAAGGAATCTTAAGTAAGTGTCTAACCCTGTAAGACCTCTGAGCTCTTCGATCTCTTTGCCTGGTGTAATGCACCTTCAGACAGAGATGGTGAAGAGGATGGTATCCTTGTCACAGAAAGCCAGAGGTTGTCTAAGGGCCCCTGTCCATTTCAGCACCAGGTAGTCCTTCTCCATGGAGTAAGGCTGCCTGGAGGCAACCTTCAGCTGGTCTGGGAAACCCCCCCAAATGGCTCATCACAGGGAGCTGTCCATGGTTCTGTAGTTTTCCTTGCTTGCACCCATTCACCAGTTTCGATTAGCTGGTGTATGACAGGTGCTGGGCCAGGGACTTTCTACGCATTGTATCCTGTAATCCTCATGGCAACCTTGCAAGGGTAGTATTGTAATCAGCAGCCTTATTTCTATAGACGAGGAGACGAATGCTCTTGAGTTTCACTTTTGCCTTGTCCAACTAGAAATGGCCTGAATGACCTCTTCAGACATCAGATTTGAGGGTTTCCAGCCTAGCAAAGAGAGCATTTCTGTGCAACACCCTCTCTCTATAACACCCAATATCTAAAGGGATATTGGTGTTTTTGTCAAAGATGGTGGTGGTGAAGCCCTACACCAAAGGCAACAGAGCTTATGTCACAGGGGAGTCTTTAACAAGAAAGAGCAAGCATGGATACCCATAGTTCAGACTATTGATTGGGAAGGAGTAGGGACTTTAAATATGTTTGTCAAAAGGGAAAGAAAAATTAACCCCATCTAATAAAAGGAAAGAGAATCATGATGTGTTTTGCTTTGTTTCTTTTTTTTTTTTGTGAAGATCAGCAAGACCTTGTTACTTTTTAGCAATTTTCTCTTCTTTTCTTGGCTACAAGGTGAAAAAATAAATAGGATTCAGGTCAGAGGGAAGGAATATGAAGACTCTTCCTTTATTAAATTGAAAGTCATATTTGCTAGGGCAGCTGAAACCATGAGAAAGGAGAATGTACGTGAGCTGTTGATGCCAAACATTGCCACATCAGAGGACTGGAAACTGTATTTGAGCTGGGGAAGGGACTTTGCTTTCACGCCAATGTCACAAAAATGCAGAGTTTCTAAGCTAGAGCTGGGGGTGAGGACCAAGCCAGTGGTTCTCTCAAGCTGAGTCCACAGACCTGGGAATGGGGAGAGGAGAGAGGCTCGCGAACTACTCTGGGAAATCTGTGTATACTTCCAAAGTGTGGCAACATGTTGTTTAGGGATGCAGTTTTACAGCGAGGGGTTGGTAACTTTCAAGAGGATCTCACACATGTCCAGGAACATCCATAAGGTAAAGACCCGTTGGTTTAAATAACCACTCCAGAAAGTTAAGTCTCAGTGAACAAAGCATCATCAGATACATGTACGTCTGTATGCATGTATCAGTGTTTGAAAGAATCAGCCTGTTGAAGGATGGCATTTATGCTAATGCAAATCAATGCCTATACTCATGTATTTTAATTTCCTAGTTTTAAAGGAAACATGTCTACTTAAGTAGAAACTCTGTGTTGTTCTTTTCAACTGGACTTATTCCTCCAGGGAGCCATAGAAGGAGAGACGGCATCCATCAGTCAGGGAACACTTGACTTGAGCTCCAGACGTGAGAGGGCTATCACTCGCCTGCCTGAAATCCAGTAAAGCTCCCCAAATAAGACATTCACAAATGCTGGGGGAGGGGGGTGACTCTGTGCCCCTGCCAATCACTGCATGGCTCATTGACACTGCTGAGACAGAGCAGGGGAAGCATCAAGTGTGGCCGCCGTCCTGTTTGCCCACTCAGGCAAGCTTCTTACTGAACTCCTATTGCCAAACCTTTCACTCAGCTGGATGCAGGTAAGAATCAGGACTCAGCTGGGTTTTTAAAGCTCACAAATTCAACCTGGAGGGGGAGGGAGGGAGGGCTTATAAAAAATTCTCCTCTCCATGCCCTCGTATTTACTGCTCTTACTGTATGGAGATTGAAAGAAGTGTGTGTGTGTGTGTGTGTGTGTGTGTGTGTGTGCGAGAGAGAGAGAGAGAGAGAGAGAGAGAGAGAGAGAGAGAGAGAAAGAGAGATACCATCTATGAAAAACATTTGATTTCTCTCAAGTGTTTTTGACAGCTCAGTGAGCTGGCATAACCCAGAAAACCTGCTGTCATTTGGGCAAGAAAGAAAAGCAAGTATTGTTGTTATCTCAGCATTTTCCCCTGAAAAAAAGCTAACACTGCTGAAGGCAAAAAGGGTGTGATCACTAGGCTGTGATCAATTGGGGTTCAGAAACTTTGGGGTATTTAGGAAGGTGGGGATTCCACAAATGTGGCCGGTGTAATGGACACCACCTTTCCAGTACCATCATTTCATCTTAAGTCAGAGGCAGGTATGAATCAGAGGCAGCTAAGACCTGGAACAAGTCCAGTCCGGGGTGATGAAGCAGGCATGAGGGCTACCATTCAGGATTTTCAAAGGGCACAGCGGCCATGGTGCACAGCAATTCACTTCCCTGGGGAACCGGCAGCAACTTGGGGATCTGAGGTTTAATCTCACTCTCCGCCAAGCACTGAGCCATGCACAGCACTAATCAGACACGAGTGCCATTAGGACTTGGTCAGTGTGTATGACCCTTCAGCCTTTCCCTAGCGTTTGAAATGGGATTGATTATTTCACCCATTAACTCTGAGTTATGATCATGCGCTCTCACCTAATAGCATCTTCACGGGCCCATCGTCAACAGTAATGGGTGGTGAATGTGTGGACTGTGCTACAGCCCTTACGTGCAACGGGGGCTGTACTCTGTGCACTGAAAGATGCGTCGTTTTCATTCTTCGGAGATTTATTTAGACTCGATTCTTGAATTCTTCAATCTCTCAGCAAAGCAAGGAGCTTGCACCTAGGAACAATCAGTGACTGGTCTGTGGCATATATCACATTGACCTTGGTCTTCAGGGACATATGGACAGTGTGGATCAGAGAACTGCCACCTATTGAGACTTTCCTAGCCAGCCCTCTTGACCACTATTATCCCGGAGGCCCCTCACTTTCTAATCCAACTGGAGGGCTTTCTCCTGCTTCGCTTGCTTCCTCCCTGCTGTTTCCCTTCAGTGGCCTTTGATCATATTATTCCCATTTTCTTCCATGACCTTGCACCCCAAAATGAATATATTCACATCCTAGTAACTTGGCCCATCCATATTCAAGCAATCATGCCCCTTTCATGTAACATATTAATAATGCCTTTGATGAAATACAGTTTTTGCATCCACTTTGCTATGCCCCTTGGCCTCTGTCAGTGCCTTATACAGAGGTGTTCTTCATTATGCATACGCTGAATGAATGATTCAATAAATGATTGAACAAAAAAGCAATCCTTCGCAGAATCTTTTACCAGATCAAGGACCACAAAAACTGAAGTTTTGTCATCCTGCTTTTTAAACAGTATTTAAAAATGTTCTCCTCCTCTGTTGCTACCTTATAAAACCACCCTCAAATAAGTGTCTTAAAACACCATGTTATTATCTCTTTTGGTTCTGTAGACTGAATGAACCTCGCTGGGTGTTTTTCACTTGAGGTCTCTCATACAGATTTAGTCATATGGAAGCTGGGGCTGCAGCCATCTGAGGCTCGAAGGGGCTGGATGTCCAACATGGCACACTCACATGGCTGGCACTGATGCCAGCTGTTGGGCCACCTACACTTGTTGACTAGACTGAACTATCTATACTTAGTCTCTCTAGCTGGCTTGGGCTTCTTACAGTCTGGCAGCTGGGCTCCTGAAGAGAGCATCCTAAAAGAGAATATTCTGAGAGAACCAGGAGGAACTTAGAAAGTTCCTTATGACTTGGCCTCAGGGGCCCCAGAAAGTTACCTCTACTGCACTTTGTTGGCAAGCAGATCGCTAAAATGAGTGCGCTTATTTTTAAAAAATATATTTTGTTGATTTTTTACAGAGAGGAGAGGAGAGGGATAGAGAGCTGGAACCATCGTTGAGAGAGAAACATCTACCAGCTATCTCCTGCACACCCCCTACCAGGAATGTGCTTGCAACCAAGGTACATACCCTTGACCGGAATCAAACCTGGGACCTTTTGGTCCACAGCCTGACGCATGATGCTCTATCCACTGAGCCACACCGGTTTCAGCAATTTATAAGGAGAGGAGTAGTGTATGCATACCGAGAGGGAAAACATTGACAGTATCTGTCTTTGAGACTATCCAGCGATCAAACAAATATCTTATCCTGAGATTAACCTATCTCTATGAGCACCTCCTTTCCTCGGGTTAGCTACTGGACTGCTGAGCACTGGGATGGCTTGGATCTTAGGGCCGTGGTCAGCAAACTGCGGCTCTTGAGCCACATGCAGCTCTCTGGCCTCTTGAGTGTGGCTCTTCCACAAAATACTACTGCCTGGGCGAGTCTATTTTGAAGAAGTGGTGTTAGAAGACGTTTAAGTTTAAAAAAATGTGGCTCTCAAAAGAAATTTCAATCGTTGTACTGTTGATATTTGGCTCTGCGGACTGATGAGTTTGCCGACCACTGCCCTAGGGAGAAATTAGTAGTTTGAGATAACAGTTAGGAATTAGGCTGGGGGGAGATAATATAAGTTATAAACTAAGGATACTAGGGAAAGTGTGTATGTGGTAGTGAGTGCTCAAGAGATACTTTGCCATAGCCATGGCTACGGGCAAAAGGTAGTGAAGACATAGGAGGTTGGGTAGGAGCTAGGATGTGGGCGTGGGAGGAAAGGAGGGGGAAATGGAAGATATCTGTAATATTATCAACAATAAAAATATATTTAAAAAATACTTTGCCTACTTCCTTTACTAGATTAATATAGGTTGAGGGTAGGTTGGAGAGAAAAGCAAGCACAGTTGATACAAATTAGTTAAATCACATAATTAGAATGACGATTATTGCAAAAGGTTTAAAATGCACTTACGATCTCACCCACTGCACACAGCTATGTTCACTTCTCTTTCCAATTTTAACTCTTCCTTATGCGTATTCTACATCTCTGTCACCATCCTGCTTTGAGCATGGGCTCCATACTTTTCATCCGGACTCATTGTATAACTGCTCCTCAAGGTTCTCTGCTGCCTTCACCTGCACCGTTGTAGAGGCTGCAACCCATTTTGGCAGAGGGAGATCTGTTATGGGACAATGAGCTGAACATGGTTAGCGGGCCACGAGTTTGACATGCTTGAGCTAGGGTGACTTAGGTCTCCTGCCTTCCTGTCACCCATTGGTGAATGGGTAAGTCTCTGGGGAAGCTGAACCGGGCCCTCCCAAGCTTTGGGGGACTGTCTCTGCCCTGGAGGTCCTACTGGGGATGGAGCTGTCAGGATGTTTCATAAATGTTTATAGTTGCCAGCAGGAAATATTCTTCCTTTGAGTGCAGAGGCAGGCCAGGTTTTTTCCTTCTTTTCTCTTCAACCTTCCAAGGAGCTGTTGGTTTCTCACAACAGCTAAGCTAGAGCACAAAGTTTTAGATTTCTCATCTCTGACAAGGGTTTACATTTCTCCCGGAAAGGGGATTTTATTTTACTGCTGTAGCAATTTTTTTTCCCCCCCACAAGAATCTGTTTACTTCTTTGTCTGAGACTGAGATGCCAAACTTGGCACATTTCAGGCAGGTGGAGGGCATCCCCCTTCAGCTGCAGCACCCTCTGCTCTCTGCCCGTTGAAATACCACTGTGCATCATTCTGAGCACTCCTTGAAACCTTCCCTCGCCTTCCGCACCTGCACTCGGATTCTGACAGCTCCAAACATTTACCGTTGGCTCATAGTCACATTCTCCTACAGAGAGGGTAGCATCATGGCATTGGCAGACCCTCGCCTGGAAATCCAGACACTTCAAACCTTGGCCATGGCTAACCATCTCTGTGACCTTGGTGAAGTCCTTCCATCCCCTGAGCTTTAGCTTCTCCCATTTTAAAATGAGAGGCTGACATGGTTCCTTCCAGCCATGCTGCTATTATCTGAGTCCTTTGACCTGGGAGGTCACTCTTGTCCATCACTTTAGAGACTGTGGAAATTTGGTCAATTCATGTGCATTCTCCCCAATGACCCCGAGTATTCCTGCTCATAAGACATTGAAACGATGTTGAAATGTGTATTGTTATTGAAAACATGGATTGGGTCTCTTTCACAATCTGCCGCCTAGCCTATCCCCTGCTTCTCTCCTCCTTTTCATCCAATAAGTGGGCTTCAGACCCTGTTCCTCATGTTGGTTGAAGCTCAGAGTCTCTGATGATGGCAAAGCCCAGCACATAGAAGCATATTCTCTGAAGGCTGTGCTTCAAACACTCTAACTGGTAATGTAACAGGCCACACACCAATCCCGATAGGATGCCCACGAACCAATTTGCTTTCTTTGGACTACTCATCTAGGAGGGAGGAGTGATTAGCTGGAGGGCCACTGAGTCCCTTTTATCTTTATCACCAGAGCATGAAGGCCCATGGCGAGGATGAGCAGTCTGTCCTGGAGGTCCATGTTTGCTCAGCCCCAAACTGCTGAAGATTTGTGCTGAAAAAAGTTATAGAAACAGTGTCAAGGGAGAGGGACATGATTTGGCTTAAAACCAGAAAAGCCGGGAGCTTGCTAAGGTGGTTTTATGTCTTAGAAGGTGAGATCCTCTGTAGAAGCCACCATTCTGGCTAGACAGTGGTCACCAAGTAATAAAACCTTCTTAATATACCCAGCCAAAACCCCAGCTTGCCTGCACACCTCCTCCACTTTTTGCCTCTGCGTTTTCCCTTATGCTCGTCCCTCCGCTTGCAATGCACTGGCTCATGTCGCCCCTGTTAACATTCTACTCACTCTTTGGGGCAAAAGAGCTCAAATGATGCCCCTGGTGTGGGCTTTGGATTCTGAATGACTTGGGTTTAAATCCAAGCTCTTCTAACTCTAGGACAGTTAACTTCTTTTGGTCTCAGTTTTAAAATGGGGTAACGGCCGAGACCGGTTTGGCTCAGTGGATAGAGCGTCGGCCTGCGGACTGAAAGGTCCCGGGTTCGATTCCAGTCAAGGGCATGTACCTTGGTTGCGGGCACATCCCCAGTAGGGGGTGTGCAAGAGGCAGCTAGTCGATGTTTCTCTCTCATCGACGTTTCTAACTCTCTATCCCTCTCAATTCCTCTCTGTGTAAAATCAATAAAATATAAATAAATAAATAAATAAATAAATAAATAAAATGGGGCTAATGATACCAGCCTGGCAGGGCTACAGTAAAGATGCTGTGAAGTGGCAGAAGGCTTGCAGCACCGGAGACAGTGCCCAGCATCGGGACCATTAATGGTTACTTCCCTTATGTCTGTCTTTTGGGGCAGTCACATAGTCTTATATTTTTGTAGACATTTAACTTCTTGAAGATAGGACTTATTTGAGCACACCTATTTATCATTTTTTTTTATGCTAAGCACAGAGCATTGGACAAAATAGGTTCTTAATATAGTCTGAACCAGATGAATTAACTGTGTCATTTTCCCTTTGTTTGTAATACCCAACAAAGTCAGAGGAAAGTCACTGTTAAAAAAAAAAAAGTTCCCAAAACACACCACACAACAGGGTAAGAAATACCGTTTTCCTATATTTTTAGCCACCTTATGCAGATTTTAGCGTTGGGGTCTTTTCTCTTAAACTGTAACTCCTGGGAGTGGGGACTGGGAATGGGATGGAAAGAATGACCTTTCTGCTTGCTTTTGGTATTTAGCGCTCCGTAGGGCACTTGCTGAATATTTAAGTATGTTGCTATTCATGATAAAAGCTTGTAGAGCGACAGATCAGGGAGCAGAAAAACAGCTTGGTAATGGAGCTGCTTCAGACAAATGGAGGAGGAAGGGTTATAATTGTCCTAACCTCTCCAGCTCCTCCTGAAATCCTGCTTTCTCACAACGGCCGCCCTGGAGTTCCTGGGTTTCATTTCCATCATGAGTCCCTGAACCTCATTCCTAATGGTGGAGGGAGAGGCCTGGAGTTTGGGCAGCTCCTCTCCTGCTATGCCAGCATGAGGCCCTTTGGGCAAGAATTATCAGCATGCTTCTCAGAAGTGAGGACGCTGGCTCCCTGAGTTCCATTGGTGACCAGGACAGGTTAAGGAAAGCTTTGGGCTTAGTGGAGGTGGTATAGCATCATGGGTAAGAGCGTGGACTCTGGAGCCAGACTCTAGGTTTATAACCTTCTCCTCCTTGCTTACTTGTAGTCGTAGGCAAGTCAATCAATTTCATTGAGCCTCAGTGTGTCTATCTGTCAAATGGGGTTATGGTGGTAAGCGTGTCTACCTTGTAGGGTGTTTATGAGAAACAAAGGTGTTAAAGCACATAACTTACCTAGAACTGCACCTGGAATACAGTACATGCTCTGTAAGTGTTGCCTATTATGATTTTTGAGCCGTAAGGGCTAGTCTTCCAAAGCATGAGAAAAGCTGTGTGTCATATGCTTCTTCTGATCCTCAGCCCTCCGCAGTGAGGTGGACCTGGGAATGGAAAGGGGGAGCTTCTGCTCACTTCCAAGCAGGAGACAAAGGAGCTGTGGCCGCGAGGGTGGAATAAAGGGGCACATATGTGGGGATGGGGAGGAATCATGGTGGTTACATATGCATCTGAGGGTAAGGGAGGACCCTAGCTGGCTTCCAGGTGACAGATACGGGATCGTGGGTGGTGATGCCATAGTAAGACAGGTGACATCATAGAAAGAGGTTCCCTCGGGAGGTCAGCTTGAACAGGCAGTAGGATAATGGGATAGTAAGTGGAAATGCCTAAAGGTGTTGTCATTGCCACTTTGGAACGTGGGCGAGTGGTCTGAATGGAGCAATAGATTTAGGAGTCACCAATGTGGGCACTGAACATCATGAGAACAAGTAAGATCCTTCAGTCAACTTGGAGCCAAATCCCAATGTCTAGACGAGGGCCAGATAGTAAATGTTTTAGGCTTTGCCAGCCCTATGATCCCTGTTGCTAGTACTTAAATCTGACATTTTGGCTTCGAAGACGACATAAACAACACATAAATGATGAGTATGCATGTGTTTCAATAAAACTTTATTTACAAAAACCTGTGGTCCACTCTTGCTCCAGACCATTATGTTACACATAGTAGATATGCAATAAATATTTGTTGGATTGATCTACTAGCTTCAGCAACTGTCTGAAGTCCAGATTAAAAAAAATAATAATCTAGTTAAATTTTAGGAACTCAAACTTTTGTCAGTGTCATACCAAGACACTCACGAAAACTAGGAGAGAGGGCATTTGAATCTGTGCTGCAGTACATGAAGGAAGTGACATCAGTTAGAGATCTGCCACTGAGTTGCAAAATATACAGCTGGAAATCTTCTCTGAACTAAGTCCTAGGCTCACAGCCAAGTATGATAAATCAGACTGGTGAGTTATAGGTGATGAGAGAACTGCTGGATGTAAAATCCCCTGAGGACGGGGGCTGGTGGGTTGGATGTTAAACCCCTGGAGGCCTCAGCTTCATGAAGAGCACTCTGAGAGCCCCTCAGGGATCCTGCATGGCACTCTCTCCTCAGATCCAGGAAATCGACTGCAAACGTGTTAAATAATTTAGAAACTGCCCACATGTATTCGCAGCTTCCATTGCAAGGAAGCAGCAATAGAGGGAAATCAAAGAGAAGATGAAGACTCGGAGTTTTGTGAGGGAGTAGGTAGGCATTGCATTCTGTACTCAAGGAAGTAGCAATCATAGAAAACAGAGAGAGAGAGAGAGAGAGAGAGAGAGAGAGAGAGAGAGAGAGACCAAGACCCTGATCCTTCCATCCAAACAGTAGGGATTCATCATAGCTTGCAAATGGTAGTTAAGATGATCCATATAAGGGCTGAGGGTTTCACTACTAAATTATTGCTGAGCTGTCCTGAGGATGCGCCCTTTCCTTCCTGTCTTATACCTTTAGCTGGTGAATCAAACCCCTAAAGACTGTCTCTTGCTTTTGAAGGATGAAGCTGCACAATTCAGTACCTTGGCCACCTTCTTGGGGTTCTTAGATGTCAAGGAAAGGGAGAAAATCTAGAGAAGAGGCTCATCTTTGACCACAGGTTATAAGTGGTTTTTCTGCATGTTTTCAAAAAGGATGTGTGAGAGGGTGAAGAAGCCCCATAGTTCCTGGGTGGTCTCTGTGACTCCGGGATACAGAATGTTGTCTGTGGCTACAGTGATGGCAGCAGCAATGTGTCAACTTTGATATATATCTGCCTATATATACATGCATGTACACACATACATGTATGTACGCACATACATACAGGTATGACTTGACTATCTTGCTAGCCCAAATGCCTATGCTCTGTGTCTAGTGTAAGACTGGTTCTGATTTTGTTAAGTTGCTTCTGATGAAAACACAATCCAGTGTAGACTAGGAAGTCCAGGCCTGTTTGGTTGAATGGTGTGGTAGTTTGAATTATTGGTCCTGAGTTTTTATTCTCCTGTAGCAGATATCCATGCCTTTCCCCTGGCCTCATGATGGACAGAGTGCCACTCCCCTTTTCTGACTTTGGGGTTGTCCCTATAACTTGTTGGCCACTGGAATATCAGAGACTGTGATTCAGGAGCGGCTGTAAATGTGTTGTGTAACTGACTGTATCTTCTTAAGCTTCTTTCATCATCATAAAAAAAAAAAAAAAAAAAAAAAAAAAAGACACGCCCTGGAGATTGGTCCCAGAGAGTGAGAACTATGTGAAGCAGACTGAAAATTAACCCATGGCCTGGGGTCAAGTCTCATTAAGTCCAGCCTAGATCAGCAAAACTCTAATCTAGCCCAGCTAGTGTGGCTCAGTGGTTGAGCATCAACCCATGAACCAATAGGTTCCTGGTTTGATTCCCAGTCAGGGTATATGCCTGGGTTGCAGGCTCAATCCCTAGTAAAGGGCATGCAGGAGGAGCCAATTGATGTCTCTTTCTCATCAATGCTTCTGTCTCTATTCCTCTCCCTCCCTCTCTCTCTAAAATCAATAAAAACATTTAAGCAGCCCTCTCCTCTGCTAAGTTACATGATGGTCGCTTAAACAGGGAAAGCCTAGTTACATGTGAAAAAGAACAGATTACTACCATCTAGTTTTCACGGCCCAGCTTTAAGGACTAGCCATGTAAACATGAAACAATAGCAAGCAGTACATCATAGGGAAAAGGTAAAGGGTGACATTGCTGAAATATAGGGGTTGGGGTGATGATGAAAAATAAATGAAAAGTCATGTTGTATGAAGGGTGATAGCTGAGCTCCCCTTCTATCCTCCGATAGTCGGAGTGAAGGGGTCCTTCCACACACGGACTCGTTGGATCTTCTCACTGGAGAGACTTCCAGGGCCGATCTGGCCCTGTGTTTTGTCCCCTGCACAAATGATTTCTGTGGCGTCCCTGATGGGAGCTGGTTCCAATTTAGTCACCTACCTGCTGTGTGATCTTGGATAGCTACAAAGACCGTGTGTGGGATTTTTAAATGAGACAGACTTCATCACCACCCCAACTCCCATATTTCACATCCCAGCGCTGTGACCTTAAGAATTTGCCAGAAGATAGAGATTGCGAGAAAGTCCACCTTACAGAGCTGTTGGGAGAGTTAACTGGACAGCAACACGGCTCCCCCAGCCCGGCGCCTGCCACCAAATGAAGTGGCTGTCCCCTCCTTCTTCGGGGTGGCACAGGGTGCACTGCCCTCTGCCAGGCGCAAGCTCTCCTGATGATTCTGGGGGGGGTGAGGGGGGTGGGATAAGCTGAGCTCTAATGGCGCCCCTGCCATGTGCGGTCCGGCTGCTGGGCCTGCTGGCCTGAATCCGCCATCGCCTTCCCAGTCACTTGATGAGGCATTTCCATTTTGTCAGCACATTTAAATGTCTCAGGAGTAAGACAGTAGGAGAGGCAGTTATTGATCATTGTATTGATTTAATCAGATAGTTTGGCACAAATTATGGTCCATAAAATTCTGAGCTCCCGATAGTCTTCCACAAGCAGGGTGTCAGTGTAACTGAGGATGGAAACTCCCATCCTGATTTGCAGAGGTGGGTCAGTGTGAGCTAAGACAGATACAATAAGTATCTGCCACCATTGGTTGGGTTTTCTGCTAGTTGCAGACACATGTATCCTGATGTTCAGTTACTTGTGAGGGGTCAAGCTAGGAAATAGTGGAGCTGGGATTCAAACCTAGATCTTTCTAACCCCAAAGCAATGCTATTAGCTCCTGTGCCCCTGCCTTCCAGCTCCCATACTGAGCAAGGTGAAGGACTTATTCTGTTGGATGTGATGCATGCATCTCTTGTCCTTTGCATGTCTCTGTCTCTCCCATCTTCCTCCATGGTTTGGATGTCTCCTAGGTATCAGGCACTGAAATAAACCTTAGGAGATAGTGAGATGATTATGATTCCAGCTCTCTGCTCAAGTTGCTCATGATATAGAGCAGGGGTTGGCAAACTATGGCCCGGAGGCCAAATTTGGCCCACCACCTGTATTTTACAATCTGCTCGCTAAGAATGGTTTTTATATTCCCAAGTGGTTGAGAGAAAATCAAAAGAAGAAGAATATTTTGTGAACTGTAATAATTATTTCACATTCAGGTTTCCGTGTTCATAGATACAGTTATATGAGAACACAGCCACACCCATTTGTTTATGCATGGTGTCTGGCAGTTCTTGCACTACAGCTGCAGAGTTGAATAGTTGCAACAGCTGTCATATGGCCTGCAGAACTCAGCGTGTTTGCTACCTGGTCCTTTACAAGAAAATTTTACTGATCCCTGGTCTACCTGGACGGGGTTTACAGAAGGATTAGGCAAATGAACAACGCATTCTAGGTAAAGAAAAAGGGTATCTATGCTTGAGACACTTGGAACACATTCCCCAAAGTAATATGAGTCTCATCTCTAGAATTTTCCCCTTGAAAGAAAGATGCTGTAGGAGAAGTTGGGGGTGCAGGTGGACCGGGATGTTTGCCAGATGTATTTATCTTCCATAACAAATGCCTCTTGTAACATGTTGTTCCTTAGATACAGAATCGTGTGCTTTAATAGGTTTGAACTCCACCCAAACGGAGAGAACAGACCACGAATGCACACTGTAAAATTACCACGCGGACAAAGTGGACTGACCTCTGAGTGAAGGCCCGCCGAGCCTCCCACATATTGATGTTCTCCTGAAGCTCTTGGTTACTCACGGTGCCTGTGAGCCTACAAGCCATTCCTCTCAGATCCTGGTTCCTGTCAAGCAGGTCGCGCCATACTTGGGACAACACACACCTCGTACATATCCCTGAGACAGTTCCATGAATCCGACTGTAAAAATAAACAACACTGGATGATTTTATTTCCCTCTTTTTCCCCCCCAAAAGAAAGTGCCAGGAAGTCCCCTGCAATATAATGATGCTTGTCAGAAGCACAGCAGCACACAACTTAGCATGTTCCTGTCCAATTTGACTCTGACTCTTAACCTTGACCCAAATAATTTGATCGTAATAATAAAGGATGAAAATGCAGTGCTGATATACCAACAAAAGAGACTTTTGAGATCAGCGAATTCAGACCCTTTATTTTTTAGATGAGAAAACTGAGGCTTAGTGAGAAAAGTAGTTCATCGATGGCAGAGCCAGGCCTGTGCTTTTTAGTTATGATAACAGCGAGGGCCAAGGCTATCCGGCACCTTTGTCAGTCCCACATGTGCTGTCTCCAGGTGGGGTGGCTGGATAATTTTTTATCCAAACTGAAATCCTTTGGCTCTACAGGCATAAAGCAAAGCTGTTCACCAAGACCTATGTCACCCTATTGGTAGGCAAGGAAGGTATACGATAGGTTATGGAGACCTTTGGATTCATTCTCATAACCGGGTGTGTCTCTAATCTTCTACTTCATGATTGTATCTCTAGTCTGCGGATCTTATAGCCTTTGCATTTGATGAGGGCCAGACCCCGGAACAGCTTCTTAGTAGAGACCCAGACCTAGTTTCTCGTACTGACCACTGGTTTTCTGCACATCAGAAACCCGGGCAATAGAGAAATCAGAAGCTGGAGCTGAGAGGAGAATCCTTTACTGACACAACACACTCTCTCTCTCTCCAAGGTGTAAGGGGTCCTCTCTTTAGGTCCAGGGAGAATGTCTTCAAATGGGACTGGTAGTTGGTTCTATAATAGACAAGGGAGCTTGAGATATCCAGAAGAGGGAAGAGAATGAAGACTTTTATTTTGGATATTGTTTATGTGTTGTTTTTAGAAAAGAGTAACAGACAGTATTCATTGATTTTCAGTGGTGGCCTCATCTCTGAGCTATGTGGAGAAACTAAGGAAAATGACAGTGAAAGAAGAGAAAATATAATTATCCTATCCTATCCCTTATGGAAAAGAATTAACTAAAGAAATAGCTGAGGGCATTAAAATAATGCTAAATATAAAGGCAATTATCAGAACAAACAAACATTCCTAAATATCTTAGTACTACACACAAAACACTACGTAATGAAAGGTTTAAAAAGTAGAACTATTCAACAGCAAAATAGTACAAGAAATATGACAGAACAAAGACCGAACATTTGACCTGTTAATAGAGTTAAACTAATACATGGAAATCAGTACTTTTATGTATGCAAGTAACAGCCAATTAGAAGATATGAGAGAAGCTACCTCATTAGAGTGGCCACACATAGATATTATTATATCTATGGATATAATAGGAATAAACTTAATAAAAATGTGCAACTCATATGTGAAAAAAAAGACAGGTTTTAAATCCTAAGGATACAAAAGAGGACTTGAACAAATGGAATAATTTACTGTGCTCTTGGATATGAATTTATCATAATAAAATGTCAATTCTTTCTAATTTAATTTATACATGTAATATGATCACGGTAAGATATACCGGATTTTGTTTTTAATCAGATGAGCTTATTTCAAAGTTCACTTGAAAAAATAAATAAAATAGTAAGAAAAATACAAAGAGAAATGTCTAGCCTTTCTAGCTATAAAAACATATTATAAAGCCTCAATAATTAAAGCATGGGAGTTGTGGTGAGTGAAACATACCCATGAAACAAAGAAGAAAAATCCAGAAATAGATACAAATAGTGTGGCAATTCAGAATATGATAAAGAAGATACCTCAAATTCCAAGGGAAGGATTAGACAATTCAGTATATGATCTAATAATTGGATAACCATTTGAAAAATTTCAAAGGTATCAAAGGTTTAAATTCTAAACATGAAACCATAAAAGTATACAAAGAAAACATGGAAGAATTCCTTTGTAACATTGGAGAGGGAGAGGCCTAACTCTGACTCAAAATCTAGAAGCCATACAAGAAAATGTTGGTTTAAAAAAGATTGATATATTCAGTTTTATTAAAAACTCAGAAAGACTCCATGTAAGGGGAAAATAAAGAAACAGAAGATCTTTATAATACAACTAGGTGCCCAGTGCATGAATCCCTGTACCTTGAAAGGAACTGTGGGCCGTGAGGTTGCAGTGGGCACAGGGCCAGGTCTCAGCCCATCCTCTGAGCTCCTGCCCAGCCCCTCCCACCTCAGTTCCTGGTTTTCTATCTGCTGGCAGCTCCACTCCCACCACCACCCACTGACAGTGTGGAGCGAATGGGGCTGGGCTAGATGCTGGCAGGGGGTGTGAGAGATGGCTTCTGGTCCCAATTACCATTCAGGAACAGAGGGAGGTGGAGAAGCCATGAGGGGCGATCGGGGCTGGCAGCCACCACTCACATCCACTGACAGTGCCTAGTAATCAGGGCTGGTGCTGGGTGCCAGCAGCAGGTGCAAGTGATGGCTCAGGTGCCAGCAGTGGGTGCAAGCGGGACCAATGCCAGCAGCAGGTGTGAGCTCCTGGCAGGACTGTGGCGCATGGGAGCAAAGAATTTTCAGTAACCACCAGAGGCTCGCCCTAAGGACAGTGACCAGCGCCATGCCTTGGTCTGGTGCTCCCGCTCACCTGCTCCACCAATCTGCCATGGGCGATGCCCGCCATGTTCCACGCTCTGCCACTTGCTGCTGACACCCACCATGTTCCGTGCTCACTCCCTGGTGGTCAGCACACGTCATAGTGACTGGTTGTTCAGTTATTCAGCTGTTCTGCCATTCGGACTATTTGCATATTAGGGTTTTATATGCTAGTATACAGATATCCAGAATACATAAAGAACTATCAAATTAAAAAATGGACAAGCAACAGAATACAAAAATGTGCAACAGACTTGAATAGGCACATCACGAAGACAGGCTACCCAGATGGCCATTAAACAGTGACCAGGTGCTCAGTTTCACTAGCCATCAGGAAAGGGCAATTAAAAATTTGAGATACCATTCCACACCCATCAACACGACTGAACTAAAGAAATACTTAAAAAATCAGGGGCTGGTGAGAATGCAGAGCAAATGGGACTGTCACACACTTCTGGTTCCAGTACAAATTAAAACCATCGTTTTGGGAAGTAATCTGTGGATATCTGTTAAAGCTGAACATTCACTAAGTGACCAGGCATCCATCTCCTAATTATATATTCAACAGACATGCATATACATGTGAACAGTTATTTGCATTAGTCTCAAACTGAGAACAACCCAGACATCCATTAACAGTAGAATGGATACATAAATCAACAGTATTTCATATAACAGGATACTATAGAACCATGAACGTGAATAAGCTACTGCTGCACAGAACAGAACAGTGTGGATGAATTATCCCAACATGGTGTGGAAAGAAGCCAGACCCAAAATAGCACACACTATATGATTCTATTGATCAAAGTCTAAACACAGTCGAATTTAGTCTATAATTTTAGAAGTCAGGCTAAAGGTTACTTTGGAAGAGGAGGTGGGAGTGAGAATGATGGTGCATCTGAGGGGCTGATGTTACTTTATTGATGTAGGTGCTGTTGATATAAGTATGTTCACTTTGGAAAAATTCATGTATGACGTGCTATCCTTTAATGAAAGTGTATTAAAACAAAAGAATTAAGGTTTAGACATTTCTTCCTTCTGTTGGATTTCACATGTCTCATCAGACCTGTGAAAGGGCAGGGCATTTTATTTTGAATTATGCACTGATAACGTACACCCGAATTACTTAGGTGCATAATTATTTTTAGTGTGTATGATGTAGAATGCATCGTTAATAAGCATTTGTGAAACAGTTGCAATTTTCCATCCATTTTTTTTTTAAGTTTAATTCTCACATAAAAATAGTGAGGCTGGCCAGATAGAATCCCAGTTTTATAGATGAGAAAAATTAGGCTCAAAGAAGTTTGACGGACATACTCAAGGTTGCCCAGCTAGAATGTGCATGTACCTTTTAAAGAATTACAGGCAACTGGCTGTCAGTGTATAATTCACTGTATGTGTTTTTACTTTGCTTCATGGTTCGGAAATCCCAGGCAGAGGAATTTAAGAGCCCAGATTCTCGGGTGCAGCTCCTCCCCTTCCCTGACGCGGCCAGATTGCACAATCTTTCCATGTTGCAGTTGATAACCACTAATAGACTCCGGCTGGAACACGGCATTTATCTCCTTCTCATTTGTACCGCACAAATGAAGTTAAAATAATGGCACTTTGTTGGCATGGAGGAAAGCCGGTTCCAGAGTGCCCCACTTTCCCCCTTCCGCTCAGTGTCAGACTTGATGCAAAATAACAAATGCTCTGGCCCAGTTTGCGAACACAGCCCGGCCATGTAGTGAAGATCAGGACTTGTCCTTCCCGTGAGCGGTGCTCCATCACGGGATCTCCCATCCTACGTGGACCCGCCACCTCCCAAGCCCCTCAGCCAGACAGTCCTGGAGTGACCATCTATGAGGGGGAAGCCAGAGGGGGATATGGCGCTGGTGAGAGGGTGAACCTTCCCCTTGAAACCCAAAAGGACGAGGGAAGAAGGCCGGACCAGGTGTTGGAAGACCCTGGTTGAAGTCTCCACGCTCATACCCACTCACCGTGGGAACCAGGACAAGCCACAGACCACAGCATCAGGAAGGGTCATGGGAAGGGCACTGGACTTCCAGCCAGACTCGGGTTTGCATTGCCCCTGGGCATCTTCCCCGAGTCTGACTGGCCCAGTGCATCGCTGTTTCTGGAATGCGTGTTCCTCATCTGTAAACCGAATGGGCTGTGAGGATGTGCTTGAGGGAGTCACTTCCTGCTGGTATGTTGTGATCTCCTAGGATCCGTGTCTGCATCTGTGAAGTGGGGGAGAGGAAGTTCTACAAGGGGACCAGTTCAGGGTAGGTGCCTGGCAGGTTCTCTTAGCATTAAATGCTTGAGAACGGCTCCCTAGATCCTCAGCAGCGTAACCATTAAGCATTCACCCCACTTTCTTTTATGGTCCCTTTGGTAGGCTGCGTTTTGTGTCAGAACCATTATCTTATATTAGCTGCCTTTTTAAGGTCTGTTCATTCCTCGGTGAAGTGGCAATTCAGATTCCTTGCACAGAACCAGCAGAACAGCATTCCACTGGCAACCGGAGGTGGGTAGAAGTGCTCTGGTCCAGTTCTACTCACTCTCTCCTCTTTTGCTGCTCCATCCTCCCCGGGTGTGTGTCCTGCAGCTTGACAGTGAGTCCGAGTCCATGGGAGATTGTAAGGAGATGAGCCCATCCTGTGTACACACACATACACACTTACACACACACACACACATACACACTCTCTCTCTCTCTCTTTCACACACACACACACACACACACACACACACACACACACACATGAGTCTGAGGTTTACTGCATTGTCCATGGAGACAGGCAAGAACAAAGCCGTGCCCTCTGGGGCGGGGCCAGGACTCCAGGACTCCAGGACTCCCTTGCAGGCCTGGCTAGCACACAGAGATGCTGGCCTCAGTGGCCTCCCTTTGGGATCTCCGACTTCCGGCATGTCCCCACGCGTGCAGTCACTCTGGGAGGTAGGGTTGTTATAGGGTCTCTGCCCTTTGAAGATGGCAAGAAGCAAGGTAGATTCCTCCTGCTGAACTTGAGGGGACCCTCAGAGGGTCTGGCTGCCTCTAGCTCATCAGCGTGTAAGCTAAGCGCCCTGTGCCCTTTGGGATTGTAGCCAGCTGGCAACATCGGAGGGAAGTGGTAAACACGCTAGATCTTTCTTTATCATCTGTGCCCTGTATGCGATGCTCAAGAGGACTGGGTCTCAGTGTGAAGGCCAGGGAGGCCTGGCGCAAGGACCAAAGGCAGTCCTGGCTCCTGCTCTGTCTGCTGCTCCCTGCCTCCATCCCAAGGTGGGCAGCAGTGACAAGCAGCTGCTGCCTGAACCCAGCCCCACGCCCACTGGAGTGACAGCTGAGCCTTGGAAGAGCAGGTGTGAGTTCACCCACCCTACTTTCTCTCTTGGGCCAGTCCCCTTGGTCGGCTAGGTTTGTGGTTGGCAAACTGTGGCTCAAGAGCCACATGTGGCTCTTTGGCCCCTTGAGTGTGGCTCTTACACAAATCTTCAAGGCCTGGGCAAGTCTATGTTGAAGAAGTGGCATTACAAGAAGTTTAAGTTTAAAAAGTGTGGTTCTCAAAAGAAATCTCAATCATCGTACTATTGATATTTGGCTCTGTGGACTAATGAGTTTGCCGACCACTGGGCTAGGCTAATACTTGGACTCCCAGGAGGATCTAGGAATAAGGAACCCAGAGGCAAGCATGGCTCCCCGAGGCCATCCTGGTGTCTTCTTTTCCCCACGTGGCACATGGTGACTTCATGGCAGTGACATTCATGGTGGGTGATGGAGTGCCATGCTCCATGTTTGCTAATGGCTGAGTTCAGATGTGGGGAAAGGTTTATTAACTAAGCCAGGCATACACCCCTGGGAGAAGGTGACTGAGTGAAAACAGTTATACAGTCACCCAAGGAGGAAAGGAAATTTAAATGCATCTTCAAAGTTCTCGAAATTGGTTTAGATGCGTGATTTTTAAGAGGCTGGGTGGATTCGTTTCAACAAATGACTCATCAAGTTTTTTGTTTTATTTCCTTTGTTTTCTTCTACAAAAAATCAACGACTCTGTGTGGTTACCAATTGGTGTTTGGAGGTGGGGGAAAAAAAGCTAAGGGAACAGGGCCCGGTGTGGTAGCATCCTGCAGCGGGTTCCGACCTGAGCTGGAAGGCCTTGGGAGGACCTTCGGTGAGTTTCCTTGTGCCAATGGGGACGTTAAGGCCCAGAGAAGGCAAGAGAGCTTCCCTAGGTCACACAGCTTGTAGATGGTTCGGCCAGGAGCCAGGCTTCCTCGTTGCTCTCTCTGTGGAATGGGAATAAGAATGCTGAACTCACAGGAGTGTGGGGGCAGTAAACCAGGGACCAGGAGGGGGAGTGCTTTGGGAAGTATACACAGTTAATACTTGGGAGGGTTGTGATGGGTGAAGGATTGCCTCCATACCTCTGTGGTGGTTCATTCTGGTGAGGGGCCCACCCTCCAGCCTTTTCACCAGTTCTGCAGCCAGGACCACAGCTGGCTGAGATCCCCAGGAAATCCTCCTCCCCTCTCCTTCCTGTCCCACTTCCCCCCCCCCTCCCCGCTCCTCTCCCAGAGCCCTGAGCTGAGGAGATGCACAGGCAGCCACAACCCTGACATTTTCTTCCAGACAGTGACAGCTGGTGGCACTTTTAACTAAAGGGATAAAGAGCACGAAGGCATAAAAAAAAAAGAACTGTTAAAAAGTGGCTTAAAAATGCGTGTGCCATCTGTTTGGCCACCGCGGCTTTTAGAGTGTGTGCGGGGAGAGAGGCCTTCCCCTCTCCCACTGCTGGGGCTCACCCCGGTCAGGGCCCACCAGGAGCAGACTGATCAAGTCTGCAAGTTTTACTTTTCAGGCCTCCCAGCCTTCCTTTCTCTTCCTGATGTATGCCTTCATCGTAGTTCCCCGAAAAGATGTTTCTTATGGTCCCCCATGGCTAATGGAGTCCTCCACCTGCAAAGTCCCGCACACGTGGCTCAAAAGGCATGTTTTGGATGTTGGCCTTTGCCGTCTGCATGTGGTCCTAGCATAGTGATAACAGACTTTAAAAGACAGCTAGCTACTATTTAAGCTCTTGGCTACCAAGTAATAGCAATATAAATAGTCTTTATTATCTATTCAGATTTCTCTTCATGTCCTAAAGCTTTATCCTTTTCAATTCCGCCGATATTTCTTCGTAAGTTTGTCTAAGGAATGTTCCTTTTTGTGTGTGTGTGTGAATAGGTAATAAAATGCATAGTCTAATTAGTTACCCATGTGGAATATGACAGTGGTATTAAGTTGTATGTTGATTTTGTATCTGTCACCATGATGAATTCATATTTGATTATGACATCCTTTTGGTTTCTGTGGGCCTTCTTGGTAGATGGTTCTATTGGCTGCAAATACCAAGTGTTTCTGTCTCCTTCTGTTCAGCGTTACATTTCCTATTCTCTTTTCTTGTCCTTCTCCGTTACTAAGCCCTCTGTACAATATTTAAAAGCAGTCGCATGCTGCCCTGGCCGGTGTGGTTTAGATGGTTGAGCATCATTCCATGCACCAGAAGGTCGCTGGTTGGATTCCTGGTCAGGACACATGCCAAGGGTTGCAGACTCAATCCCCAGTAGGGGGCGTGCAGGAGGCCATTAATGTTTCTCTCTCCCTCTAAAGTCAATTTAAAATACTCTTTTTTGTTTGTTTGTTAAGTAGCAATAATTGTAGGCAGCCCTGCCTTGGTCCTGACTGTAATGGGGTTGTTTCTGATAATTTACTATTAACTTTGATGTGTGCTGTGTGTCTACAGTAGAAAACAGTATCCAATTTATTTTTTTTAAATGGCAGAAATGAGTAATACATTTTATTAAATGTTGGCATCCATTGAGATGGTTTCATTCCAGTCAAAAACATGGAAAGTGTCCTCATGTTGAGCCGTTCTTATATTTCTGCTCATAATGCATTCCTGGTTTTGTGTTTCTAATACTTTGTTTAGGGCTTTTGTGTCTTTGCTCATGAATGATATTGACTTATGGTTTTTTCCTCTTTTGTTTGTGCTTTCCTGTCCCGATGTTGGAATTGGGTTGTTCCAGCCACAGAGAATGAGCTGGTAGTTTCTGTCTTCTTCTAAACCCTAGAAGAGTGTGTGGCATGGGATTCTGGATTCCTCAAATGTTTTGTAGGACATTCAACGCTGTATATGTTCTCACCTTAGTGAACTGGAGGAGGGTAGAGCTTTCATTACTGTCTCAATTTCTTCTATCATTATTGGTATTCCATGACTTTTTGAGCTAATTATTGTGACATTGTTTTCTAGAAAATTATCCAATTCCTCCCGATTTTCAAATGATTTTGTATAAATCTGTACATATTTTCTCTTTAATTTAAAATATGCTTTGTCTATTGTTTCTTTTCTCATTCTTAATGTTGTATTTTTCCGTCATTCTTTCCCACCCTACCCCCCAGTCTCTCAGTCTTGCCATAAGCTATTCTAGTTTATTGGTGTTTTCAGAGAACCAGCTTTTAATTTTATTAATCAACACTATTGATGCATTTGTTTTCTAGCTCATTCCTTTTTTTTGTATTTGGTCTTTATTAATACCTTTCTCAAATTTCATTGGGTTATTTTTTTTTTTCTTTTTCTAACTTCTTGAGTTGAAAAGCTTGGTTACTTTGTTTTCAACTTTTTCTCATTTCAAAGAACTTTATTGAAGACTAAATTTTCCTGAGTTAAGAAAATACCTTTGGTTTTTTTTTTTTATATATGATCTCTTCTTGTCATACATTTTTAAATAGTGATATTAATTTCTCCTTGTTAACCTAAGAATTATTTAAAAGGATCTTAACATTTTCAGATGCATAGAAGTGTTGGCTATTTCTGTGTTATTAATTTCTAACTTATTGCATTTTGGCTAGAAGGTAACCTGTTTGACTTCTTTCTTAAGGGATTTGTTGAGATTTCCTATATGACTTAATATATGAATTACTTTTTTGAACTTTTCATGGGCGAGTAAATATAACAGTCTCTTTGTATTAACATCTTCTCTGATCAATCACACCTTATAATTAGAGTATACATGTTATTCACATCCTCTCTATTTGTGCTTGGTCTACAAGTACTTGATCTGGTGATTTCTGAGAGCTGAGAGCCTCCCAGTCAGACGCTTAGCTTCCATCCTTAACCTCTGCAGTCTGTTCTCCACACAGCAGCCAAAGGGACCTTTAAAAGCCAAAGTCTAATCCTGTGTCTCCTTGGCTCAGAGCCTTCATTCAGAGCTTTGCGTCTCATTTGAAGCAAAACCCCAAGTCCTTCTATGGCCCCTGACAGCCTTCTCCTGGGTTACAGTTTCTCCTTTCCTCGCACCCCTGCCCCTTGGGGGCATGACTGCGGGGGTGTTTCTCTTGCTTAAGTTTCCTGTGAAGCCTGGGTTCAGGAGTCCTTTCTCTTGTCATCCTACCTGCTCAACTCTCGGTTTCCTTTTTCACCTTCTGGTCTTCCTCTGTGACTTGCTTTGGCCTCATGTTGAACAGAACGTATGCCCTTGCCTTTTGCTGTGATCAATGGGGTGTGAGCAGATGCAATGCCAGCAGTTGCCTGAAATAAGCTCGGGCTGTGGAGTTGCATTCTTGGGCTTCTGTCATCACCATAAGAAAGGCATGGTCAGCCACGCTACGGATCCAAGAAGAACGAAGGGATACCTGAACCAAACCCAAGGTCAGAGCCAAACCCAGCTGAGTTGAGATCAGTTGAGTGAGTTAAACAGGGTTGACCCAGCCAACCCACCCATGTACGAATAAGAATATACTATTGTTTTAAACCACGTTATCTGGGGCAGTTTGTTACATGGCACTATGATGGCCATAGCTGACTGATCCACCAGTCTTCCCAAACCCAACCCAGAGTACTCACTCTCCCAGAAAAAAAAAAATCCCTTAATGCAAAGACTTTGCCTAACAGTAAGGATTTTAGGTCTGTTTCAAGTCAGTGGGGGTCCATGGTTTGTGGTCTGTAACAGAAAAAAAAGGAGCAGCCACTATTGTCCACTTGTACCGTTTGGTGACTGCAAACCAGAAGAGCAAAGATAGAAAGGATGTACAGGAGGAGTCAGTTTGCTGAGGCTGAGGAGAGCTTTGTGCCTTGGGGCTTCTTCCCCATTTTTTCCAAAGACCTCCCTCCGGGACCCAGGGCTGGTCACCTCATCCTTGGCCCGTGGTCTGACCGCGGGCTCCTGGGTCAGTGAGACTGGGCAGCAGGGCACTTCTGTTCTGGGAGAAGAGAAGACACCTTCCACATAGAGTTCGTGGACATGTAGAACCACGTCTTGTCAAAGTCTCATGCTTTGCCTATTAGGAAAGTCACGGAAGAAGCTATTCTTTTTTCTTCAGTGAAAAGATAGATGATGTTTCTAGTGCTTAAGTGAGTTCCAAATGGTACTGTAAATTCCATCTATTATTTATGCAGCTCCAGCTCCCTGGAGAGCCCGCATGCCTTACAGGAAGAAAGGAGCGTTAGGTCCATGTGGAGTGCGAGGGAGTTCGGGGTGGCATCAGAGGGCACGGGGAGAGGTCTGAGGTGTCCCTGGCAGTGTCTTTCGGCAGGCCACCAGGATCCTGGCCGAATGGTGGAGGGATCGGTGTGGACAGAGCCGGCAGAACCTCAAAGATGATCTGGGGCTAGGTTATTTGTCTGTCTTTCCTGGTCCTGAGAATCAGAGGCCACTTGCTAAAATCCCAGATGTCAGATCTCTCCTCTGGAGATTCTATTTTGTTTGGCCACTTAAAATGGGGTTCACACATCCGTACTTTCTGTAAGGACCCCTAGTTAATTTTGACCATGGGGCACGGGTGGAAAACAGGGACCTCTCAAGCTGCCCTGTTTTATAGAGGAGCTAGAGGCTCAGTGCATGAAAATTCATGCACTGAAGGGGGGTTCCCTCAGCCCAGCCTGCCCCCTCTCACAGTCCAGGAGCCCTCAGGGCCAGGAGGTGACCTGATGATCAGGGGAAGGTGAAGTCCCCATCATACCTCTGCTGCTGCCACTGCCGGCAGTGAAAGCCTAGCTGGCCCTGGTTACCTGAGCCTTGGGTGGCCCTGGGCAGCTGGGCAGCCGCCATCCAAAGCTTGCCTGTGCCTTGGGCCGGCTCTGGGCGGCTGGAGGGCTGAGGGGACTGGAGGCTCAGAGGCAGGCACATTGAGTGGCTGGACCTGCCTGGGGGTGGGCCCAATTGTACAGTGTGCCTGCTGCCCCAGCGGGGCTGAGAGGACTGGGCGCGCTGCCATTTTGTGGCTGTGGGTGCTGCCATCTTTGAGGGCATGACAGTCAATTAGCATATTCTCTCCTTCGTGGCTGTGGGTGCCACCATCTTTGTGAGGGTGTGACCATCAATTAACATATTCCCTTTTTATTATATAGGATAAAGGAAGCCTCGAGGAGGGATTTTGCCCCAGATTGCGAAGCCCCAGTTAGTGCCGAGGTAGCCCAGGAGCAGATCTCTGAGAGCCGAGTGGCACAGTTTTACAACACTGGAGTGCAGCCGCCCTGGGACTGACAGGGTCGGCTGCAGGTTCCTGCACCTCTGGATTCCTTTCCTTTGGGTGCTTACTTTCTTCTTTAAGAGCCGTGGAAGGCAGGGGCCCTGAAGTCAGGCAGGACCAGATTCAAATCCTGCCTTCGCTTCTGTCTCACTTTGCAACCTTGGGAAAATGGCTTAACCTCTCTGAGCCATTGAAATGGGCATTTAGTCAGATTACCTGATAGGCATTCAATAGATAATGGCTTACAAAGTGCCAGATCCTATTCCAAGCACCGTCATAACCAGTGCTAACTCACTTAATACTTTAAAAAGTCTGTTACGAACCCCATTGTTAAATTAAGGCATGTGAGAACCCAGAATTAGAAAGACTTGTTCAAGATCATGCACATGTCAAGTGGAACAGAGGTGAATTTGAACTCAAGCCATCTCCACTCAGTTGAGACTTAAAGACAGGACCAGGAAGTCACTTGCAGCGTGCAGGAGGGCGGGGCACGGGGCATTAGGAGAGAGAGGGCAAGAGGCCTCTGGGTAGAAGGGCCTGTCCCCAGGGAACGGAGCAGGGGCTCCCAGGACCAGTCCCTGGGAAGCAAAGGCCGATTTCAGGGGCAATCATCAGCATCGAGATGCGCAGGAGCCAGGAAGCTTCCTTGCACGGTCGCCTGCGATAAAGAAAGAATCCAGACTGCGCAGGCTACTCCCATTAGAAGTGATGTAACGAGCTGGCTTTGGCCTAGTTTCCTTCAGCAGGCAGCCCCCTGGCTCTCCCACACCCTTTTCTGAATCTGCAAGTGACACCGGCCGCCATCTAGTGGTCATCACAGGCACTGCACAGGCATGGGGAAGAAAGGTTGGAGCCCATGGACTTGGAAGAGCAGCTAAAGGACTGGTATGCATAGATGCATACCCCACGGACACAGACCAAAGGGTGGTGAAGGCCTGGAGTAGGGGGCAGGGGAGGGCTAGAAGAGGTCAATGGGAGGAAAAGGGAGAGATATGCAATACTTTCAACAATATATATATTTTTAAAAGATAGAGCCCTTTATCCTAGTAGGGAGTTTTATTCTGTTCAAAGCATATCTATGCTTTTTACTTCAGTATGTCTCCTTACCAATCCAGGGAGGTTAACTCGGTTTTATAGGTGAGGCAACAAGTCCCTGTAGGGGGAGGGTCTTGCCTAAGAGCTGCATTGTCAGCTATGGATGGGACTAGGACCCCAGGCTCCACACATAGAGGCACTGTCAGGTCTAGGCTGTATTCCTGAAGGGTTTCTTTTTGTTTTACTCCACGGGAGACCACATACATGCAACAGAAATGGCGTAGCGCTTACATGTCCAGTTCTGTGAGTTCGGACCGTTGTAATCAGCTGTGAAACCAGCTCTCCAAAACAAGATAGAAATAAGCATTTCCCTCGCTCCACAAAGTCCTCCAGCGCTCATTGCTTTCCAGCCTTGCCCCCAGGCAGCCCCTGTTCCGATTTCTGTCACCATAGCTCCGTCATGCCTGTTCTAGAACTTTGCGTGGATGAAATCACAGTATGCGCTCTTATGTGCCTGACTTCTTTTGCCCACCATCATGTTTCTGAGATTCATCCAGGTGTTCTCTCCTTTAACTGCTGAGTAGTATTCCACTGAATGGACCTACCGTTGTTTATATTCCTGTGGAAAGCATCGTTTGGGTTATTTCTGATGTCTAACTATCCTGCTTATGGCTGCATACGTGTTGAAACGGGAGTGATGTGTTGGAGCATCTGTAGATGTATGTTTACCTTTATCACAGACGGCCAAACTGATATGCAACATGGCGGCACCATTTTACATTCCTGCAGCAATGCATGAGCATTGCAGTTGGTCTGTAGACTTGACATTTGGCACTCTAGGTCTTTCTGATTCTAGCCATTCTGATGGGTGGCCATGCCTTCTTCTCAATCTGAGGGGAAAGCATTTAGTCCTTGGGATACTCCATGTAGTTAGCCCAGAGTTCAAAGTTGACTTTTCTTTGGGGGAACTGCCCCCTCATACTTTCTGTATACAAGGTGAGAATGGCCTGGCCTTTGCTCCCAGTCATGTGCTCTCCTCTGCCCAGGCAGTGTATTCTGCCCTCAGGGTACCATGATTGGTTTAGGGATGACCATGCGACTCACATTATGCAACAGGAGTTATTTCTGAGACTTCTGTGGGAACCATCATTTCTTTCCACTGGAGTTAACCACTAGCATAGGATCTTGCCAACCCTGGGAAGAGTTTGCCCGAGGGTGAAAAGGTACATCGAGGAAAGTGGGCTGGAGAGGGAGAGAGACAAACTTCCCACAAGCTAGCTCAAGCACCTAGATCCAGCAGTTCCTGAAGCCAGCAGGAATCCCTGGTATTCTCGAGTTTTTGGGCACACGAGAAAAAATGTCACCTCCTCGGCATTAGGCATTATCAGCTGGTGTTTCTACCACTTAATATGGAAAGAACCAGAATATATATTTTTGTTTCCTTTCAAGCCTCTTAAGTTCCTTAGTCAAGATTCTAGGGACTCATTTCCCCTTCAAACCCTAGGGTAGCATCCCCTTCCTTGAGATAGCAAATGGCTGATTCCATAATTGTCCAAGTTGGAACAGTTGTCCCGAGGGAGTCTCAGCATGGAGACTGGCTGGAGAGGCACAGAGCCCGAGAGAGTGTGTGCGCGAGTCTGCATCTGTTGAGAAGATTAATGTACCAGGCAGGCTGTGGGCCAGGGTTTATTTTTAATAATCAGAAGCCCATCTTATTTTTGAAATGTGTTGCAGCTTCCTGTGACGACAGGGAAAAGATGTTTCCTCCCTCCTTTCCCTCGCCCCATGGGACCAGACTTTCTGGGGATTTGGAGATGACATAGCGAATCTACCCTGGGACTCAGTATTCAGGAAGGAAAAATTAAAAGGAGTAAGGCTGGAAGAAAAAAAGGACAGGAAAGGAACATCACCTGTTCTCTGCAGTGCTTTGCTGTATTTGCTAAGATTCATCAGGCTCCCACACTGTGGGGTAGACCAAATTTTTGGCAGGTCCTTGAAGCTTATGCCCAGCTTGGTTGTCAAGATCATGGAGCCTTTTAACCATAGAGACCATGAGCGGATAGCCCAAGATTTTACTGATGGAGAGAAGAAGGACGCTTGATGAAAAAGGGCTGTGCCCAAGGTCCCATGGAGAATCCACCGCAGAGGAAGAATTATGTTCCCGTGTAGGCTTCTCATTCCCTACCCCAACGCCTCCCGACACGACCCACATGATGCAAAACCATTGGTAGCTTTACCATGTTTCTGGAAGTGCTCCTTTGGGGTGGAGAGAGATTCCAAGGTTTGGATATGCCAGTGTGGCTTGGCCACCTTCCGTCTGTCTGTCACTTATCTATCTGTCAGCCCCTGTGGAGGTCTGTGTAGCACGGTTGAATTTGATCAGGTAAAGTCTGAAGTGCAGAAAGTGCAACCAGGAGCATGTGACTTGCCTTGGCCAATGGGATGCGAGTGGAAGCGGCACATGTTGCTTCATGATGGAGGTCGTCAAGGGGGCCTGGCTTACTGGCCTTTCATCTAACGGGTTTATTGAGCACCTACTCTGTGCCATGCTCTGTGCTAGGAAGGCCTTGGGGGCACAAACCCCAGGAGCTCACAGCCCAGTAAGGGGGCAGAGAGGGATGCAGTTGGCACACAGGGTGGAGCACAGGACATAGCCAGTGCTATGTCCCAGGCTGGACGGGCCAGCAAAGGGAATGGGCATCTCTGCTGGTCACCAGAGCTGGAACTTGAAGACCATGTCAGGTTCTACAGATAGGCTAGGCACATAGGGGACTCCAGCGAGAGAACTGCCCTCTCCACTCGCTTCTCTTTGGCATTCAACTTACTCTGCCCTTCTTGATATCACCACGTGTCTGCCAGGTCTCCTGCAGCCCATTTGCAGCTATGCTTATCCTCTCCGTGTATCAGTTTTCTCATCTGTAAAATGGGTATAATAACGATGCTCCCCATTAGTGTTGTTTTGAGGGTTAAATCATTTAATATGTCTGAATAGGCATGAGGAATGTGAGAGAACAGCCACAGTACCCGGTGGGCATGAGGAATGTGAGAGAACAGCCACAGTACCCGGTGGGCACTCAGTAAATGTTAAAGAAGTACGATGCTCTCTATATAACACGTGCTCAAACATATTTCCTTCACCAAAGTGCTCCTTCCCTTCAAGTAACTCCTCGTTTAAAGTAAAAATTATAATCTAGCTGTCGGGAGCCTCAGGCCTACTGTCAGAGGGCATCCTTCCCTCACGTGAGCTAATTCTCTGATCTGTGCTAGTGTCAGTCCATGATCAGCCGGGGTTGAAGTGACACTAAAGCAGAGCCCTCGGCCTGGTTCTCAGGCAGAGGGGCCAGATGGAGAAGCACTGGGTATGCATGGATCCAACCATAAAGAGACCTCCATAGGAAAACCCTACTTCCAGCTCGTAGGTGTTTTTACACATAGAGACCATCACCCCTTAGGAGAATGACCTGACTTGGCAGAGAGAACCAGCGGATTCTCACATGGCTGTCCAGCAAGTGTTCTGAACAGGCACACTTGGAACGGGAAGATGTTGGCCTGTGGAGCCTCCAAGATGGCATCGTGCAAAGGTCATGCCAGGCCCCTCCTTTCTCTTTCTCTCCGTCAATTCCTGGAGACACGGGAGGTTCAAAACCACAGGAAGTCAGAAATGCCGCAGAGGCGGGGATCTAGCCGTAACAACACCGTTCCTGGGGTCCTGGGAAGACCAGAGATGCCAGGGGCCCTAAGGAGGTCTGGGAGTGGAAGTGCCGAACCCAGGCAGGAGGGAAGACTGGAGGATGAGGGCTCTCCTTCCGGGCAGCTGTGAAGGACCCGGCGACATATTGGGATTTTGGCAGCAAAGGCCATTTCGGCTTCTGTGTGTCATTCTCTGACTCAGTGTTGTTCTGTGTTGCTTCCTGTTTATTAAATTCTATCCCTGATAACTTCATAATGAGAGGGTTGGCAGGCACGCTTGTCTCGTAGTTCAGATGGCCCAGGAGGACTAGGTGGGGGGTGTGTGGAAGGAAGGTTATGCCAAAAAAAAAAAAAAAAAAAAAAAAAAGATGGGCTGACAAAGCAGTTACATGCAGACATCTACCCAGAGGAACCCGAGGTCGCCTGGTTGTAAAGAGGAAAGTGCAGAACGCCAAGCTGGGAGAGAGCGATCTGTAGGACTTCTAGGAGGAGGTGGTTCTTGACTGGCCTTGACAATGGCAAGACTCTGGATATTTGGGAAGGATGGTGTTCCAAGATGGAGACCGTAATTTTCCAAAGCAAAATCGAATAAATAAATACTTATTGAGAATCTACCACGGGTCAAGCACTGTGCTTGTTACTGTCTGCGTGAGAGGTGGAATACGCTTCTGAAGCTGGCCCGTGGTCAATACTGTACCAATATGTAATTAACAAATACTTATTGAGCGCCTACTATGGACAAGAGTTTTTTCCATCTCATAGGTTGACACATTTCATATTCTCATTTATTTAATCAAGAAGTATTTGCCGAATGACTACTATACCGTTTGATATTTTGCTCATCATAAGCCTTTTTTGCATTAATTTTAATTTTTAAAAATATTGCTCGAGGATATTGCTTATGTTGATTGCTGAGTGCTTTGTGTGCCTCCACAAATGTTGTGCCTCACTCCCCTCACCATACTTTTGGGGAAAGAGGAAGAGCTCAAAATGTACCAGTGACGATGATTTCCACAACTCTAATTGCGGCTGCTCTACGTTCAACCTAAACAACACGGAGAGAGCAAATGAGACAATGGATGGGAACCATTTTTAGAACGTGTGCGTTGATGAAAAATTTTTAGAATGTGTGCGTTATTAGAAAATGGTGCACAAGAGTTGTGCCATTTGTGTGTAGTTAGCAGCTGGTTGTTTTTGACCTGTTACCTTTGAGCCAGGGTAGGTGCCAGGTCAAGAGCAGAGGCCACCAGGGGGGGCCAGTGTTCTGAGCTCAGAGTCAAAGGCAGCATAGGGGCCATGCCTTCCAGGGAGGAGAGACCGGAGTACCTGGACAGGCTGTCCTGGCTGAAGACAGACCCCAGAGAGGCCTGGCGGGAGGTGGGGACTTCGGGCTTTCCCCGGCAGGCACCTGAGGTAGAACTCATCACAGTGACCCTGGCTTCTCTGTGGCCTTGTGCCCTGCTGGCTTAGGAAACTGATTCTCCAGCTGCGTGGTTTCCATGGCACACAGACCTCAGGAGAGCTACAAGCCGGCCTTCATTGGCTGACACAGGGTGTGCCAGGGAACACAGGCTGTGATGGCTGGAAGCTGGTGAAGGCCTGCTGCCGGGGAGTAACTCAGGAGGCGTGGCCCGTGGCCTTCTGCTGTTGACTCTGTGTATGGCTAAGAGTCGGGCTACTAGCATAATGGAGACCATGAGCTGAGGCAGGAGGTGGGTAGGAAGGGGCACTGCATGGGATCGGCCACCTGGTCTTGGAGTGGACACGTGGATCCTCTGCTCAAAGGAATCCTGGGCATCCTTGGCTGTGCCCCGGGGACCCACCCTGGGGGAAATAGCAACCTTGGCTGTGAGGTCTGCGGTGATTGGGAAGTGGGAAGGGATAAAAGTGTATTAAGTGCTATTCATGCTCACGATCAATCTCTGAGGTTACCCGTGGCTTACAAATGACATGGAGATTGAGAGAGGGAGTAACTCACAGCTCCAGCTTCAGGCAGGAGGAGCATCACAATGGGATGAAGAGCTTGGACCAGCCGGCAGGCAGATCCAACCAGGTCCCAGCCTCCCTCTTCCTGTCTCTTCTGTTACTTACGCTCTGAGATCACGGGCAAATCACTTCACCCCATTGTGTGTGCGTTCAAAACGTAGGGATAAATGTGCCCTTTTTTGGGGAGACGGATGTTAAAAGTATGCGTGGTTAGCACCATTAAATCCACAGTGCAGTTGATGGGACATAGCAAGGAGGTGAGGGTTGCCGACGGTTATCATTCGGAATCTAGTGGGCCAGAGGGACAAAAACACGGACAGGGTGGCGAATGCCGGAAAGGCCTCGCTGAGGAGGTGACACTTCAGTGGAGACAAAAGGGAGCATTGTGGGATCAGGGACTCATCCTAGGAACTCACTGTACGTGCTGATGGGAGGAACTGGAGAAGTGGCTTCTGGAAGGGGAAGGAAGAGGTAGAGGACCAGGGGAAGAGCTGGGAACAGTTCCGGAGACCGGGTGTAGGTGGGTAAGTTGGAGCTATAGGGATGTCACCGAGGGGAGGTTATGGAGAGGGCTGTGGGTGCTGTTGCCTCTGTGTGTCTTCCACCTACCTGGGCCTGTAGCTATGCCCCTGGAGGTAAGGACAGAGAAATGCCCGTTGGCTTCGACCACGTGGAGTTGGTTGGTGACCTGGACAAGAGCAATCGGGGTGGAGTGGAAGCCCACCTGAGGACAGTGGGGAAGGGAGAAGATTTGCCCACTTGACTGTGTAGCAGGAGGCATGCCCCCCAAAATGTGGACTTTCCCTTTCAGCGCCAGAATAGCTGTGTTGGTTGGCTTTCCTGTGAGACTCTTGGCCTTGGGAGATGGCGGGCCCAGAGAAGACGACAGAGGTTGGGCAGAGTGGAGCCTCGCTTTGGGGAAGTGGGTGCAGCCGGAGAAGATTTGGTGGCAGAGCCAGGGAGCTCAAGAGGAGAGGTCCATTTGTTCAGGCCGATGCTTTGCATGGCCTGAGCTAGACCTCTGTCCTTTAGTCATTCCACAGACACTTAACCATTGTGTAGGGCTCTGCCAGGCAGGGGTGATCTGTTATTATTAGGTCAGAACAAAGGGAGAGGACGCAAGTCTAGGGGAAGACGGATATTTAAACAATTTTAGGACCTTGGAATCAGTCAAGGTATGTCCTGTGCTATGAGAAGGCGAGGGAAGGTAGGCCGGAGCTTGACTGGAGGTGGGAGCGTGGGGGAGAGGTGGCGCGAATGAAGACTTCCTGGAGGAGGGGGCCCTGGAGCAGAGGCTTAGAGACTGACTGGCTAGCACTCTGCGGGGAAGATTGCTCCAGGGCCCCTCTCTCCCATCCTCCCCAACCCCACCTGCTCTTCCTCTTTTTCCAACTCCTCCCCTCCCCCTTCCCCTTCTCCCCTTCTCCTACTCTTCCTTCCTGGCCCGCGATGAAAGGCCTTCTGTGGCCTCCCTCCCAGCTGATGAATTATGCATGCCCGTCAGCGGTGCGCCTGGCATCCAATTAGGGCTGTGGCCAGGTTGATAACAGATTAAAATGTAATTCATTGAGGCTGACATTTAAGCCCCAGTGTGAATGGCAGGGAGGAGAAGTGACACTCTCCCAGACCTCGTGCATGCGTGCATGCGTGGGGCGTCCTCTCAGCGACCTGTGCTGGCTGGACCAGTGCTGGCCTGCGTGCCGGGCCTCCCGGTGCACAGGGGGCTGGGGAGAGGCTTTGTTCCGAAGCAGCTTTTTTTTTTTTTTTTTTTTTTTTTAATTTGGGAATAATGTGAGGTTTACAGCAGAGTTATGACAATAGAACAGAGAGTACCCATATACCCTTCACGGAGCTTTCCCCCATGTTAACATCTTACGTAACCTCGGTACAGCGATCAAAACCGAGAAATTAGCATGGGTACAGCGCCATTAACGAAGCTACTGATGTTTTTCCGGATTTCATTCAGTTTCCCACTGACATCCTTTTTTCGGTTCCAGGATCCAGGCCAGGGTCCCACAGTGCAGAGCAGGCGCTGGAGTTCATGCCTCTGCAGAGACAGCCATCCCTCCCCGCGGGGGTTCTCCAACCCTTGAGAATTCGTTTATTATCATTGTTGTTGTTGTTATTTAAAAGGGATTTTGTTTAAAAAGCACATCCTTCCACAGACATTCTGGTTCTGTAAGTCTTGGGGAGAAGCCCACCATCAGTATACACACACACACACACACACATACACACACACACACCAGAGGCCTGGTGCGTGGGATTTGTGCACTGGTGGGGGGCGTGGCCAGTGGGGATTCGCCTGCTGTGGGAGCACTGCTCATCCTGGTCAGTCAAGCCCCTGTATTGAGTGTCTGCCCCCTGGTGGTCAGTGTATAGACATAGCGACTGTTTGACCGGTCATTCTGCCCTTAGGTCACTGGGCTTTTATTATATAGGATATGTACTTTCTCATTTAATCTACAAAATAACCCCTGTGAGTAAATGCTATTTCCATCGTTTTAGAGATGAAGAAATTGAATAATAGTGATATTAAGTGCAGGGTTGCCAGACTTACCAAATAAAAATATAGGAGGTGCAGCTAAATTGGAGTCTCAGCTAATACTGGGGGACATACTTATATCTGAAAAAAACTTTGTTTATCTGAAATTCAGATTTCACTGGGCCTCTTGTATTTTATCTTGCCACCCTGATTAGTGATTGCCTTTGGTTATAGAGTTGGTAAGTAGGCCTCATCCTAGATCCGGCTCCGGAGTCTCTCTCTCTCATGGCCCAGCTTACTTGCTGGACCATACACTACAGGAGGTGGGCGCCGTGCATGTTTGTGCCCCGCTATATCTCCAGTGTGGCCACACTGTGGTAGTAGGTGTTTAATAAATATTTAGTGAAGGAATGAATGGCTAAGTGCACACATGAACGGACTCACTCCTTCCTTTGTACCAATGAAACCTGCAAATGATGGTGATTAAGTGGAAAGGCTAAGCTAGGGAGGTGCTGATAGAAGTGCAAGAGGAATGAGGGGGCTGGAGCCTCCTGCCCAGCCCTGGGAGCCCAGCCCTTGCACCCTGAACTGGGGCAAACAGCCAACTCCTTTCCTCCCCTCTCAGAGCCCCTGCTTTCCTGACCGGGAAGTGGGATTGGGCCCCTTCTAGCTCCAGGCTTCTGCACTTCTCTGATTTTGCTTTCTCACTTCACCTTCCTGAGTAGGTTAAAAAAATATGGCCAAGTGAAAAGGTTTGCTGCTGATAAGTAGATATTTACTTCTGAGCACAATATGTCTTCTCTCTCCTCGTCTTCCCCTCCCAGCCTTCTCCTCTACGACACTTTTCTAAGCACCACCATGGAGCCTGGCCTTACGTTCCTTTCCTGAAAATGCTCCCTCTCCACTTGCCGGATGAAATCCACAGCCCAGAGAGACCCGGCCCGGCACCGTTCCTCGCAGACAAGGGACGGCATCGGGAGTGCATTGTATCTTTTTAAAATAGACCGGTTGTCGTCGGGATGTATTTTTAGCTGTGGGAGAGATTGGCACGCTCTCTCCGTGCCACCATCTGCCAAAGGCAGTTGCTAGGCAACGGATACTGACGACAGCAAGGGGATGACTTCATGGAGGATCTGGGACCCCGGCGGCCTGATCCTGCGCCACTGTCTAATCCCAGCACGCCGCCGACAGACAGGCCCGGGGGGCTGAACATTTCTCCCCTTCTGGGAGAAGCTGGAAAGCCGCTGCAAGGCCTGGGTGCTGAGCTCAGGGCATGCTGCGTGGGTAACGAGGGAAACTGAGGCATCGCCGCCCCCTTGGCTGGTCGATGCCCCGTTTAGAAGCTGTGGTACCTGGAGATGCTCCTGTGGGTTCAGGCTCTGGACTCAGTGACTCTACAGATTGCACATCCTCCCCTTTGGCGGCCCCATCAGCCCAGGCCCGAGTCAGAGAAGGTGCTGCTTGGAGGCAGTTTGCCCAGAGCGGCCTTTCTGGACCAAGCCCCGGTGGGCTGTCTGGCTGGCTGGTGGCCCGGCTTCCTGGCTTTTAGCTCTCTGGGTGGTTTGGGGTGAGTCCCTGACCATCTCTGACTCCCAGCTTTGTCACCTTCAACGTTAGGGTAGAGAACCAGGTGAAAGGCACTTGTAGGGCTGACAGGCAGAGGAACCACCAGTGAAAATAACCCGTGAGTCAGCCCTGGGGTCCGATCCTGACTTCACCCCCTTCCTGCTCGTGCGTGGCTTCAGGTGAGATACTGAGCATCTCACGACCCCAGTTTCCTTATCCGCAGAGGACAGCAGTCGCACTCTCCTTGTGTCTCGGGGATTCAACAAGGCGGCACATGGGAAGCATGCAGCAGAGCCCAGGACATGGGGTAGGTGGTGTTTCATTTCGGTTGCAGAGGCTTTAAAGTATTTACTGCAATCCTTTCTCCTCTTCCAGACTGATGGACTTTAAAAAATATGTCTTTATTGGTTTTAGAGGAAGAGGAAGGAAGAGGGAGGGAGGGAGTGAAAGAGGAAGGAAGTGAAAGAGGGGGGGAGAAAGAGAGAAACATTGATGTGTGAGAGAAACATCGATAGGCTGCCTTCTGCACGCCCCTACTGGACTGCCTCCCAGTTCTCGGCTTCTCGGCCACCTGGTGGACAGCCCCACACGACCTAACCTGCAAGGCCTCGCTTACATGTCACCTTTTCTGGGAAGTGTCTGCTGGCTTCCCCAGTTCACTTCAAGTATGCTGCTGGCTTCGGCTCATTTGCCTGTTATTTCCCCCAAAGCAAGAAGCCACTCTTTTTCTCTTATTGTAGCATTTTTAAGTCCACGTATAATTGATAAATAAAGAAACTGCGTTTTGGTTCAACTTCATGCCTTTCCTCTCCCTTCCACGCCAAGGCCTGGCGTGCCGTAGGGATTCGGTAAATACTTATTGCCTGGCGATATCTTCCTACCCTTGTTAGCTCCTCTTCTGACCAGCCCGCTCCCGACTCTGTGTGGGAGAATCCAGACATTTTGTACAGCCGCAGCTCCGCAGGGCCCATTTTGGCTGGAATTCAAGGAGTAATTACAGGCAAATAAGTATTCTTACAATCCACATCCATCAGCGTCCCTCTCCCCAAATGCTCTTTCCAGGAAACAGGGATGGTCTGAGTGAGGCACTGTCTTCGACGGCCCAAGCTTCCTTCTGGGGCTCGGGGCGTGTGCGACGCTCAGAGGGGCCCTGGCACCAGCCCTCTGCAGCAGTCTGCAGAATGTCCGGCGGGCCCCTTCCGGCAGACGGGCCTGAAACCAGCTCCCGTCTGTCACTGTCTTCCTCTGTGAACGTGGACGAGGGGTTTAACTTCTCTGAGCTTCAGTGTCCTCATAGGTCATATGGAGTCGTTGCTATGTCACGGGACGGTGGTGGCAAGGGTGAAATGAGATAGCATGTTTAAAGCATCAGACGATGTCCCACCCCTTACCCTCCTCCAAGGCGTTTGAATTGTAAAGAGGACATCACCAATGGCGTTTCAGGCAACAGGAGGAGCTGGAAATGGTATGCTGCCCTCCGTGTTTTCCTGTCAATCAATGCGAATTAGGGTGTATCTAGCATTTTTGTGTCCTTGAGTGCCCTTCCTACCTCACCAGGCCCAGGACCTGTGGATAAACACTGTGGATTATGACTCTGATAAATCCTACTCCATTGTGAGCATTTTGGGGGGAAGGTTTGAGTAAACAATGATTTCACAGAATGTTGGTCTGGACGGAGAGAAGAAACCAGAGTGATTTTTTCTTCTTTTTTTAAAAAAAAAAAGTACTTTATTGATTTTTTTACAGAGAGGAAGGGAGAGGAATAGAGTTAGAAACATCGATGAGAGAGAAACATCAATCAGCTGCCTCCTGCACACCCCCTACTGGGGATGTGCCCACAACCAAGGTACATGCCCTTGACCGGAATCGAACCTGGGACTCTTCAGTCCGCAGGTCGACGCTCTATCCACTGAGCCAAACTGGTTTCAGCCGGGCTCCTTCTTTTCAGAGGGAGCAGCTTCTTGTCCCTCTGAGGCAAAGCTGTTCTGGAGAAAAAAACCTTACCATTCTCCGGGTGCTTCTCCGAGGCTTTTTCTGTCTCCATCAACGTGAGTGGGTATTCATCTCACTGAGTCCCCAGCAGCTGCCTCCCTTTGCATGGCTGTTTGGGTTACAGCTTTCTGTTTTTGTTCTTCTTTTTAATCGAACAGATTTTCTTTTGAGTTCTGGATGAATGTCAGCCCAGGTTTTTGGTGGGGAGCAGGCTCTCTTTCCGAAACAACTCCTGGGCCTAGCATCCAAGTGGCAAATGAGGAAAAAGCCATTTCCCAAAGTTTAGGAACTGAGCTGGGATGGGGGGTCGGGCTTCTGTGCTGACAGGAAGGGTGCACAAGGGTTGAGGGGCCCGTGTTCTGCTCCGGACCTAGCTCATGTGCTGTATGACCTCGGGAATCCCTTACCTCTCTGGACCACACACTTACATCTGTGCAGTGAGGGCTTTGGATTGGATGAATAGTTTGCCATGAGGAAGAACATTTTGGAACCCTCTCTTAATTGGAAATCTGCACTGAGTGGCTAGATTTATTATGATCTCTGAATGCTTAACCTGGCTACTCTGTGTGTGTGTGTGTGTGTGTGTGTGTGTGTGTGTGTGTGTGTGTTAGAGGCCCTGTGCATGAATTCGTGCATGGATGGGGTCTGGCCAGCCTGGCCCAGGGGAAGGGACATGGGTGGTTGGCCAGCCTGCCTGCTGGTTGAACTCCTGGTTGAGGGGATAATTTGCACATTAGCCTTTTATTATATAGAATATACACTGAGTGGCCAGATTATTATGATTCAGAGATCATCATCATCTGGCCACTCAGTGTATACAAACCCAGTATGAACCAGAGGGAACTGTTGTTTTTGTACGTTAAAAATGTCAACCATGTGCTGTGTCATAGGGTTTATCCCAGAGTTTCTCAACCTCAGGCCTGTTGGCCTTGAGGGTGGACATTTTGGGGGGCTGTCCTGCAGGGTGTTTGGCAGCATCTTGGGCCTCTACTCACTGGATGCCAGTAGCACAGTCTCAAGTTGTGGCAACCCAGCATGCCTTCAGACATTTCTGAATGGCCCCTGGGGAGCGGAGGGGAAATTGCCCCTGGTTGAGGCCCACCGTTGTAACCTAATAAGAAAATGGAAAGGCGAGATTTTCCTTTGAAGGGAGGTGGGAGGGAGTGGTACCCAGATCCGTTGTCTGTGGCCCCAGACACTTTTCTGATACATCAGTGTGTCAGGAGACAACGATTAAAACCTCATAGTCTCAGAGGCCAGAGTGTCTCTTAGCTCAAAACTTCCATGGGAATCCAGGGTCCACTTTCCAAGTCAGATTTTTATTTTACTTTAGTTTGTATTTTTATTGATTTCAGAGAGGAAGAGGAAGGGAGAGAGAGAAACATCAGTGATGAGAGAGAATCATTGATTGGATGCCTCCTGCACACCTCACACTGGTGATCGATCCTACAACCCGGGCATGTTCCCTGACTGGGAATCGAACCATGACATCTTGGGTCATGGGTTGACACTCAGCCATGGACCCACACCAGCCGGGCCAGATTTTTAGCTGGAAAAGCAGAGGAGGGAGCTGTGGAGGGATGGCCAGCAACCTCCTGAGTGCTTCCGGGCCCTGCTTCTGGAATGAATGTTTATTCGGCAAAGATTTATTGTGCTTTTATACTTCCTTCCGAGCGATCCTCCTTTATTCTGAAGTCGTTTGCTCTTTTTTTTTTTTTTTTTTTTTTTTTTCCTTTTGCTTCAACTATGTCTTGCCTTAATTTCTTCCAGAAACATCCTCACAGACACACCCAGAAATAGGCCCAGTCAAATTAATGCATAAAATGAACCATTACAGCAGGCTTGAACAGACCCTTCCCTTTGGTTTGGAGGGTGACAGACAAGAAAGGCCAACCATCCTGGACTGTGGGTGGCTTAGAGGGTCCGAGGACCATTTCTTCTCCTTTCCTGAAAACCCCTGTGCCCCTGGCCCGAAGGTGTCTTGGCTTTTTGGTCAGATTCGGGAACAGATCCCTCCTCCTGACCCTGGCTTCCTGACGGCTCTCCCCTCCCCCATCTCTGCCTCCAGGCAAAGCGCTTTGTTCCTCACTGCGGACCTCAGGGAGTGGTCTCTGGCAGTTGGATGCTCTAGGCAAGGGCCTTGGGCATGCAGGACACGTAGCACCCCGGAGACACACACTGGAGAAGAGCAGGGCGCTCTTGGCACACACGTGAGTGAGCAGGCCAGGCCTGCCGGTGCAGCCCGGGGTGGTGGGGGCTGGTCTAGGGATGTGGGAATGCCCTGGGGGCCCCCCACGCACAGACACCCTACCTTGTGAAGTCCCCACCTGGGTGAGCACCACCCTCCCCGAGGCAGGTAGAGTAGAACTTAGGAGCACAAGCTTCCTAATAAGAGTTTTCCTTTCAAATTCTGACCGCCATTTTGTGTCCAGGACCTTGGGCGAGATCATAACTTTTGGAAACATCAGTTCTGCCATATTTAAAATGAGGGTTCACTGCCTCTCTTAGGGTTGTCTTGGGGATTAAATGAGACCGTGTGTGTCGCCCTGGCACCCTGGGGGAGGAAAGTGAGAATCGTGGTCCTGGTCCCAGCCCTAGCCCCTCTTTCCCCCAGGATCCCATCATGCTGAGGAGGAAGCTGGCTTTTGTCCTCTCTAGAAGCCCCATAGCTGTAAGTCTTTTGGAAACCACCCGGGACAGAGTGACTTCAAAAACAACCACTTATTCGGCTCATGTTTCTGTGGGTCAGCCGTCGGCGTTGGGCTTGCTCGGGCAGCTCTTGCTGGTCTTAGCGAGGCTTGCTCATGCCTCTGTGGTCAGCTGCCAGTCAGCGAGCAAACCCCCATCCCTGAGCCTTCTGATCTCCTCCCCAGAGCTCTGCCGTGACAAGTCCAGCATCTCCATCTCATTTTCCGGGAGCTGTCCTGACGTCCGAGCTCCCGAGAGCCACTCCTGCAGCCCGTTCGGCCAGCCCCAAAGCGTTCTTTCAGGACGATAAATCCGGAGTCATGAGAACATTGCTCTTGCAGCTCGTTCTCTCCTACGCAGTCTCCTGCCTCATGCCCCGGTCCATCGCCCTCAAGATCCACCCCCACACGCGTTCTTCTGTTCCTACCAGGACACAATTGCCATCCGTGTGATTAACTCGGGGAAAAAGCCAATTCCTCCCAGAGAATGGGGCTCTATGGCTTGCTAGGGCTACGCTGAGACTTGGCCCTAGTTCTTGGGCTAGGACAGTGGTCAGCAAACTCATTAGTCAACAAAGCCAAATATCAATAGTACAACGACTGAAATTTCTTTGGAGAGCCAAATTTTTTAAACTTCTTCTAATGCCACTTCTTCAAAATAGACTCACTCAGCCAGTGGTATTTTGTGGAAAAGCTACACTCAAGGGGCCAAAGAGCCGCATGTGGCTCGTGAGCCGCAGTTTGCCCACCAGGGGGCTAGGGAAATACATGAAGTAGAGTGATCTTTTTTTAAAATTTTTTTTATTTATTTATTAATTTTAAGTGTTTATTGTTGAAAGTATTATATATGTCCCACTTTTTCTTCTATTGACCCCTTATAGCCCTCTCTCTCCCGCCACTGCCTCAGACCTCCACCATCCTATTGTCTGTGTCCATGGGTTATGCCTATATGCGTACAAATTCTTTGGTTGATTTCTTCCCACCTACCCACCCACCCACACCTTTCCTCTGAGATTCCACAGTCTGTTCCATGCTTTTATGTCTTTGGATCTATTGTGTTCAACAATTTATTTTGTTTGTTAGATTCCACATGTGAGTGAGATCATGTGATACTTGTCTTTCTCTGACTGGCTTATTTCGTTTACCATGATACTCTCCAAGTCCCTCCATGCTGTCTCAAAGGATAAGAGATTCTTTTTTTCTTTTTTTTTACTGTGGCATAGTATTCCATGGTATAGATGTACCACAGCTTTTTTTTTTTTTTTTTTAATATATTTTATTGATTTTACACAGAGAGGAATTGAGAAGGATAGAGAGTTAGAAACGTTGATGAGAGAGATACATCGATCAGCTGCCTCTTGCACACTCCCTACTGGGGATGTGCCTGCAACCAAGGTATGTGCCCTTGACCGGAATCGAACCTGGGACCTTTCAGTCCGCAGGCCGACACTCTATCTACTAAGCCAAACAGGTTTTGCCACCACAGCTTTTTTTTATCCACTCATCTATTGATGAGCACTTGGGTTGTTTCCAGATCTTAGCTATCGTAAATTATGCTGCCATGAACATAGGGGTGCATACATTCTTTCTGATTGATGTTCCGGGTTCCTGAGGATATATTCCTAGAAGTGGGATCACTGGGTCAAATGGCAGTTCCATATGAAATTATTTGAGGGAACTCCATACTGTTTTCCATGGGTGGTCCAGTTTTTCACAATCCCCACCACTCCCTATCACTCTCCTGACCAGCTGCATTCTCTGTTTGTTTGCTGCCTTCCCCGCCCCCAAAGTTGAGGTCTGAGTTGAGGTCTCTGGCTCACCTGAGCCCAAATCTACTTCTACTCTTCTGTGAGCCTAAAGCCTAACAAATGATGTTCCCCAGATCAAGGCCCAATCTTCAGCTGTTTATGCAAATCAGAACAGGAAAGTCTTGCTTGGCCAAGTCCTTCCTTGAATCTTGGCCTGATGCTATGCTTCACCAATCTTGTGACCGGTGTCTGCAGGCTCAACATTTGTCTGCTAACGGAAGGCTCTTTCTTGTCTCCGACGGAAGCTCTGTGAGGCCGGCAGCAGCTGTGGATGTCCAGGGAGCACAGGCGGGCCAGCCAGATGAGTGGAGAGTGGGTGCACCCAGGCCAGATCCTGGTCTGGGCTGTTTGGGTCCTTGCAGTTGCCGCTGAGGGTGAGACCCTGTGGGAGAGAAGGGCTCTCAGGAGATGAGGTAGGAGGGAGATTTCCCTATCTTGGAGGATTGTCCACTGTGGAAATGGAATGACTGCTCAGGGGTTTCTGAGGGCCCACGGTGGGCTGTGTAGTCACCTCAGGGCACTGACCCATGTCCTGGTGTTGAAAGCCCCAGGGCCCGGGTCTCTTCCTGGGGCCACATGGTAGAGCACAGAAGACCCTCAGTGCTGCCCTTGAGTTGCTCACACCCTGTGAGGGGCTTAGAGAGCCCTCTGTCCTGGCACAGAGCCTGTGCTTTTGTGGTGCTGGCTGCCCATGCAGGAGCTTTACTATTTTAAAATATATATATTTATTGATTTTTTTTTTTACAGAGAGGAAGGGAGAGGGACAGAGTGTTAAAAACATCGATGAGAGAGAAACATCAACCAGCTGCCTCCTGCACACCTCCTACTGAGGATATGCCCACAACCAAGGTACATGCCCTTAGACCAGAATTGAACTTGGGACCTCTACAGTCTACAGGCTGATGCTCTATCCACTGAGCCAAACCGGCCAGGGCAGGAGCTTCACTATTGAAATGAGCTTAGCCGAGGTAGCACCAACACCCCTGGTCCCATTAACTCAATAGCCGAGCTGCTAACCTCCGAAGGCTCCACATTCTACTCAGGCACAGAAGTCTCACCCTCAGACCCCAGGAGGCACACGGGCTGATTGCAGGTGGTATCTGCATGAGAATTTCCTATTTTCATTGTTGAATATTTACTTTACTCAAAAGCATACACCTAACTCAGCAAAATCACCACTCCGTAAGTGTGCTTGCTTAAGACTCCTCTAGGTAAATGTGAAAAGTTCATTGAGATTTAATTTTAAGAAAAACGAAGTGTCAGTCGCCCTATAGGTAGGTGATGCACAGACAATTGGTGGGCTATGAAAATGACGGACGTGTGGGAAACCCTGGGCCCGGTGATTCTGTGCAGTCCCAGGCTCTGCAGGGCCTGGTGAGTATTGTCGGTCCCATAGAAAGGGAGGCTTCTGGGCCCAGAAGGGAGAAGGGTTTCCATGGTAACCAGGGGACATATGGCTTGGTGCTGTGTTTCCAGGAGAGACTATTTGTGCTCTGATGCAGGTGACTTCGGAGGCAGATTTGAAGGGGCAGTGGACGTGGGTTCCTGGAGAAGGAATCCAGATACTTCCTGTTGCACCGCTTCTGGGCCCAGAAAGAGCGCCCCCACCTGGGGGAGCTCTGAGTTGGGCTTGTCCCTGGCCTCTTCCCAGCCAGCTCCTGATTCCTCCCCATGTGTGTTCCCTTAGGGCCAGCCGGAGACGCACCCACCAGGAACACCAGGCTGGGCTGGGTCCGGGGGAAGCAAGCCACGGTGCTGGGAAGCGCCAGGCCTGTGAATGTGTTCCTCGGGCTCCCCTATGCTGCACCCCCGCTAGGACCCCTGAGATTCACAAACCCACAGCCTGCGTCGCCCTGGAATGGCATCCGAGACGCCACATCCTACCCTAATATGTAAGACCGGGCTTGATCCCTCGGGTGGCCTGCAACCTGGAAGAGGGGGCAAAGCAATGAGGGGGAATAAAGGTCATGCAGCTCAATGGTTAGGAGGGAGGATCAGGGAGAAGGAGGAGGAGAGGGCTGCAGACGTGGCACCATTCAGAACATGCAGATCTCCTGAGCTCCCAACCAAACTTCCTGAATTGGAATCTTCAGACCTAGACAACTGGATTGTCTGAAGCTCTCTGAGGATTCTGAGTTCCATCAGGTTTGGGAGCCACTGTGATGGGCTTACTGATTGGAAGGAACAGTCAGCTAGGCCTAGTCTTTTTAAAAAATATATTTTATTGATTTTTTTACAGAGAGGAAGGGAGAGGGATAGAGAGCCAGAAACATCAATAAGAGAGAAATATTAGCTGCCTCGTGCACAACTCCTACTGGGGATGTGCCTGCAACCAAGGTACATGCCCTTGACTGGAATCAAACCAGGGACTGGGAGCTCTGGGGTACTTAGATACAGAGCCCTAGGCTCCTAGCTGCTCAGTGGAGCTGGGACTATGATTACCCTCCTAGGAGAAGTTCTAGGAAAAAGAAAAGAAAATGGGTAGGTGTTTCCGAAGGTACCTATGGTCTATCTGGAGAAATCTCAGAAGGCTTCTTGGAGGAGGCAGCATTTAGACAGCATCTGAAAGAAAGGGAAGAACATGAGCAAACAGAGGAAGACAGCAGTCTAGCCAGAGGGACCAGCTTGAGCAAAGGCCTGGGTGCAGGAGTCTCTCAGCCAACCTGCTTTAGTTGGTTTCTAGTAGAGAGGCCTGGGAATGTCCTTTTGTTCCTCTGGGGTCAGAAGAGCGGCCTGCCAGACCCAAGCTCTTGATTAGCAACCCAGTGTCCTGACCTCTACAGTCAGGGGAAGCGCTGAGCCAGCCGGGGGACTTCATGCATGTGTCTGGATTATGGCGGTGGGGGCTGGGGGTTAATGGTCCAGTCAGTATACACCATGTGCTTTCCCCTCCTGAGAACCAGATCAAAGAGAATCATGGTTTGTTCCTTTGTGCCCCTGGGTAGAGGGGGCACGATGAACTGTGCACCGAAAGCCCCCACAGGCATCTTCTGTGCACTCCCAGGAGACAAGTTTGCTGACAACAACTCCGGGGGTTTCTCCTCCTCTTTCCAAGGTGCTTCCAGAACTCAGATTGGCTGGTCTCAGATCAGCACATCCTCCTGGTGCGTTACCCCAAATTGGGAGTGTCGGAAGACTGCCTGTACCTGAACATCTTTGCACCAGCCGGTGCAGACTCCGGCTCCAAGTTCCCGGTAAGGCTGTCTGCGGTGCTGGGGGCAGGTCCTGGCAGAGTGGCTGGGGGGTCTGGAAGCAGCCCCAGCCTCCTATTGGGTAGAATGAAATCAATGACACATCAATAACTTCCTTGAAAAGTCATTTGAATGACGTCGTATTCACTTTACCATCTTTTCTTGACTTGACCTTTGGTTTTTATGTTGTTTTGGGTATCCCCCTCTGTTGAGTATTTAACGGTCTGTAAACATTTAGAGAAGGCGCTGCTTAAAAGGACCCTGATTATTTTTGTGCTTGTTTGCTTGAAAAATCCTTCCGTGAAAGAAAATAATTGCTTTCTCCCAAATTTTCTGTTTGCAATGAAGTCAGTCAGGTAATACCGCGAAGCATCTCATTTAAGAATGTGAAGGATCCCTGTGTAAGTCAGTAAACACCCTCCCATCATCTTTTCTCCCCCGTGCCAGTACAATGGGAGTCTCACTCTGTTGCATTAGAACAGCAATATCTGTTGATTGTTGACGTGTGCTAGGCACAGTACACTATCTATCGAACCCCCCGTAGTAAGCCAAAAGGTCAGGATTGTTGAATCCATTCTACAGATGACAAAGATGAGGCACAGAGAGAGAGAGTGTAAGCGCCTTGCTCTATACTCCACCCCAGTAAGTGGCAGATTCTTGTGTCAAAGCTGATGCTTTGTCCAGTTCTCCTTTTTCCTCCATGGCTTCCTTCTCTATTCCTGCACCAAGGATGGCAGTCCCTCATACAACCTTTATAATGGAGAATGGAAGGCATTTATTATTAAGTATAAATAGTGATAATAGCGTTTGAAAAATAGTTTATGTTCCCCAATCCCAGTTTTTCTAATCAATATAGTAAAGTTTCCACACTTCTCTTCCCTTTTTTTCTATCTTCTCTTCTCTTTGTAGGTAGACAAAGGCCTTAGATTAAAAAGCTTAAGCTGCTTTTGCTGTCATGCATGGCTTACAATGATCTCCATCTTCCTGTGGGTCACAGATTCAATATTTAGTTAATACTTTCTGAGCACTTGCAATGTGCCAACATTCTTCTAGGAACCTCAGATGGAGACTCTTGTTTAAACCTCCTAATAGCCTCATAACTGAAATACTTGGATTCTTTGCATCTTACAGATGGGAAAAATGAGGCTCAGAGAGGCTAAGTAATCTGTCCAAGGTCACACAGCTGGTCCATGGCAGAGCTCAGACTTAAACTCGGGCACTCAGATGCTGGAGCCCACATGCTTAACCCTGAGCCTTATTCTAAATACAAAACCTTGGATGCTCTTAGAAAGGAAGATTGCCTCTTCATAAGGAAAGGAGGACCTAGCATTAACAGGGAGGGGACGGGGATGTTCCTTCCATAGGCTGACCGGAAAGTTCCTCTCTCCTCCTCAGGTCATGGTGTGGCTTCCAGGGGGTTCCTTCCAGAGCGGCTCCGCCTCCATCTTCGATGGGTCGGCCCTCGCTGCCTATGAGGATGTGCTGGTTGTGACTACCCAGTACCGGCTAGGAATATTTGGCTTCTTCAAGTGAGTGCCCCCAAATGATTGACACCCCTCATCCCCAATGGCCATAGAGGATTCGGTGCCATTAGATTATCTTATCTAACCTCCTCCCCCCTAGGGGTTTGATAAGATAATGGAGGGGCCTTCAAGGACATTGAACAAATTTGGCCCAGATTATTACATAATTTTAGCAACTCTAACAAATAACCCCCACATATTAGTGGCTTAGAGCAAGACACATCTTTTTCTGACTTCAGTCAAATCTAATGGAGGGTTCCTGTTGGACAGACATCCTTCCAAATGGTCAATCAGGGACCCAGGCTCCTTCCACCTGTGGCTCTGCATTGGGCCAGCAGGTGGAGAAAGAGGTTGGAGGAGCCTTTCTGGGGCAGCCTGGGGGTGGCGATCATCACTTCTGTTTCCACACCACGGGCAGAACTCGGTCACATGGCCACACCCAATACAAGGAAAATGGGACAGCAAAACCCCTGGAAGTCAAGGACACAGAGTGTGTGAGCCATTAGTCGTCTCTGCCATAGGTCCCCGTCTCAAGGCTCCTCAGATGCTCACCTGAGAATGCTCACTGCATTCCATTGTCTTCCCACCCCATTCACTGTCACCCATCCTGGGAGCATGCTCTCTGCGTGCTCTGCAGCATGAGGCCATGGCCAGACCATGCCTCTGGGGTCAGACTCATTGGGTTTGAAGCCCAAATCTGCAGCATTTTAGGTCCTGGGCACGGGATTTGCTCTCTCTGTCCCTATTCCCTGTCTGTGAGAAGGAGCCGAGGTATCCAGCTTGTTTGCAGATTTCATGGAAGGGAATTCCTGTGAGCTAGGCCTCAGAAAAATGCAGCCGCTGCCCTAACAACCACCCAGCAGAGGGGGCCTCGAGTGGCATACTAAGCATAAACATACCGGTCTCTTGACATCCTACCCTCAGCCCCTGCTCCTTGCCCCCCACTGATCACACACATAGAGGTCAGCCTTTTAGCAGGAGGTGGAGAAGGTGGGGGTAAAGCCCGGAGAGGGGGGCGGGGAAGATGGAGAAAGTCCAGCACCATCGACCTCACAGGTTTGGAGGATTACAGGAGCATTGGCCGTAAAGCCCTTAGGACAGTGCTGCTGCTACTGTTATTATTGTCGTCATTCACTTAGTCGTTCATTGCAACCTCTGTGCCCAGGGAGGTCTCGCTCCTGATGCAGACCAGCTCTCAGGGGCAGGACTCTTCTGGAATCCATGGATTCAGGGGAGCCTATGAATACCCTGAAATTGCACTTATGACATCGTGCATTTTTCTGGGGTGCATAAACTTTCCTCAGATTCTCAAACCAAAATCCCAGAGAGGGAGAGAGCCACGCCTGGTGTTCCCCACCGCCCCAGGTCTGATTCTTAGCCCTTCCCTGGAGGGAGTGGTGCTTCCCTGACACCTGCCCGCAGTCTCGGCTGCCAGCTCCCAGTGGCCCACTAAGGATTCTCCTTCTGCCTCTTGTCCCCAGCACAGGGGACAGTCACGCGAGGGGGAACTGGGCCTTCATGGACCAGCTGGCCACCCTGACCTGGGTGAAGGAGAACATCGAGTTCTTCGGTGGGGACCCAGGCTCCGTGACCATCTTCGGCGAGTCGGCGGGAGCCATGAGCGTGTCCGGCCTTGTGAGTTTCCCTCCGGTGGGGGAGGTGGCAGCCACGAGGGTGAGGAGAGTGGCTCTGAGAGAGCACATGGCTTAGTGTGGTCTTCGTCAGCTCCCACCACGGTGTGCCGTGGCCGGGCCGAAAAGTGCAGGAGGCGATGGTGCCGCCCATCCGCCTCATCTTCAGATACGTGCAGAACAGGTCCCGGGTTCAGGGGTGACTGTATGAGCACGTGAATATGGGGATAGAAGGCTGTAACATTGGTTTTTTATTTTATTTTATTTCTTTATTGATTAAGGTATTACATATGTGTCCTTATTTCCCCATTACTCCCCATTCCCATTTATGCTCCACCGTTGTCTGTGTCCATTGGTTAGGCTTATATGCATGCATATAAGTCCTTTGGTTGATCTCTTCCCCTTACCCCCACCCTCCCCTGCCTTCACTGAGGCTTGACATTCTGCTTGATTTTGTTGAGTATGTGAACCTCGAATTTGATGAGTATGTGAACCTCATATTAGATGGTGCAGAGGAGATTCATTCTAAAACAAAGTCAAGAAAACTACTAGGTTGGATCATGCTCAAAGGAGGTGATGTCACTCTGCTCCAACGTGTCTCCACCTAGAAATGACTTAGCAAAGTGAGACATTATTGAGAGGCAACACAGTGTGTGTTTTGTAGTGTCCTTTGTTGGGAGAATAGTCTTACCCATTTATTCATATTGGCTTACAACCCCCTTATGTGACTACCAGATGACAGTAAAGGATGTTGAATTGTTTTTGTTAAAAAACAGAAAGAAAGAAAGAGGGTGATGAACCACGTATATCTGATTGGTGCTTCATGTTGAACAAACACTTTCATACACACGGTCTCCCTGGAGCCTCACACTGTGAGTCAGGGGCTCCTTCTCATTTTAAGAACGAGAGCTGTTGTCCAAGATCAGCTAGTGAGTGACAACTGGAGGAAAACTCATTTATGTGCATACAGCTGAAGGCCTGGTGTCCAGTTATCAGGACTCGTCATCACTGACTAGAGCTCAGCTCAGAGGATGCATGTGAACATTTTCACTTGAAACATAATAGGCGCCTTCCTTTGCCAATAGTTTGGTGCAGGGTCTTACTTTCTAGAGTCAGTCTGCTGACTAGAGGCCCAGCAAGACTCTTCTGCATAACACGCTCCCCCCCCCCCCACACACACACAGGATCCATTGCACTTAAATTGGGGGTTCATTGTCCTTATGGTGAACACCCACTTAAAGATGCTGCAAAGAAATATGTGGATGCAGCCCACTTAGGGAGCTTTCTATCCCCTCACGTGATTCACTCTTGTTCTCCCTTAATTTGGCAGCCATATTAGTTAGCTACCTACCTCTATCAACTTACCCCCTCCCCCAAAAAAAGAAAACCACATTATTTTGTTTCCTTTTTACACACACACGTCCATTGGTTCCCATGATAGTTCACTGGCTGTGTAATGACAATGGCTAGTGTAAACTGACAAAGCAGCTCTGGAAGCAGACACATCTGGCTCTTGGCAAGAGATGGATGGGAAAAGAGATGTGCAGAGGGGCCGGAATAACGGCTCCAGGCTCTGCGTTCAGAGGGGTCAGTGCTTCCCGGACATCTGGTAACATGCTAACCACAGAAGTCGGTCACATGGAGTGGGTTAAGCTCCTGCTGTATAACATTTGACAACATACCAGGTATTCTTTACCTTCCATATAAAGTTATAAGGTGGATTACACCAACTTTACATAAGTGATAGCAGCCATCATTCACGATGCTTATTACCTAACCGAGCGCTGTGCGAAGCCTTCTGTATTCACACTTCTGCTCCTCCGAGCAAGTTTGTGATGTGGGCTCAGTTTTTTGTTTTTAATATACTTTGTGTTGATTTTAGAGAGGAAGGGAGAGGGAGAGAGAGATAGCAACATCAATGATGAGAGAGAATCGATTGGCTGCCTCCTGCACGCCCTCTACTTGGGATCAAGCCCGAAACTCCGGTACGTGCCCTCGACCAGAATTGAAGCCGGGACCCTTCAGTCCGCAGGCCGATGTTCTATCCACTGAGCCAAACCAGTTAGGGCAAGTGGGCTCAGTTTTTACTGCAGTTTTATAGGAGAGTAAATAGATGCTTAGAAATATCCAACAACTTACCTGAGGTCGCCCCATTGGGAAGTAAAGGGGCTAACACCTTCAAAGTTCATGAGAGACATGGGGCTCAGAGAAGTTAACTTGCCCAAACCTTCCCAACTAGTCCTCTAACCCCCCAACCCGGACTTTTCCTTCTCTGAGGTTAGCTCTCCAAAGCAGGCTTCGTGGAAGTTTTCCTTACAGAAGGAGTGGGTGGTGTGCGGTGGGAGGGAAGCCCCTGGATAACTCTTGTGGGGTCTCCTATGCTCTCTCTCCAGGTTCTGTCCCCACTGGCCGAGGGCTTATTCCACAAAGCTATCATGCAGAGCGGGGTGGCCGTCCTCCCCTACCTGAAGGCCCCGGTGGAAGAGAGGAATAAGGATGTAGGTATATGTGAATACCTCTCCGGCTTCCTCTACTTGGTCGGGTGTTGGCAGTCCATGGGCTTGGCCTTACTGACCATGACAGGGAATCTGACGCTGACTTGAGGTGAAACGTGTTGTTCCATGGAAGGCCTGGCTCCGTAGGAAATGGCCCCAGGTGCACAGTGCAATGCTGCTGGCGTGCATGTGTGTGCGTGCGTGTGTGTGCACGCGTGTGTGACAGTTCTCACATTGTATCCATCAATCTTTGCTTGTGATATATATCTTAGTCCCCTATACCTACTCTATTCCACCTAGAGTACTCTGATAAGATTCTGATGCTCTTGCCAGCTCAGTGAGAAATAACACTGTGACTTACTAATATTGTCTGGCAGGAGATTGGGTGGGGGGAGGGGAGGCATATGTCCCAGATGTTCGCCATCTGTCATCTCATCTTTGCACTCTGCCAGACAGTAAGGACCTGGAGACCAAGGCCCCTGTCTCTTCCACGTCTCAGCATGACGTCTGGTGTACGTTAGGCGACTCTAGACGTTTGCTCGAGGAATGAGTTCATGAATGAATGTTAGTTAAACAATGGGCCTAGGAGCCACCTCCTGGGTGATATTCATGTTAGCGGTGCATTTTCTTAAACACCTTATGGAAGTTAACAACGTACACCAAGAGCCAAAACAGAGTCATAATATTGCAAAAATACACTCATTGCAGGCGGAAAATTGATTTTGGTGACGTGATATACATACCAGACTAGTTTCAGTGTGTGTGGTATGTGTGTATTCATCCACCACACACATAGGGAGTGCCCACTGCTTCCCTGCTCTGTGTTGGGACCTGTGGGTTTAGAAGTAGAGAAGGCACATGCTATGAGCATTTTGTGACAAGGATTTCAGCCCGCAATCCATGGGTATGTTTGGAGGTGGTCCTCAAACTCTTACGAGGGCTTTCATTGGATTCTCAGAGCATCTGTGATCCCAGAAGACTAAGGACCACTACTTCCAAGGGACGCATTCTACACACGTGGAAAGTTCAGTGACAGGGCAGGAAGGGGTTTAGCAAAGGGCTGGCTGGGAAGAGAAGGTGGGGACCTTGGGGTGATGGGAGATCAGAGGAGGAGGGGATTCGTGGAAACTGCAGTGTCTTATAGGACATCTGAGAGAAGGTGGGACATGGGTTTATAGAGTGAGACAGAAAAAAAAAAGACGTCAGGAATATTCCAGGCTGGGGGTGAGGGTGAGGCTAGAGCAGAGCTGACCAGCAGAGACTCTGAGCTGGACTCAGGTCTCAATAGACCTTGCAAAGCTGCTCCTCTCCCTTGGGGACTCCTGACTCCATGCGGCACCTCAGAGTGGGGCTTCTGGGCTCTGTGGGGCCTACTGCCAATGGAGCCAACATCACAGGCCTGTGACATCACAGGTCCCGCCATGACCAGGAATCCTGACTCTATTCCATGGGCACAGACTGGCAGATCCTCACTCCCAGCTCTTGCACTTGCTAGAGATGACAAGGATGGTCCAGCGAGAGCGTACAGATGACCCCGGGCCAGCCTGCCCTCACGGTGTCCATTCTATGACAGGGACAGGAGAACGGGGAGGGCCAGCAGGCTGGGCATCTTATAGGAAGGACCACCCTGGACAGATACTGTTTCCACGTTCCGTTTTCCCAGAGGCTGCCTGTGCTGTGCTCTCACCTGGTCTTCCTCTGCCAACAGCTGCAGGTGATTGCAAATATCTGCGGTTTCAGAGCGATCGACTCGGTGGCCCTGCTGCGGTGCCTGAGGGCCAAGTCCTCCCAGGAGCTGCTGGGCATCAGCCAGGTGAAGGGTCTGGGCAGGGCTGCTCTTGGAGTAGAATGGTGGACAAACCTGACCGCTCTTCCTTCCTTTGACTGGGGACTTGAAAAGGTATGGGAGTTGGGGATTCATGGTAATGGCTGTGAAAATGTGGACTTGTAGGTCATTAAAAAGATATATACACTTTTATTGATTTCAAGAGGAAGGGAGAGGAAGAGAGAGAAACAGCAATGATGAGAGAGAATCATGGATCGGCTGCCTCCTGCATGCCATCTAGTGGAGGATCAAGCCGGAAACCTGGGCCTGTGCCCTGCCTGGGACTCGAACTGTGACCTCCTGGTTCCTATGTCGTTTCTCAACCACTGAGCCATGCCAGTTGAGCTGCAGGGTAAAAGCTAGCTGGATAGTACTTCCAGAGCTTCATTCAGTGGGCATTTGCATTTCTAACAAGTTCACAGGTAACACGGCTGCTGCTGGGAGCCAGGCTTTGAGAACCACTGGGCCAGGCTGCTCTTTCTTGTAGGTGGTTCCTGTGATTACCCCTTATTTGCCGATGAGGAAACTAAGGCACAGAGACGCTGACCCCCTCGCCCAGGCAGCCGGATATATGGGGACCAAGACTGGCTCAATTTCCCTTTACTGCCACATTTTGCTGGCGTGGGTTGGCTCAGGGAGGCTGGGGTGTGGGGCCGGCAGGTTTTGCAAACAGAGACAGCTTCCGCCCTCTCTCATTTCAGATAGCCAAGTCTTTCACGCGAATGGTGGATGGTTTATTCTTTCCCGAGGAGCCTATGGAGCTGCTGATTAAAAGAGCATTCCGTCCGATTCCTTCTATCATCGGGATCAATAACCACGAGTGCGGCTTCTTGCTGCCCATGGTAAGAAGTCCAGCTCTGCCTCCTGTCGCTCCCTCTGCAGAGGGCCAGGGGTTTGCTCCCACAGCCGGCCGCTCGCCCTGATGACACACGTGTTGTGAGGAATAGAACCCACCCGCCGAGCACAGAGTGGCCGTCCTTCCTCTCGGAAGGTGACTGGGGATTGGGGTGAGGCAAGGCAGATGTCTGCCCCGTTTCTTGTTAGCAGTGGTCGGCAAACTCATCAGTCCACAGAACCAAATATCAGCAGGACAACAATTGAAATTTCTTTTGAGAGCCACATTTTTTAAACTTAAACTTCTTCTACTGCCACTTCTTCAAAATAGACTCACCCAGGCCATGGTATTTTGTGGAAGAGCCACACTCAAGGGGCCAAAGAGCCGGCTCTCGAGCCGCAGTTTGCCAACCACTGCTCGTTAGGTTTACAGTGAAAGAAACAGCTCTGTATAAAACAGTAAGAGACAATGGGGTCCGTTTGAGCTCTGTTCAAAACACCACAAATGCTCATTTCAAATCCTGGTATGCACAGTTCCTCCTTCGAAGGTATTGAAGTCCATGCAGGTTCGGAAAACTTCAGGCCTTTACACCTTCATGTTCTGGCATTTGGATGTCCAAGCATGCTCTCTAAGCTGGTGCATTATGCAAGCTGCAAAATCATCAACTCCTTTCGTTCATCCCATACGAATGAACTGAGCACGTGCTGTATGCTCCGAGCTCTTATAAAACCCAGGATGGCAACAGTGAGCACGTCATACGGATTCAGGTTTCTGCACACCTCCATGACCCCCTGGCTCCTAGGTCAATGCTCAACTACTGAGCCACACCGGCCGGACACAAATGCCCTCTTCTGATGAGGACATCGGTCAAATTGGATTAGGGCCCAGCTAGCATCCTCATGTTAACTTCATCACCTCTTTAAAAACCCTGTCTTCACACATAGACACATTAGGAGGTCCTGGGGTTAGGGCTTCACCATAGGAATGTGTGGGAGACACACACACACACACACACACATAGCCCGTAACGTGGCCTTTCCACAGGGCTGCCACGGGGTCCCACAAGACTACAGGTGTAACAGATGGCTGTCATAGCAAATCAGAGGAGAAACTGTCACTTACCCGATGCACGGAAGCTTCTTCTCCCCATGGCCCCTGGGGCCTGGCAGGGTCACTGCTCTTCCCAGCCTCCCCTCACAGAGACCAGCTTCCCTTCCAATGACTTGAGGTGCTCACAGGCGCCCGCTTCTCTCCACAGAAGGAATTCCCTGAGATCCTCAAGGGCACCAACAAGTCCCTCGCCCTGCAGCTGGTGCAAACACTCCTGGTAAGAAAATTCTGGATTCCCAAACCCACCTGCGACCGGGGACTCATATTGGCTGCATGTCTGCTGGGCTGTGGACTGGGTTCTAGCAATACTGAGGGCCATTCTACCATTCGTTCATTTCTTCCCTGCACACCTGCATCCTTCCTCCCTTTCTTCTTTCCATAAGCATTTATTCAGGATGTGCTCTGCGCCAGATTCGTTTCACCCACTTATTCATTGATCAGATGTTAAGTGGGAGTGCACATGCCCCGCGCTTCCCTAACACTGGGCACAGTGATACACAGGCAAGTCTCTGCATTTGAGGAACCTGTGGGCTGTTGGGATGGACAAACCTGACGAGACATTTCCTGCACCAATCAAGGCAGAGTGAGTCGCGCCAGCACAGCCAACTGTTCAGCGAGCTGAGGGAGGGTGGTACAGGATGAAGAAAAGACAGACAAAGAGAATAAGCTGGGTCTAGGTGGATCTTCTGTGCCTGGCTGAGGCCACAGAACAGATCCAGACTGCAAGCTGATGCTTTATTTATAATCGGGGCAAACAAGGTAATTTATAATGTTCTTGTAAGTTTCACTTGTTTTGGCAGCACTTGCTGCCCCTCCCACTAGCTACCCAGGAAGGATCTGGGGAGCAGTCACAAGATCAAGCTTAATTATGCTTAGAGGACTGTGCCCTCCAAGCTGGGACTGGTCCATGGTGTCCATAGGAGGGAGCAGTTGGCTAGCTCAGGGGAGGGGTTTGGAGTTTGAGTTAGGTTTGTCTGGCAAATGGAGGAGCAGGGCTGAGAGAAGCCAGCGGAACTGAGAGAACCGGGGAGGGGCAGATAAGTGTGAAGAGGTCAGTGGAAGGGGTCAGCTGCTGCGTATGGAAGGCAGATAAGGTTCCATGCCAGGGGCTGGGAACAGAAGAGCGACATGATTCCATGTCCATTGGGGAAAGGGTTCTGTGTCTGCAGTGTGGGCCGGGCTGGAGGCAGGGGTGCCTCAGGCCCTGAGGCTTAGACAGGATGTTAGATGAGTCATGGCTGCTGGGACTAATATGTGAGCGAAGGCCCAGAGGCAGCGTTGGTACCAGGGGCAGCTTCACGGGCATGGGATCTGTGTAGTGCACAGGGCCTTTTGCTCAGAAGGGTTCTACACGTGGTTGGATGTCCTGTTGTCACCATCTTGAATTCCTGTAAGTTTGGAACCATTTTTCACTTGGCATTGAACATTTTTACTTGGTACTGGGTCCTGCACATGGCATAGCCAGTTCTGCCCAGGGGTGGCTGTTTCTGAAACATTTCAGAGAGGTCTGTGTACTGTGATTAAGAGCATGGGATTTTAAAAATATATATATTTTATTGATTTTTATTTTTTTATTTTATTTTTTTTACAGAGAAGAAGGGAGAGGGATAGAGAGTTAGAAACATCGATGAGAGAGAAACATTTATTAATATCAGCTGCCTCCTGCACATTTCCTGCCGGGGATGTGCCTGCAACCAAGGTACATGCCCTTGACCAGAATCAAACCTGGGACCCTTGAGTCCGCAGGTTGAGGCTCTATTCACTGAGCCAAACCAGTTAGGGCAAGAGCATGGGATTTAGATGCAAATAGTCTTGTGAAAGAATCATGGTTCCACCAGTATGGGGCCAACCAAGCCTCAGTTCCCTAATCTGTGAAATGGGGCTGGTTCTGATCATTTGCACCACAGGCTCACTGTGTGGATCCCACGGGGCAGTGCATGTGGAGCACTCAGCACCACGCCTGCACAGGCAGAGGCCCCACGTGTGGGCCGCTGTCACTGACCTGGCTCTCCTGTGACTGTGATCTTTTGCAGCACATGCCCAGCCAGTATTTACACTACGTGGCGGATGAGTATTTCTACGGAGAGCAATCCATTTTTGAAATACGAAATAACTTTCTGGACTTGCTTGGAGATGTGTTCTTTGTGGTCCCGGGGCTGGTCACGGCTCAAAATCACAGAGGTGAGTCCCTGAGCCACCTCCCTGCAGGGCCACAGCACAGCAAGGCTGGTGCCTGCGGACCGCCCCTGTTCCGCCCTCTGTTCCCTCACTGAGGGGACCTCTCAGGGGTGTCTGGGGTATAACCGTGAAGGCCAACTTGTGTAGCTGTCCTGCCTTTCAGAGATCAGGAATGTTGATCAGTTCTTATTGTTTGTGTTCCTTCTGCTTCTTCAGGGCCCACCTCCCCATCATTTTCTGGGGCCCAACTTCCAGGTTACTTTCTGTTTGGAAATGTCTTAGCTATAAGGAGGGCGGGAGCATTCAGAAAGAGAAGATTACTTGTGAGGACACAGACCCACTCTCCCCCCCCCCTCCCTCTCTCCTTCCTTTCCTCCCTTCCTCCTTCCTTTTTTTCCTCCTTCCCTCCTCCCTCTCTTCCTTCCTTCCTCTCTTCTTTCCATTATCCTTTCCTTTCCTATAAGAGACTCACTTTAAAACTAAAGATGCAAATAGGTTGCAAGTGAAAAGAAGGAAAAAGATATTCTATATAAGCAATATCCAAAAGAAAGTGGGCATGGACCTCTTCATGTCAGACAAAAGAGGCATTGGGCCGAAGCCGGTTTGGCTCAGTGGATAGAGCGTCGGTCTGCGGACTGAAAGGTCCCGGGTTTGATTCCGGTCAAGGGCACGTGCCTTGGTTGCGGGCACATCCCCAGTGGGGGGTGTGCAAGAGGCAGCTGATGGATGATTCTCTCTCATCGATGTTTCTGGCTCTCTATCCCTCTCTCTTCCTCTCTGTAAAAATCAATAAAAATATATTTAAAAAAACAAAACAAAAAAACCCAACAAAACAACAAACACCCAAAAGCTTCCATTTAGAAAAATAATAATAATAAGAGGCATTGGGATGAAATGGTCACAGGGAATTGTTACAGACTAAAAGAGACAGAGAAGCACAGCATAGCAAGATAGAAGAGTGAATTCATCCAGATGATACAGCAGTTTTCCATCCATGGGCACCTTACCACAGAGCCCCAACATGTATAAAGCTGACAGATTTGAAGGGAGAAATAGTTTTGCATCAATAGTTGGACACTTCACCCCCACTGTTAATAGCTGGGTCAACTCTAAAACAAAAAAAACAAAAAAAGAAAACAAACAAACAAAAAACAAAACAAAAACACAGGCAAGGAAATAGAAGATTTGGACAACAGGCCAGGGCCCTTCTTCACAAGTACGCAATGCGCATCCTCCGGAAGAAAGCATACATTGGGCCACAGAACAAGTCTCAGTAAGTTTAAAAAGATGTAAACCATCCCTAGTACCTTTTCCAACCACGATGAAAGGAAATTAGACATCAATAACAAAAGGAAATTTGGAAAATCAACAGATATTTGGAAATTAAACAGCACACTCCTTTTTTTTTTAACATTTAAAAACTTATGGCAAAATACGTATCACCAAAAAAAAAAATTAGCATTTCAACTATTTTTAAACATATGGTTCCGTGAGATGGAAGTTCATTCCCGTTGCTGTGCAGCCGTCGCCACCATCCATCTGCAGGACTTTTCATGATCCTGAACTGGAACTCTGTCCCCATGACACAGGGGCTCCTCACTCCTCTGTCTCTGTGAATTTGGACTGTTGTAGCTACCTCAGCTAAGTGAAATCAGGCAGTGTTTTTTTCTTTTGTATCTGGCTTAATTCACAGCATAATGCCTTTGATATTTACCCAGGTTGTCCCATGTATAAGAATGTCATTCCTCTTAAAAAATATATATATATGTTTTTATTGATTTCAGAGAGCAAGGGAGAGGGGGATAGAGAGACAGAGAGAGAAATATCAATAATGAGAGAGAAGCGTTGATTGGCTGCCTCCTGCACGCCCCCTACTGGGGATGAGCCCACAACCCAGGCATGTGCCCTCGTGCCTTCAGTCCACAGGCTGACGCTCTATCCACTGAGCCAAACCAACTAAAGCTGAACAGTATTCCACGGAACCACCTTTTGTTGACCCCTTCAGCATCCACAGACATTCGGGTTATCTCTACCTTTTGGTTACTGTGAATAATGCTCCCATGAGCATTGGCATACAAATATCTGTTCAAGTTCCTCCTTCCCGTTAGTTCGGGAGCATGTCCAGAGGTGGGATTGCTGGATCGATGGTAATGCTACGTTGCACGTTTTTTTTTGTTTTGTTTTTTTTTAGAAACCACCATATTGTTGTCCACAGTGGCTGCAGCATTTTAGGTTCCCAGCAGTGCACAAGGGTTTCCGTTTTTTCTCCACATCCTCCCAGCACCGGTTATTCACTGTGTGTGTGTGTGTGTGTGTGTGTGTGTGTGTGTGTGTTAAACAATAGTCATCCTATTCGGGGCTGTGAAGTAGTGCCATTCTCGTTATGATTTGCTTTTCCCTAATGATGAATTTCTCTAATGATTAGTGATGTTGCTGCTTTAATGGGACACTTCGTAAGCATACCCACCCTTATCCGGGAGAGGAAAATAAAAAGGAAATTCAGAGAAAGAGGGGGAAGCTAGAGCACAAAGGCCTGTCTTGGAAGAGGGCTGGAGGAATGTGGGGTGCACAGGGGCATCTCGGAAACAGGGATTGGCTTTGTCCTGTTTGTCATGGGCCTCTCAACTGGGTCAATGAGAGGAAGTCACGGGAGGTAGACCGCGGGGCCACGCGAAGGGCTTCTTTTGAAAACGAGAACCGTTGCCCTTGCAGCCTGCCTTGGACGGGCATCAGCTCTTTGCCACCAGGGCTGCGGGGGCCTCTGGAGCAGGAAACGCTGGTCTGCAGGAGGGAAGAGGGAAGGCAGCTTTGTTCAGGTCGCTTCTTGTATGGGGGCTGTCCCCACCCACAGGGTTGGGAATTGGGGGCGCTGCCACCGGCTCTCTCCCCTTCGCTGCAGATGCGGGCGCCCCCGTGTACTTCTATGAGTTCCAGCACCGGCCGGACAGCTTCAAGGACAGCAAGCCGGCTTTCGTCAAAGCCGATCACACGGACGAAATCCGCTTTGTGTTTGGAGGGGCCTTCCTGAAGGGGGATGTGGTCATGTTCGGTAAGGAACCCGCCTGGTTTGGGGAGACTGTGGGGAGGGGGGGCTCTGCTGGTCTTGCAGGAACATGGTGGGGGTGTAAGGTGGGCAAAGACAGGCCTCCCCACCGTTTGCCAAAGTCCCTCACCCACCCCAACACTGCAAGCGCTGGAGGACTAGCTTTAATTTATTTGTTTAGTCCGTGGCTTATAAACGTGACCTTCCCTGGAACATGCCCTCCTCGGTGCTTTTAGAAACCACGACACGAACACCGGCTGCTGGATGAGTGTTCCTTGTTGTACTAAAGCCTTAAGGGGCAGGCGCTTGGGGGCAGTCACGCATCTAATTTAGAAAAATAATCATCTTTGGCTGCTGGTCTCACCCGCCTGCCCTTTTCAGAACCCTGTGGGGCTAGCACCCAGGGCTTTAAAAGGCAGGAACCTCCTTCTCCATCATCGCAGCCCCAGGGGCCCCGATCCCGGCGATCTCGTGTAAATGCCATGGGCTGTTCCTGCTGAGGGTCTCTCGTGTATCCCTGAGTGGATGGCCCGTTTGGTGCCAACCAGATGAGGTCGTCAGTAGAAACAGTGACAGGAACGGCACCCAGAAACTATCCCTAAAACACTTCCGTTTTAGACAGTTGCGAAGGCAGGCTCTTGGGCAGCTCCCAGTGGCCTCCTGGCAGTGAGGACAGAGGGGCTCCCGTAGAGGGTACGCGTGCGCGTATTCATTCCTTCATTTGTTCATTCTCGTCTTATCACACCGATCATAGCAACCACCTCCTAGGCCGCCACGGGGGTGAAATGAAATAATTTGCACAAGCACACTTTTATTATTACTCAGCAGCCATGCAGAGCCTGGACTATTGATGCGTACACAGACGCTCCACATTGGGGGCGGGGGGATACAATGGCATAGGTGTCAGAGTTTTCTAAAGAGCTTCTGATGAGAAAAGAAGCCGGGTAACAGATAGAAACAGTCTATGGGAAAGGAAATATGAAAGGCTTTTAAACGTGAAAATATACTTGGCCTCACTGTCAACAAAGGGACTGAGGGCTTGTCAACGAAAATCTGAAATACATATGGTCTTTAACCTCGCAGGTTTATTTTTATTTTATTTGTGTGTGTGTGTGTGCGTGTGCAGTTATACTTCCACATGTGCAAAAATAAACCTGCTCACTGGTACATTGGTTTTACTAGCAAAAACCCCCAAAGAAATAATGTAAAAATACCTTAGTAGAGTACTGGATACAAGAATTATATATTTATACCAGTGGCCCAGTGCATGAAATTCATGCATATTAAAAGGGAATTAATTAGAGGAAACATTTTAATATTGCTATTTGCCCTTTCTCTATAATAGAAGTGTCAGAGATGAAAGAAAATTAGTTAAATGTGTATGAAAATCTCCCTCCTGTCAGAGTCTGGGGTGGGCCTCGGGACTCAGAGTTAAGTCTTCACCCACCCACACGTGCCTTGAAATTGCGTGAGACCCAGACCTAGCCAGCCTCATCCCCGTCAAGCCCTGCAGAGTGGGGAGTGCAGCCTCAGATCCCCCAGACCAAGCATGAGAGCGTGACAACCATTTTGCATATTAGCTCTTTATTATATAGGATAACTGCATATAAACATACATGTAGGGTGTCCCAAAAGTATATACACACACTGTGAATATCTATAGAGGCAGTGTTTATTAAAGTACATTTCATTTTCAAAATTAAGCTATCAGCTGTTACAGTATGTATACATTTTTTTTGGGGGGGGGACATACCGTTTTATAGAACAATAAATGATAGTAAGTGGAAGTTTTATAGGCAACACTGTGGAACTATCTCCAAGATAGAATTGTAGTAAAAAAAGAAGATGCCGAATTCGTGTTCATTATGCTACCCTAGTATAAAAATGTGTCTGCCTAACCCTTGTACATGCCCAGTCGGCCTCCAGAGGGCGCCCAAGAACCTGGTAGCAATCACTGCCTCAGGCTGGGAACAGTGGAGAGAAGAGATGGGAGGGAAGCTAATTTGTATTAGATACTCTTCCTGCACTTCAGGCTTTGTGCTTTGAACATGATGCTTTGAGCATGACTCCTTCAAATAAAGAAATGCAAGCCTTGGAGGAGAGAGTGAGGGTCCCTGTTCCCCAAGGCCCTGTAGCCTCAGGGGAGCGGCTGGAGGAGCATTGTGCACAAGGAAGATGTACTCGGAGGCCATGCTTTCTCAGGCAAGCCGCAGGTGCCCTGAGCCCCCGTATATGCAAAAGCAAAATGAGTTACCCGGCAGGGGGGATGTGAGAGGCATTCATAAGATGCGAGGCACCTCGGCACTGCACCTGGGAGCCGGACTTTGTGATTATCTCCCTCAGAGAGAGCCACCGAGGAGGAGAAGCTGCTGAGCAGGAAGATGATGAAATACTGGGCCAACTTTGCGCGGACGGGGTAAGTATGCCTCGGGGTCTCCCACACCTGGCGCTTAAGGATGGAAAGCTCACCACCCACATTTCTGCTCTCCCAGGGATCCTAACGGAGCTGGCCTGCATTGGTGGCTGGCTTACGATAAGAACGAGTACTACCTACAGCTGGCTCTGAACATGAGTGTGGGACAGGGACTGAGAGCGCAGAAGCTGAAGTTCTGGAGGGAAACCCTCCCCTTGATCATGTCCAAGTCCGGATAGCTGGGTCCTCTTTTCTCCGTAATCTTTCTTTCCCTGCTTCTGCCGTTCTTTGCCTCTTCTTCTCATGGAGGAGGGATCTCCGTGTGAGTTGGATTTTCCTCCTCTGCTGCAATTTCTCCCGCTATCATTGGCTTCTTTCTGTTGTTCAGCTGCTTTAAGGAATCAGCTGCTTTCGCTGATCCTTAGGGAATTCTCAGCAACATCAAAAGAGTGCAATTTGCTTTGAAGGCCACCAGATTTCTCCCATACATCTGCAGGGGGTAGGGGAGGGGGACTGGTCTCTTAGTTGGCATAATAATGATCGTGTTATGCATATGAAATAAAAGCAGAATGTAAAATACGTGTGGGGAACAGAATTTAATTCTGGGCTAAAAACTACACACACACACACACACACACACACACATACACATACCACCCAAGAGGAAGTAGGACTGTCTTTGCTCACCATGGTCTCCCAGTGGGGATTGCTGGTACACAGCAGGCACCCCATGTCGATTTCCTGAAGGATCAATTCGCCTCCACCCCATCAGGGAAACATCTCTTTTCCTTGGTGACCTTGCTGCCTGGAGTGCAACTTCTGCGTTCCTGACCTTAGAGGGTGTCTGGCTTCCATTGCTGAGAAGGAGGCTGGCTGCCATGCCTCCCTCCCCCACCTCTCTGAGCCATCGAAGAACCCTGTTCAAGCCAGTGATGGTCAGTGCATCCAAACTTGGTTGTGGCTGCAGCCTGCCTGGATGGGGTTTGGAAGACTCAAGTCTCCAAACAGATCACATAACACATGGGAATCAGGACCTTTGTGTACATTAGAGGCATCCTGTCCTCACTACCCCACAGACATCTTACAGGACCGGGTCACTGACAGAGGCGTGTAACCTGTGGCGTCAGCGGCAGCATCTCTGAAGCAGCGTCCAGATGCCCTGCACGGCTGTTCTCAGGGACCCTGACAGCACAGTCCGCAGGCCTGAGTGGCAATACCCCCACGACAAAGGCATGAGGTCTCAGCCTTCCACAGTCCCCACGACTCGCCCGAGGCCTGAGCCTGCCTTTCTCACTCACTGAGATTACCTGGCCTCCGAAGGTATTTAGGTGTGGAGCCCTGACCTCTCATTTTACAATAATCTGAAAAGGTGCAGGGATTCCCCCCAAATCCCTCAGTGAGCCAGGCCAGCGTGGCCCAGTGGTTGAACATCGACTTCTAAAGCAGGAGGTCACGGTTTCAAAATTCCCAGTCAGGGCACATGCCCGGGTATTGGGCTCCATCCCCAGTGTGGGGTGTGCAGGAGGCAGCTGGTCAATGAATGATTCTCTTTCATCGTTGATGTTTCTCTCTCTCTCCCTCCCTCCCTCTCTGAAATAAATAAAAATATATTTTTAAAAATCCCTTAGGGCCTTAACCTGTTTGGCTCAGTGGATAGAGCATCAGTCTTCAGACTGAAGGGTCCCGGGTTCAATTCTGGTCAAGGGCATGTACCTTGGTTGCAGCCACATCCCCGGGGGGGGGGGGGGGGGCGTGCAGGAGGCAGCTGGTCGATGTTCTCTCTCATTGATGTTTCTAACTCTATCCATCTCCCTTCCTCTCTGTAAAAATCAATTATATATATATATATATATATATATATATATATATATATATATATATATTTAAAAACCCTTAGGGAGTCAGCAGCAGGGCAAACCCAGGCCCAGAGTCTTGTCTCGCCTCTCTCAGGACTTGGCCCCTGGCTGCTGGGTTGTCTCCACTTTAGGTGACTGTGGGAGCGGTGGATTCGTGATGCTCCCGCCACTTTATGGCTCTGGAGAGAAGGGCTGAGCCACAGGCAAGCAAACTGGAACTTCTGTTGCTTCTGCAGCTGTGGAAGGCTGATTTCTACATTGACATTTCAGGGAACTAACAGCTAGAAAACACCACTTTTTAAAATACTATCCTATTAAGTGGCCCATTTTTAAACACCCATTTTTAAAATACTATCCTATTAAGTGGCATCCCGAATATTATTTCTATACTGCTCACAACCCCTGGGTCCTCAGATATGGTTGTAATCTTGGTAGGTGCCTTGCAAGACAGAGCATCTGTCCTTGCTTGTTCCCATCCACGTGCAATCAGATGTACCCCTGAATTAAAGTTGAGATATAAATGTCACCACATCCTGATTTCTTCTTTTAATTCAGGGTTTCTATCAGGGTGTAATTAGGAGACTGAGTTGGAGGGCTTTCCCAGAATTCCAGTGCCCGGGGCCACGCCCCAGGTCATCTGAAGCAGGATCTTCTTGGCTGGCTCCTGGAAATCCATATTTTCCGTTTTGAGGCATTCAATGCACCTCCCTGATCAAGATCTGAGTACTGTGGCTCCGTGGTTGAGCGTTGACCTATGAACCAGGAGGTCATAGTTCGATTCCCCCATCACGGCCCATGCCCGGGTTGTGGGCTCAATTCCCAGTAGGAGGCAGCTGACCAATGACTCTCTCTCATCCTTGATGTTTCTCTCTCTCTCTCTCTTTCCTCCACTCTGAAACCAATAAAAATATGTTTCAAAGTATATTTTTAAAAGAACTGTTGAGGATTAATATTGTGTCGCATGCATTTTCCAAGTTGTTGGAGGATCTTTATAAAAAAAAAACAAAAAAAAAAAACACACCAGCATGCACATCTGTCTATATCACTGTCTCTTTAGCTGCTAGCCGCTTCCTGGGCGTTTGTGGGCATCCTTTGATGAACAACTTTGAGAATGAGTGCTTTTAGTTAAACTTCTTTCTGGCATCTGGATTTACAGGAGATGCCCGGGGTCAAAGGCCATGCCCTTTTAAAATTATCCTTATGCTCTACAAATTCACTTCCCAAAAGGGAAGTCATATTCTTGGGAAACACATGCATTTCACAGTCACCTCTGCTTTCTCATCATAGAGAAAAATCAATTATTTCATTGCTTTCTAATTAAACATGTAGGTTTTTACAGAAAACCCTTTTCTTCCCCTCCCAAGCAATCTTGGATCTGAATCACTAAATCAAACCCTAACAAAAAAACCGCAGAAACAAACCAGATGCTTTTGCCTGTGAATTTCCTAATGGCCAAAAGAGGGCAGCATCACAAAAGGGGGGGGAAAAGGCTTCCCTCCCAGGCTTCTAGGTGGTTGTGATGGGATGGAGAGTGGAGAATCTGGAAGGAAAAGAACAAGTCAAAACAGTTCAATGGCAAGCTACCACCATGTATCCTCGTCCCTTCCCCCGTAGCGTCTGGAAGGTGAGACGGTGCTCTCTGACCTGGGAAGTCTGACTGAAGGAACTCCCAGGAGAGCAGAGGTTGGGCCGGCCTTGGTTTTCTTTCCTCCTGTTCATAGTCCCCATCAAGCCTAGACACCTCCTCCTCTCCCCTGTGGCGCCCTGTGTCTCCCTCAGGGCACTTTGGACTCTGGACCTTCCTGCCCAACCCCAAAGCCCAGCTCCCCTCCCTCTCAGCCCCTGGCCCTGCCTGCAGGTCAAGGTTTTCTCCTGGGCAAAGGGTGGGAGGCGAGCTCACCCATGCGCCCAGGACGCTGCCCTGCCTGGCGCTGCCCCGGACAGCACATACACAAGACAGACCTCCTTCCCACAGCGAGCTGGAGCCATTTGGCGCACACAGTCTTGTGTTCTGCTAAGAGTTTACGTTAAGAGTTTATTTTTATTCCTGGGAAGGAAGGGCATTTGTCACGATACAAAGCAATGTGTTGGCAAAGAGACTTGTTCTCCATGGACGGGTCAGAGTCCAAGTTGGGCCTTTAAGGTTGGACAGGATAGAGGCCAGCAAGGAGTGGTGGAAACAGCCATGGATGTTCAGTGGTGGCCGGGGGGGGGGGGGGGAGGGTTTGGAGTCCAGGGGGCAGCCCTGTGTTTGGCAAGGTGGCTGGAGGATACCTTGGAGGCCTAGAGGGGTAGCTTTTAACCTTGACCTGCAGGAAACAGACTTCTTTCTTTTTTGGGGGGTGGGGTGGGATGATCGATAAAACGTGAATTCATCTACCCAGCTAGCTGTCCATCCATCTACCTATTATCTATCTATCTAATCTATCTGGGCCCTTTTCCATAATTACACTTGAAGCCCTGTATACCTCCTGGAATTTTCCTGTATAAGACCCAATGCATTCAATATCTGCTTTAGGTAAGTTTAACTAGGATTTCTGTGAGTACATAACACTAGAGTCCTGGCCAGAATAATTGCACAGTTGACTATTTGCATTCTATTTCTATTTCTAATACTTACATAGTCTTTGGTACAGTTTCTGTAACAGTCTTGTCTCCTCTGTTAGATAGTATGTTCTGAAGGCCTGGAACACATTTTTAATGGAATATAATATACATGTAGGAAATGACATAGAGTATAAAAGGATATGAAGATTAATATGTAAATTAGTGTAACAATATTATATCTTATGCTAGAGGCCTGGTGCATGAATTCATGCACCAGTGGGGTCCCTCAGGCTGGCCTGTGGGATCAGGCTGAAACTGGCTCTCTGACATCCCTTGAGGAGTCCCAGATTGAGAGAGGCTGTAGGCCAAGCTGAAGGACCCCACCAATGCAGGATCGGGACTGAGGAGGGATGTGGTAGGTTGGTCAGCTGGACCGTGTGTGGACTCCAGGCATGTCCCGCCCATCTCGTTCAGTCCCAATCAGCTAGACCCCCTTTACTTTCCATGACAGAGTGTCTGCCCCCTGGTGTTCAGTGTACATCATAGTGGTTGAGCGGCTTTGGCATATAATTAGCATATTACACTTGGAATGGATGACCGGACACATAGTATATTAGGCTTTTATTATATAGGACTAGAGGCCTGTTGCAGGAAGATTCCTACAAGAATAAGGCTTCCTTGGGCCTATTCCCATCTTCAGTCTTTGTTCTGTGCCTGGTTATGCAAATTAACCACCATCTTGTTTGGTTAATTTGCATACTTGCTCCTGATTGGCTGGTGGATGTGGCTTGTGGGTGCTGTGGAGATGCGGTCCATTTGCATGTTTCTCTTTTATTAGATAAGACTAGTTTAGTAATATATAATGTAGTATATATGTTCTCTATATATTATATATGGTGCCCTGATGAATTGCCACTGACTGGTCATGCTGTGTACCCAGCCCCTAGAACAAGGCACAGGAGATGGTCAGCATCCCAGCATCTGGAACTCAGGTCCAGGCCCTGCCCCATCCCGTCTGTCCAAGATGGTCACCTCCATCCTGACTTCTAGCAGCGTGCTGTCATCATCCGGGTGCTGTGCTTCATATAAACAGAACCGCACACTCCTGCATCTGGCTTCCTTCTCTCCACATCAGGTGGGTAACACTCTCCGTATGTGGCTGCAGGTTTTCCATCATTGCTGCGGACCCATTATGTGTGTGAATATGCCATAAATTACCCCTTCTACTCTTGGTGGGCACTTGAATAGTTTCCAGTTTCCCGGTATTCTGAATAGACTATTATAAACATTCTAGAACTTGTCAGCGAATGACAATCTGCATGCCTTTCTTTTGGATCTTTACCTGCCACTGGCTTTTCTGGATCCCAGGCAGTCGCCTATGGCAACTATATGCAACACACCCAAAGTTTCCTCAGATGGTTACACAAATGTGCCCTCCTTACCAGCAGGCTAAGAGATTTCTGGCCGCCCTGTGTTGTTGATAATATTTTGCTCTTTTCTGAGGACTACTACACGATTATTCCTATTAATGGCTGTATATTTCCTTGCTTGGTTTGGTTAGGCATCACAAGTTACTTGATAGGAAGAGAAGGCACGGGAGATCAGTTAGCAATACAAGGGCAGGACCAGGCATTGGGGTCACTGTTTCTGCAGCCATTTCTTGAGCTTCAGCACACTGCCTCCTTTTGACCCTCAGATTTCTGGACAGAAATCATATTATGTTGCCGCTGCCAGATCTCTGTTGTAATCAGGTGATTGGGTTCCCTGGGTTCAGTTCAGTTCCAGGGCTGGCAGAGACTGAGCCCCCGTGGGAACGCTGCCCCGGGGGTGGGCCTCGGGGCAGAGCCCTGCCCTCCCCAGGTGCACACATGGGGGGTATCTGCACCCCCACTTCCAGAGACTTATCCATTTTGAATCCCTTTGTCCGGGGCTGCCTCCCCCATGTGTGTCAACTTTCGCTTTCTCTGCTCAACAAACAGCGGCCATTGCTCCGGCCCCTTCTAGCTTCATCCTGCTGTTGCCTCCGTCCGCTCGGCCATTCTGTTGGTACATGGCGGCTCATGTCTTTCAAGACTTTAGTTCGTGTCCTTTAAGAAGAATTTGGGGATGGAGTGGAAATGAATGCAAGTGCTCGATCCTTCTTTATTAGAAAGTAGAGAACTTCTTTAAATGCACATTTAAAAACAGTGTTCTGTGTGTTCCTATGTTCTTTCCCTTTCCATTGATTTTACGAGGTGACACTGTTTAACAAAATGATATAGGTGCACAATCCTACAACATATCATCTGTACCCTGTATCGTGCCCTCCCCTCCCCGTGTGGGATGGGTTTTAACGGACGGCGAGCAGTTCCTGCCACCAATAGTACCCATTCAACCATGGACTTCGGTATCAGGGGTTTTGTTTTCTAGTACACGGCAAAATCAATACAGAACAGTTACATAAAGGCGTTAAGGTGTGTTCACACGCGGTCTTAAATAACCTTGCGTAACTCCGGGAATCAACGTACTCCACTTTGCTGAACACTGAGCTTTTGTCATTCCTTTGCTTTCCATGACAAGAGCCTGATTGTATAATAGACTCGGCCCCTGCTTGCTAGCACGGCTCTCTAGACCTTTCCTTCAGCCTTTTTAAGAATAAGAAGAGGAGAAAGAGTCCATCAGAAAGAGGCCCAGAAAAATGAAGATTGAGCTATATTCTGGAAAGGGCTCAACAAACTCAAATTGTTATCTGAGCGAATACAGTCACCTCACACTAAGAAGCGTGTTGTGTGTTTTCGAGGATTGCCAGAGTGTGCCCCGAACTGTCCCCGCCTCCCCTGGTGGTCCTGGGCACTGAGAGATGACAAGATTTGGAGGAGCAGAAAGGAAACATGTGAAACTATGAGGTAAGGGCGGCAAAGCCACATCGTGGGGATCAGCAATCCGTAACCTCTGACCCATGCCCCAAATCCAGCCCAGCACCTTCTTTGTACAAATATGGTTTTATTGAAACACAGCCGTGCCCACCACCCTGGGGGTGCCTGAGCGGCTGTTGTTACCACAGAAGAGTTGAGCAGTTGCCACAGAGACCCTATGACCCCAAAAGTCTAAAATGCCTATTAGCTGACTCCTTACCGGGAATGTTTGCCGACCTCCTGGTAGGTCCCGAGTGACCCTCTGGAGACCAGCACCCCAGTGAACAAGCAAGAAACCAACCTCTGAGGTTCTGGGACTCTCGCACCGTCATTTGCCCTCATTTCACAACACATGCTTACTCAGCAGGAGCTAAACTAGGAGGCCCCAGAGCCTGCCTGCTGGCGGTGGCCCATCTGTGTGCCACCTGGGATGACCATCTAGGCCCACGGGGGGATGGGGAGGAAGGGACGGGTGCAGCTCTGCTGTCCAGGCCCCACCCCCAGGCTGAAATGTCCCACACTTGCTCTGTCCCGGTAGGTCCTAGGGTCCGGTTGACCCCTGGGGGTCACCACCTAATTACAACGCCACCTCAAGGTCATGGAGACTGGAGAATATAATGTGACTTGTGCCCCATGATCTGAGTGTCAACAAGGAGAGGTTCCCTGAGGCCCAATGAATTGGCTAGTGATGGTGACCCCGTGATCAAGCCGGGGCCTGGTGCCCTGTTCCATGGTCGTGATGGTGGACAAGTGTCCCTGACTGATGTTACTGACCACCCCCCATCCACTTTTCCCATCGGGTGGCTTCTTTCTGGGTCTGCACTTTTGTAAACCAATTAGCGGTGTTATCACTTGGATGTCCATATTCTCTTTTTATGTTTGCCGTCATTTTACTTTTTTTAAATGCAGTGACCATCTTCCATGCTCACCTTTATTTGTGGCACCTCTTCCACTTCCAGGTCTTCCACTTACGGCCATGCTGTGACATTTTCTCTTTTTTTATTATTCATATATTTTATTGATCTTGTACAGAGAGAAAGAGAGAGTTAGAAACATCGATGGGAGAGAAACATCGATCAGCTGCCTCCCGTACACCCCCTACTAGGGATGTGCCCGCATTCAATGCCCTTGACTGGAATCGAACCTGGGACCCTTTAGTCTGCAGGCCGACGCTCTATCCACTGAGCCAAACTGGTGAGGGCTGTAACATTTTCTTGTTGAATGAGTGTGTTTACAGTAAAAGACACTGAAGAGAAATTGCTAGTAACAGTATAGATGGTGTGCTGGCGTGGCAGGAAACGGGATGTTAATCTGAAAATAACGGAGGTTCCGGAAACATTGCATGTGTTCTAGGCTCCACTGGAACATGTCACAGAGTTCTCGATTCACAGGATTTGGGTTTGGGGTGGATGGCACATGAGCCACCCACTGCCTCTCTTTCTCCAGAGAGGAACCCCCAGTGTCACCCAGTACCCCCCCACCCCCACTCCTGGTCTGCCTGTGCAGTGTTCTCTGCCACAAAGCCTATGCTGATCAATGCCAGTATTAATGGGCAAAGCCAAGTGAGGGCACAGTAGTACATGGGCTCACACTTGTCCAGTGCTTGCTTGAGCACATGCTTGCCATACACCTGTTGAGTAAATTGATGGAGATGGAGAAGTTGGGGGGCTAATTAGGAGTCCCTAGCGGTGTCTTCTCTCCTAAGACTTGTCCAGCTGCTTAGGAGTGAAGGCCATTTCCTAGCATTGTACTCTCCAGATAATCCATCTCCACATGGGAAGCTCCATGTTCCCAGCCACCTCCCACAGGCACATGAAACACTGCCTCTCTCTCTCTCTCTCTCTCTTTTTTTTCTTCATTTTTTAAATTAAGGTATTATATGTGTACATATTTTACCATTGCCCCCCTACCCCACTCCCATACATGCCCTCACCCCCAGAGTTTTATATCCATTGGTTATGCTTATATGCATGCACACAAGTCTTTTGGTTGATCTACCTCCCCCACCTCTCCCTAACCTTCCCGCTGTAATTTGACCTTCTGTTTGATGCGTTACTGTCTCTGTATCTATCTTTTTGTTCAGCAACACTGCCTGTCTTTCACGTGAGTCGAGCTGAGCTCTGGCTTCGGACGCCAGCCGCACCCATCCCTTCTGCAGTGACTGTGAGCCAGGCAGGAGCGGGCCAGGCCTGCAGGTGGCTGCCTCTGCAGAATGGGGTGGTGTCCCCGGTGTGGCTGAGTAGGGGGACCAGAGGAATAATTCACCCTGGGGCTCTGTAGTTTGCCGATACAGCACCTACAGTCTTCAGAGGCTAGCAGCCAGAGGCCCTGTGTGTGTGTGTGTGTGTGTGTGTGTGTGTGTGGTGTGTGTGAGAGAGAGAGAGAGAGAGAGAGAGAGAGAGAGAGAGAGAGAGAGAGAGAGAGAGAGAGAGAGAATGTGAGAGAATGGGAGTGTCCAGGGGAGAGACTCTTATGTAACAAGTTGTTGAACAACTCAGGTAACCCGAGAGCTGTGTCCAGGCTGTTTAGGCGAAAGAGGTCATCTCTGGATGGGCGTGGCCTAGAGGCCCTGGCAGCGCCCAGAGCGTGGTGTGTGTGTGTGTCAGCATGTGTATCTGTGTGTGTGTATGTGCACACGTGTGTGTGTGTGTGTGTGAGTGTGTGGGGTAGATTACAAATAACCTCTCTGCAAGGACAGCCCAGTGTGTAGAGATATAGGTGCTCTTTGGCCGGGTGCGCTCCATGACCTGTGTATTTCCCCCGATAAAAGATAGGAACCTCACCCCAGGGCAATCCTTTTTTTTTCTTCTTTTTAATTTCTTTTCATCCTCACCTAAGGGTATCTTTCTATTGATATTTAAAGAGAGTGGAAGAGAGAGGGAGAGAAATATCTACGAGAGAGAAACACAATGATTGGCTGCCCCCTAACTCCAAGCCCGACCGGAGGTAACTGAGGAACGTGCCCTTGACCAGAGTTGAACCCGGCACCCTTCAGCCCGCAGGCTGGCGCTCTATCCACTGAGCCAAACTGGCTAGGGCCAGGACTATCTTCATAGAAGCAGTAACAAAGTCGCTCACAGAGTTTGCAGCCTGCTCCGAGGCCCCAGACCACCGCGTCCCCCTGGCCACAGCCTTGGGAAGCTCGCTGATGCGAAGGTTGGAGTGTCCAAGGGAAGGGACTCTTATGTAACAAGTTGTTGGACAACTCAGGTAACCCGAGAGCTGTGTCCAGGCTGTTTAGGTGAAAGGTCACCTCTGGATGGGCGTGGCCTAGAGGCCCTGGCGGCGCCCAGAGCGAGCCTTTGGGAGACCGGGCGGGCGCTGTGGTGCTGCTTCCTGATTAGGGCGGTCCTGGGGCGGGAGCTGAGGGGCAGGCTGCACAGCTGCACAGCTGAGGTGGAGGCGCTGGCACCCCAGAGCTGCTGTCCTCCCACCATGTGGTTCTTCACTCTGCTCCTGGGCTCCCTGGCCGCTTTCACAGCTTGGGGTGAGTCCTTGTGAAATGCAAATAGCGGGGGCAGGGGGCACATTTGGAAGTCCGCGATTGGGGCCAGGTGGGGGAGCTGCGTGCGGGGCAAGCCTGTGACAGGTGCGGTTCCCAAACAGCGTGATGGGAGCGTCATCTGGAGTCTGCAGGAGACCGGGGCGGGGTGGGGGGGTGGGGGGGAGGAACCGTGGAGACCGGCAGGTGCACGGACCACCGCGATCCTCATGCCTGTGGCGAGGACCCTCCGGAGCTTGTTTATGCCCCTGCTTATTGGTCCATATATGGCCACATCGTGGAGAGTGAGCGGTGTCGCAGCTCATTAACATCGCCTCCAAGGGCTCCTGTGTCCTCGGGCAGGGTGCCTCCGCTAAAGTGGGTGCTAAAGTGGGTGCTAATGTACACCTCCCTGTGGGGGGTGGATAGAGGGCGGGGGTGGGGGTGGGAGGATGAGATGGGTTATTTCTCTCTCCTGAGGATGAGATGGGTTATTTCTTTGGGGACGGAGGAAGTGTCACGGGAGACTCCTTACATAAAGGGGTTGTTTCAGAGTGTCCTGTTTTAGCGGGAACTGCTGGGAGGGCCAGCAGATGAGGAGCCACTTCTCTGAGAAAATAGGTTGTTCCTCCCGGTTTCCGAGAGGAGGGAGGGGTCCCACCGCCATGATGGCCGCAGGGTGAAGCAGCCGGTACCTCCAGAGACGCAGGGAGGAGGGGAAGAAGGCACAAGTCCTGATGGTGGTTGCAGGACAGGACAAACTGTGCACATAGGCAATGCCAATGGCGGTTGGCAGGTTGGCAGGTTGGCAGGGATCGGGCCCTGGAGTGATAAGGGCAGGGAGATAGTGGCTGGGGTGTGAGAGCTCGAGAAAGAAGCTGCTGAGGGCTGGGGCGCAGGGGGACAGACTCCAGCGTGCCAGAAGGGCAGTTGGATGACTATCTCTAGGAACTGGTTCCCCTCTAAGGGGGCACGGGCAGTCCCTCCAGAGTCAGCCATGGCTGGGATGCCAGCTGATGGATCAGAACAGAAAATAAAAGACACGGTGAGGATCTGTTCTATGGGATCACTTTGCTTTCCTGGGTCTGGAGCTAAAACACAACCGAGGCCAAGATATTGTGTTCCGAAAACTCTGTCTAAATAGTCCATTGAGCCCCACTGGAGCGGCTCAGTCGGTTGAGTGTTGTCCTGTGCACTGCGAGGTTGCAGGTTTGCTACCCAGTCAGGGCACATACCTGGGTTGTGGGGTCAGTCCAAGGTCAGGGTGTGTACAGGAGGCAGCCAATGGATATTTCTCACATTGATGTTTCCGTTTTCCTCCCTCCCTTCCTTTCTCCAATGAGGATTAAAAACATTGAATCCACAGTCATTTAAACCAGGACCTCGTTCATAAGACCACTGGATGCTGACCAGTAGTCCTGAGGGCTACATCAAGCATGTCAAACTCGAGGCCCACTGGTCACGAGTTTGACATGCTTGGGCTACGTGATTAAGCAAGGGAGAAGGAAGTTAAATGAGTCAAAGTGCTGGATAAGGCCAATTAGAATCAAAGAAAAAAAAAAAAAAAAAAAGAATAAAGGCCAGCCCTAGCCAGTTTGGCTCAGTGGATAGAGCGTTGGCCTATGGATGGAAGGATCCTGGGGTTCAGGCTTCTGAGAAGAGGGGCTGCCTGTGGCTCCCCTTTCCGTCCTGCAGCTCAGCACCAGCGCCTCAATGGGAAATTGTTTCTGGAGGCTGCTGAGCCTGGAAACCATACGTCTTGTCCGCGCCCAGCAGCTCTCCTTGCATGGATGTTTTACTTGGTTCCTCCAGTCCCCACGGGCTCCCTAGGACCCTGTGAGCTAGGAAGGCCGGTTCACCTCCCTCCTCTCTGACATGAGAAGAAATGGAGGGGGGGGAGCAATGTTAAAATTTGTACACAGATAATAATTTAATAAAAAAATGTTTAAAAAAAAAAGAAGAAGAAGAAGAAACGGAGGCCTAAGAGTTGGGGGATGGGAGGGGGGACCTTTCAGGGTCACCTGGGGCCAGACCCACCTGGAGTCCAGTTCCGACCTTTCACGGCGGGGTGTCCTCGTTTCCTCTCCACGCCCACAGGGCACCCGCCTTCGCCCCCGGTGGTGGGCACCGCGCAGGGCCGGGTCCGGGGGAAGTACGTCAGCCTGGAAGGATTCGCTCAGCCCGTGGCCGTCTTCCTGGGCGTCCCCTTTGCCAGGCCGCCGCTCGGACCCCTGCGGTTCGCTCCTCCGCAGCCTGCAGAACCATGGACCTACGTGAAGGACACCACCTCCTACCCGCCGATGTGAGTGTTGGCACCTTTTAGCGGAGCGTTTGCCTCAATGGGATGCGGGAAAGCGCGGAGGCACGCCTCGGAGTGCCTTCTCTGCTGTTCTGGGTCCTTAAGAAACGGCAGGTCCTGAAAAACATTCCAGAGACAGAGAAACAACAATCAGACTATCCAACCTCAGAGGGAAGGCAGGGGAGGGTGGGGGTAAGGGGGAGAGATCAACCAAAGGATTTGCATGCATGCATGTAAGCCTAACCAATGGACATAGACACCAGGGGGGTGAGGGCATGAGTGGGGGTAATGGGGAATGAGGACACATATAACACCTTAATCAATAAAGAAATTAAAAAAAAAACATACATATTCCAGCCCAACCGGCGTGGCTTGGTGGTTGAGCATCCACCTATGAACCAGGAAATCACGGTTTGATTCCCGGTCAGGGCACATGCCTGAGATGCGGGCTCCGTCCCCAGTGTGCGGTGTGCAGGAGGCAGCTGGTCAATGATTCTCTCTCATCATTGATGTTTCTCTCTCTCTCTCCCTCTTTCCTCCTGTCTGAAATCAATAAAAATATATTTATAAACAACAACAAATTCGAGAACTCCCACAGCATGCTAGAACCCTTTATCCATCAAGTATTTATTGAGCACCTACTGTGTGCCAGGCATGGTCTAGGTTCCTGGGCTCCATTAGTGAAGGAAACAGATATTCCTACCTTCGTGGAGCGTGTGTTCCAGCCGGGAGAGAGAGATAATGAACAATATGCAAATTAATATATACATTATGTAAAATGTTAGAAGTAGAGGCCCAGTACATGAAATTCCGTGCACTGAGGTTTCTCCGCCCAGCCTGCCCCCTCTCACAGTCCAGGATCCCTCAGAGGTTGTCCTACTGATGATTTAGCCACAGTCTGGCCTCCCTCTGCGGGAGGCGACCGGGCCCGTCACCCTGCTGCTGCTGCTGCTGCTGCTGCCGCCGCCGCCACTGCCGGCCTCCAGCCCTCCGTGGTCCTCGCAGCCACTGGGGCTTTGTTCAGAGGACGGCGGGAAGACTTCCGGTCTATCCGGTCTGATTAGCATATTACCCTTTTATTCGTATAGGTAGGATATCAAGTGCTGACTTGGACTTTGCTATATTTAGAGAGTGGAGTGAGCCACAGGGTGTGTGCGTGGGAGTGCTTTGGGGTGTGGACCTGGCAAGGTCTCAGCTCCCAGGTGTGTCTCGTTACCTGGTCCCAAGGAGTGATCGATGCCTGACTCACTGCGAGGGCTCGCCGGCTGCTCACAATCTGTTATTGGGGCAGGCGGCAGCGCTCGCCTGGGACGGATGGGCTGGTGATAAGACTCTTAGCATGTCTGGGCTGCGAGACTCTTCCGGAAACCACTCCCTCACTCAGACCTGGCAGATGGGGGCCCGGAGCAGGGAAGGGGTTCTCTCAAGGTCACCTTAGAAACTAGGGGCTGTGGCAGTTCTCCTGACGTCGAACCTACAAGTAGTTCACCCCTGACCTGTCACGGGCTCCACACGTCTGCTGCCATTGGAGTGAGTGGGAGTCTCCTGTGGACCAGGACTGGGTTACCTGGTGGAGGCACACGCCCTCCCCCACATCCCCTCTCCCCCGTCCCCTCCTCCCCCTCGCACGCTCCATGGGGGCCCAGCACAGAGCCCGGCTGTGCAAGGCGTGCGGGACGACCCTCTCCCAGGTGGGCAGCCTCCTGCCCTTGACCCGGTGCATCCGAAATTGCCAGGATGAGGAGAGGAGCCAGGCCTTCTCGCTATCCATGGTCCTGGGAGGTTCCCCGGGCCCCCGCCCAGGTCTGCCCCTCATGGCTTCCTACCCGCTCAACATCTTCTCTCTCTTCTCTCTGGGAAGAGCAGCTCTGCACCGGCACGGAGCTCCCAGGCCACGGCTCTGTGCGCGGCTCCAGCTGAACCTGAGTATCTCTCTCCTCCCCCCTCCCCCCAAGGTGCTCCCAAGATGCCGTGACAGGCCAGGTGCTCTCGGAGCTCATTACCAACAGAAAGGAGAACATTCCCCTCAAGTTCTCCGAAGACTGCCTCTACCTGAACATCTACACGCCCGCGGACTTGAGGAGGGAGAGCAAGCTGCCGGTAAGGGGTGCGTTCCATGTTGGGGGGATCGTCTGGTGTGGACCGGGGAGCGGGAAGGCAGTGGCAGGGTGTGGGCCTGGCAAGTTCTCGGTTCCCATGGGTATCTAGTTCTTCCCGCCTTCTCTCATGCGAACAGAGTGACAGGCGTGACAATGGCTAGTGGCAAAGTCAGGAATCTGGTTCCCAGAGAAGCTGAGGCATGCTTTCCCTGTCAAGTTAAAGCTTGACAGGACCTCCCTGAGAAGGCCACACCCCACAGATAAGCCGGGGAAGGCGGGGCCACCCAGTTGGGTTGAAGGATTGGGCAAGGGTTTTCTGGGGGGGGAAAATTGAGCCAATGGGTGGTCTTTGTCAGCCGATGCTCTGACCGGTGTCCCAGCGTGGCACAGAGGTGTGGAGGCAGAGCCAGGGCAGTCCAGGAAGCAGTGTCCTTTGTCCTTTGTTCTTGAGCTAATTTCCCTTCCTCATTGTCTTTGGCTGGGGCCATGTCCCGGGGAGCCAACCTTTCCTCCATATGCAGAGGCCCAGAGACAGGCAGCTAGAAGGTGGGGGTGGGTCTGCTGGGGGCGGTCCCTGGGGTGCAAAGGGCGGGATGTGAGGAGGAGATACCATGGGGGGCATGGATGCTTCTCGAGATAGTCTTTCACACACGAGAGGAACTTAATTTGCCGCACGAGAGGTGACTCATGATGCTGACATCCGAGGACTGCCCTGGCAGAGCGTGCTGAGCGGGGTGAGGGGCCCAGGCAGGAGGAGGATGGGAGTGTTTGGCAGAAGACAACCCCCTTGTCCTTGGCCGCTCCCATGATGCTGTGTTCGGCATGAAGAGCCTTGGAAGCAGGCAGCACTGGGGCTGGAGAGACAGGCAGGGCGGCCAGGTGCATGGGTGGGGGAGGCCTGGCCCCAGCTGGGGGGTGGGGAGGAGACTGATTGCCTGCCCCACCTTTGCTGGGGGCTGAGAACAGTCTCCTTGAGTCCTGACCGACCAGACAACCCTTGGAGGTCCTTCCCAGCTCCGCTTCCTACCTGTCACCTGTGTGGCTGCTTCCTCCCTGTCCAGGTGATGGTGTGGATCCATGGAGGCGGTCTGCTGGGGGGCGGGGCATCCACCTATGACGGGCTGGCCCTCTCTGCCCATGAAAACGTGGTGGTGGTGACCATTCAGTACCGCCTGGGCCTCTGGGGGTTCTTCAGGTAAGACATTGGACTCCTCCCCGCACGTTGGCCCTTGAAGGGAGAGTGGTAGGACCCAGCTCTGGTCGTGTCATGTCAGTTGCCTAGGAAGGCATCCAGATCCCTTCAGGATTGGGCTCCACACACCGTCTCATTTCCCAACCACACCGGTCCACTTGCTTCTGAGCTTTTGCGTGTGCTGTTCCCTCTGCCTGGAATGCCTGTTCTGCTTGACCCACTCCTATGCATCCCGTAAGGCCCAATGCAAGTGTGCCCTCCTCTGAAATGTGCACCTCCCTCTGACCTGTGCTGCCACAGCACACCTCTGGATGACAGCAGCACAGCTGTTAGAGCAGCAGGTTCAACTCCTCACCTCTCACGGGGAAGGAAGGAAGGGCAGGCCTGGGCGGAGTCTCCATGGAGACAGGAACCAGGTTCCCTTAGGACAGAGTCACTGGTAGATTTTCTCAGTGCACCGGCCCCAGGACCTTGGATCCTGCAATGGCTGATGGACAGGCTGGAGGTGGGGTGGACACTCACTGGAAAGACCTGTAGGACTGGAGGAGGATTAGAGAAGAGTCATGTCCTAGGATGCATTGCCTTCATTGAGACTCTTCATCTCTTTCACCCCCTGGCCTGTCTCTCTGCTCCCCGTTACATTAGAACTGCTCCATCACCTCTCCATGCCTTCTCTCCTTCCAGTCTCTCCTCTCCCCACACCAGTCGGGTTTCTCCTCAGACCACGCCACTGGACTGGTCTGATGGAGGTCCAGTGACCCATCAGCTCTGGGCCCGACCTTGGCAGCATACACCCATGACCCCTCACACCGCTTTGAGATGCCTCCTTCTCTGGGCTGCATGGTCTACATATTCACACTTGTTCACTGGACCCCGGGGCTTTGCACGTGCTCTCTCTGTCACCTAGAATTCCGTTCTTTGGATATTTGCCAGGTTCTTGTGCTCATTCATTCAGTTCTCTACTCCAATGAGGCTGCCCCAGAGCGGCCTTTTCTCGACATCTAATCTGAAATGAGACCCCACTGCCCACCCCTACCTTTTCCCTGACCCTGTTTTATTTGCCCCGAGAGTGTTTTTGCTAACTGGTGCTCTATTCGTATATGTACCTGTTTATTTGTTGACAATCTGTAGCGTGAGCTCCGGGTAGTTAGAGATTTTGCCTGTTTGGCTTCGGGCTCTTAGAACGGTGTTTGGCACATGGCGCATGCTCAGTAAGTCTGTTGTTCTCTTACCCACAGCACAGGCGATGAGCACTGCCCGGGGAACTGGGGCCACTTGGACCAGGTGGCCGCGCTGCGCTGGGTCCAGGAGAACATTGCCAGCTTCGGAGGGGACCCAGGCTCGGTGACCATCTTCGGAGAGTCGGCGGGAGGGGAAAGTGTCTCTGTTCTTGTAAGTGTTCCCGACCCCGATGTGGCTGCGGAGGGATCCCTGGGAGACCCGTGACCTTTCTTAACGAGGCCTGGGTCCAAGGCTGGCCCTGCTCGGCACAGAAGCAGATGGTGGGAAGCTAATGGCCCAACTCTCCCCGGGAGCTGAGGGCTCAGCTAGCATCCTGGGGGCAGCGTGACCGCCAGCCCCAGCCTGCAACATTCCTAACCTGGTGGAGTCCCTAATCACGTCTCCATTGGGACTCCTCCCACTCCTCTTGGGGAGCAGGGGTGGGTATAAATGATGAAGAAGAGGAGGCAACTGGGAGAGTTGGGCCGAGTGTCACTGTGGGGCCTAAAGCCAGATCTACATACGTGTCAGGAGGACATGAGTGCTCACCAGGAACAGGTGGTCTTGTGGTTTGTCCACGCCCACGAAGGAGGGCTGCAGTCTCTGTGGACGAGGGAGGGAGCTGGGCTGGGGGAAGCTAGTGAGGGGGGAGGGGAATGGAGTTGCGTAGGCGTGGGGATGGGACAGGGGACACGGGACACAGACACGCCTGGGAGCCTGGAGTGGGAGATGGGGCTGGAGAGGACACGGAGAGGACACGGATGAGAAGGCGCTGGGAGCTGCCTCACAGCTGAGCAGAGGATCAGCGCTGCTATTTCAAAACATGTTTGATTTCATAGTTACATACTCAGAAGGAGAAGTACAGATAAGCCCAAAGAAGAAAAGGAAGTCACCTACAATCTTATTACCCAGGGATCATCACCACTGACATGTTGACACTTATTTTTCTAGTCTTTTTTTTTTTTAATGACTCACCCCATCATCTATCTATCTATCTATCTATCTACCCTGTTTCCCCCAAAATAAGACAATGTCTTATATTAATTTTTTCTTCCAAAGTTACACTAGGTCTTATTTTCAGGGGATGTCTTATCTTTCCATGCGCTAGATCTTATTTTCGGAGGATGTCTTATTTTTGGGGAAACACGGTATATACCTACCTACCTATCTATCTATATACCATTTATCTATGATTTTTTTAAAAATAAACTTCTTTAACATTACAATCTAGCATAAATATTTTCCTGACCATGAAGTACTCTCCCATAATTTTATTGTTATAGTATCCCATGGTAAGAATTAGAAAGTAGCTCATTGACCCAATGCCATCATGTTGGAGCCTTGGGTCCCTTCCTGCTCTCCCCATTCTCAGCAGCGGGGCACCCCCAGACATCATCATGTGCCCCCGGGACCACTTTTCTTAGGGTGAGTTCTTAGGAATGGAAATGTAGACTAGGAACTCTGTCTTCAAAGTGTTACCAGGAACCGCCAAGCTGCCTTTCAGATAATTTTGATGGTTATAGTCAGCGCTTGCCACACACCTCCTGCTGTGCCCCTCGCTCTGTGTCCCTGGCTTCCTCCAGCTGAGGTTTTCTTACAGAAACGGGGCCTCAGGGTCAGCCTGGGGACCAGGCCAGGCGAGGCCCGGTTATGTCCACTGAGCCCCGGGGGATGGGCCAGGATGGAGGTAGGGAAGTTCTTGGGGACCCCTCCCCGTGAGCCTCAACTCTCTTCATCTCCGCTCCCCTCCCAGGTGCTATCTCCGCTGGCCAAGAACCTCTTCCACCGGGCCATCTCTGAGAGCGGTGTGTCCCTCATGGCTTGTCTGGTCAAGGAGCGGAAAGACGTCAAGGCCACGGCTCAGGTAGGTCTCACACTGGGCAGCCCTCCCCCCTCTGCTCTGCGCCCCAAGAGTCCTCAGGGGCGTCCGTTGCCATGGGGTTCAGCTGGCATGCACACATCATCACAGAAGAATGGCTGAGTGGAGGAGCAGGGAGACGCCTCACCCTCCCTCCCAGTTTTGCTGCTGAGCAAACTGGGCCAGAGAGCATATGCCCCTTGCCAAGATCCTCAAGGCATCAGGGCAGCAGGTGGGGGGGGGGGGGGGAAGGCGTGTGCGCGTAACCTCAGGCTCCTGACTGGCTTGCCAGCACCATCACGGTCCGTGAACCACGCTCCCCAGAGGGTGCCATGCTGGGCTGCAGTGCCGAGCGTGGGGAGTGGACTGTCATCATGTCTCATTTCTCTGAAGGCCTGAGTCCTGGGGACCCCTCCCCTTTGCCACCTACGGGCCTTGAGTGGTTTCTCCCCGAGGGGCCTTGTGACTACAGTGGGTTCCTTGAGAATTTATTCCTGAATTCATTTGTTCACTCAACAAATAATTTATTTTTATATTTTAAAAAATATATATTTTATTGATTTTTTACAGAGTAGAAGGGATAGGGACAGAGAGCTAGAAACATCGATGAGAGAGAAACATTGGCCAGCTGCCTCCTACCCACAACCACGGTACATGCCCTTCCTTCACCGGAATCAAACTTGGGACCTTCCAGTCCACAGGCCAACGCTCTATCCACTGAGCCAAACCGGTTTCGGCTCAACAAATAATTTTTTTAATATGCATATTTTTATTGATTTGAGATGAAGAGAAAGAGAGAGAGAGAGACATCCATGATGAGAGAATCATTGATCAGCTACCTTCTGCAGGCCCCTCACCGGGGATGGAGACTGCAACCCAGGCATGTGCCCTGACTGGGAATCAAACTGTGACCTCCTGGTTCATAGGTCAACTCTCAACCACTGAGCCATCTGGGTGCCATGCCCTAAAGCCCACTGCAGGCTGCCCCTCTTCAGACATCCAGCTGTGAGGTCCTTTGGCCCATTTTAAGAGAGAGAAGGAAACTGAGACAGAAGCTGTGTAATTGGCATGACTGAGGCCCAGGACTCACACTTGCTGGTCTGGAGAAATGTCTGCCCCCGCCTCCCCACCCTCCGCCTCCCACTTACCCTTCAGAAGTTGAGGTTGGGCTAGAACTTCTGCTGGTTGACGGGAGGGACACGGCTCTTGAATGCTGCTGTCCCCTGTGGTCTCTGCAGCAAGTCGCTACCGTCGCCGGCTGTAAAACCACCACCTCGGCGGCCATGGTGCACTGCCTGCGCCAGAAGTCGGAAGACGAGCTCCTGGAGTTGATGCTGAAGATGGTAGGTGCCTCCCTTCTCCTGCCACACAGGGTCCCCCCGCCAGGTGAACTTGGCCCAGGCTTTATCATCTCAGCTGCCCCCTTGTCCCAGAAACTCTGCCTGGGACAGGGTCTCCCCTCTCAGGAGTAATGGCACCCCTCAACCTAAAGAGGGGATTTCTTTTCTTCTCTTTTATTAGGAAATATCTGAAATGTTAGCAAAGTCAAAAACTAACATAATGATCAATAGTGTAATAATCCTCCAGCTCGGTCAAGAATGGGGCCATTCTTGTTTCCAGAGATAATTTTTTGAAAGAAATTAGACACTATTTAGTCCTAGAGACAACTACCATCCTGAATATGAGGAGGGGGATATCAAGAACAAAAATTTCAGAAAGGTTTTCAAAATGTTTCTTGGTTAATTTGGGAATCATCAGTTATAACCCAGTGGTGGCCCAATTTTCTATATTTTCTGACACCCTGCCTCAGGTGTGATCCTAGGCTAACCATCCATCCATTCATCATCTTATTATCTATTTATCCCTCCACAAATATATCCAATTCATCAGTATCCTTTTCTCATCCTAATATCAATCTATTCATAACTTACATTTATTATCAATCACTCATGCATCACCCAACCACCATATATCTTTACTTCACCATCCATCCCTCTAAAACCAATGATCCATTTATCATGTATATACTATTTATCACCCATTTATCCACTCAACCATCCAATGTACCCTTACTCCATGTTATTGACCAAATCCATCCATCCATCAGTTCATCTATTCATCTGTCCATCCATCCATCCATCCACCAGTGTGGTGGGAGGGACTACAGAGAAGATTATAGTCAGCAGGGATAACTCACAGAGAAGGTGACATTTGCGGATTGAAGGGTGGTCATTACAGGGAAGCTACAGTGGAACAGACACCCAGAGAAAACAGTGTCTTGAGCCAATGGAAACTCTTCCCTTTTTTTCGGTGAAGGGGTGAATAAGAGCCCAAAAGTAACCCGAGTCCCTGGACTTGCTGTTTGGACCCTGTGGGCTTCCAGAGACATTCCTGGGCCCCCAGGGCAGGCTTTTCACACGGAACTCGGCTCTGTGTCCGTGGGTTGAACCCAGGGTGGCCTTAGGGCTTGGTTCCCCATTTCTCAGACTCAAAAAAGGTGACCAGTGTTTTGAAAGAATTAACACACAGTTGTTTTCTGGGGCCTGGAAAGAGACACATTTATTCCACATGGCACAAGAGGATCCAGCTTGTAATGTGCTAAGGGGAGGACTGGTAACTTGGGGAAAACTCAGAGAACCAAAGTTACCCTTCTAAGATTTTCTGGGATCATGTGGCAGTCTTCCCATGTTTATCCACTCTCCCAAAACACATACACACACACACACACACACACACACACACACACACACACGCTATCAATACCTTGCCTGTAGAACTATCTCCACTAATAAAAGAGAAACATGCTAATTGACCATACCTTTGCAAGACCCACCAGCCAATCAGGAGTGGGTATGCAAATTAACCCTAACAAAGATGTTAGGGTTAATTTGCATATGCAGATGCCAAGCAGCTGGGAACAGGGCAGGATGCTTGTGTTGTTGCCATGGCAGAAAGGCAGCTCCAGCCAGAGCAAAGGTAGTGTTGGCAGCCAGGGGAAGAAAGGCCCATTCTTGCACAAATTTTCGTGTATCTAGCCTCTAGTACAACCCATAATGAAGGGACCCCGCTGGTTAGTTTCTACCTACTAGTCAGACCTGTTTAGCTACAGTATAGTGTCACAACCAGCACAGTAGTGGCAAGACTACACAGAGAGAAGCATGGGGTGGGGTGAGTTTCATTGAGATTATATGAGTGAGGACTTTTCAGGTTCAAGATGGGAAAACTCTCTGCAAAGTGTCTTGAGCAGAAAAAGGAATGTGTTGTAATAGAATCTTTAGATGACTGAAAAGGTCAGGAGTAGATGGCTTCGGGCCTGGCTGGACCCAGACACACATGGATTCTTTAGACTCTGTCTCTACCCCTCAACGTTTGCCTCTCAGCGTTGATTTACTCTCAGGCAGGTTTGTTCCCTGGGGAGGTTCAAGGCCACAACAGCACTCTAGTCTGGACATATATCCGATCTGCTTAGAAACCCCCTTTCCCGTTAATTCTAACAAGAGTTTTGGGGTAAACTCTATTGGCCTGACATGGGCATGGTGCCAGTCCATGAGCCAGTCTCTGTGGTCAGGAAGATGGAGCGGGTCTTATAATATAATATATGTCTGGACTCATGGAATGAGGATGAGGGAGGCCCCCTTAAAAAACTGGGGCGTTGTTGCCTGGGGAACAAGAAGGGGAAATGGATGGAGGGCAGGGCAGGCACACACAACAGACATCCTCTCCAGAGTCCCCCTCCCCTACCCAGAGCTAGACCCTGAGCTCATGCCCAGGGGAGCCAAAGGCCTGCCCACTTCCTCTTAGCCAGTTGGGGTGGCACCCGGAGGGAGAAGTGGATACCTTTGGCGGGCAGCTTTCCCCTGGGAAGCCTCCTCACCCACACCCTCTGCCTTTGTTTCCACAGAATTTTTTCACTCTTGATTTACATGGAGACCCCAAAGAGGTAAGGACCTATGGTTTCTGGATGACACGTTTCAACTCCGATTAACAATGAATGAGAGACTTCTCCCTATGGATGCATAGTCACTCCTTGTGTTAATATACAGCTGAGCCCCAGAGAGGGGCAGTGACTTGCCTGGGGAACACAGCCAGGAGGACCAGCTGTCCGACCAGAACCTGTTCCTCTGACTCCCAGTCCAATGCTCTTAGTCACTAACTTTGTGTCTCCTGGGCCCAGTCAACACCCATTCTTCCTTTCCTTCCTTCTTCCTTCCTTTCTTTTCCTCTTCCTTTCTTTCTATTTTTTTTTTGTAGTTTTAAAATATGATTTCAAAGAGGAAGGGAGAGGAGAGTAAGAGAGAGATAGAAGCATCAATGATAAGAGAGAATCATTGATCAGCTGCCTCCTGCACATCCCACACTGGGCAGTGAGCCTGCAACTTGGGCACCTGCCCTGACTGGGAATCCAACCGTGACCTCCTGGTTCATAGGTTGATGCTCAACCACTGAGCCAGGCTGACCTGGCACTACACCCTTTCTTGTTTTCATTTCCTGCTCCCAAAAATGCCCCAGGAGTCTCGGGAGCCTTCGTGGAGGGGCCCAGATCTCCTGCGAAGCTGCAGGACTGATTAGCCACTATGTGCAGAGTCATCAGGAAGGGAGCCAGGAACCTCAGTCCTGAGGACACCACCTTCCTCCCAGCCACGCAGGAAACTCCTACATCGCCCTCCCCCTTCCTCCTCTCCTCCCACCTCCCAGGGGGCCACCAGGCTCTGATGCCATTACCTCTGCAACGTGTCCCAATCCTGCCCCCTCGGTTTTCTCTCTGAGGGCAATAGCACTTACCCTAGAAAGTGTCTTGGGGATTGAATGAAATGCATTCAGTCATTCAGCAAAGATTTCATTAGCACTGAGTACTATGTGCCAGGACCCATGTTTTGAGCCTGTGGTGGGGGTGGAGAGGAGGGGATGGGATAGATCAGAGACACAGGCCAAGAAAGCAGTCACACCCCTGCCCTCAAGGAGTGAGGAGAGAGTACACCAAACAAAGAAAATATGGAGTATGTTTGATGATGGCTAGCGTTACAGAGAAAAAGAAACTGGGAACCGGAGATGGAGTTTGCTGGTGGTTTGAGTGTACATAGTGGGATTTGGGAGCCGTGGCTCAGGGTCCACTAACTCGGAGTCCACAGTGACTTTACAGAGCGTAGCCACCGTGAATAATGAGAATAGACTGTCATGAGAGAGATGCATGATAGATATACGTAAACTTCAAGCTGAAATTTTTATACAAAATACAAATATAAGCATAATATTTTTACATATTTCAATTTGAGGGAGATTCCTCCCATCCCCCCTATCACCTGTTGGGGTCACAGACTTAGCTGCTTTGTTAGGACTTGAGCTCTGTACCACTGCTCACAGGCACACAGGTGTGTGGTGCTGGCCGTGCTCAGATGAGCTGAGAGAAGGATGGGGATGTGACCAGGGAGGGCAGCATGGACCTTGTTCTGTCCTCTTCCCAGAGTCATCCCTTCCTGACCTCTGTGGTTGATGGAGTGCTGCTGCCCAAGATGCCGGAGAAGCTTCTGGCTGAAAAGCAGTTAAACTCCGTTCCGTACATCATCGGAATCAACCAGCACGAGTTCGGCTGGATCATTCCAATGGTGAGTCTGCATGGGCCTCTTAGACTCACCTGCGTGCCCTGGCCCTCAGCCTCCCATATCTGGTCGCAGGATCTCTTCCTTCTCCAGACCCAGTTCTGGGTCCAGGGCAGCTGTTTCCTCTGTACGAGTTGAGATTTCCATGGAAACCTTCTCTGGGATGGCCCAACGGACAGCTGGGTGGTGAAACCCTGGGGCCCCATTCTCCCAAACTCTGACTGTTTCCAGTCTAAGGACCTTGGAATGTCAGGGCTGGTAGAATTATTGTGCATATGGGGAAACCGAGGCCTGGGAAGGGGAGGAGCTCAGGAGTAAGGCCTGGGGCCCTGCAGCCTCTCCCCTTGGGCTCAGTACTTCCCAGTTTCTCCATAAATCCCCAGGCATTGTTCTTAGTCATCCAATTAGAAGGAGTCAGAGGAGCTTTCTTCCTCTTGTGGTAAAATTGACTTCTAAATGTTAGGAAGGGCTTTCCCTTCTGTCGAAGGGAAAAATAAAGCCTGATACCAGTGGAAGCAGCAGGAACAGGTTTCATTCAGTTATATTATTGCAGCAGGGGTAAGATCCAGTGTGAACTCCACTCAAACCCTGAAGGGCAAGGCTGGAGCCATGTAAAGGCTGCCATGCAGGGGGATGGGGTGGCCATGAGACCAGGCCCCCTGGATTTGTGAAGTGGCACTTCTCTGGAGGAGAAGCACACCTCTCCTATGTGTATGTCAGCAGGCAGGGGTGCCAGTTGAAGCAAGATGCCCACTGAAGTTAGGTTCCAAGAGAGAGTGAGCAGAGTTATCCCCTGCGAGTCTGTGTTTTAGAGGAACAGCTCCCAGGTCCTTGAGTGACAGCGTGGGTGATAGATGTTCAGCTCTAAGGGCAGAGACAGGCTTTGGCTGGATCAAACAGTGCCTTCTCCTGGCAGCACAGGGCCTTCTCAGGGGGGCTGGGATCAGTGTTAGAGTTTGGCCAAGGCTCTTAGTGCGGGGATTTGGATAGGATGGCAATGTGCAGAGCTGTTGTGCGCTTCTCACTTGAGCCTGGTCTCGAGGGTTACACCGAAGGACCGAAGCCATCATGACAGGGTGGGGCTTCCTCAGTCATCGTAGATGCCCGGGGTATTTGTGCGGTCAGTGTCGTCCCCCAAAGCTCTGTCCTTCAACACTAGCTTGCATTCTATGGCAGAGGTCTGAGTTGGAGTCGCTTAACGTTTGCTTCATCTTCTTCTCGCTCCTTGGGTTTCTGGATGTAAGGCCCTTTCATTCATCGATTTTACCCAACTCATCAGAGACCATCAAGACATGACAAGACCATCAAGACCATCAAGACATGCCTCACAGCCTGCGTTGGTCTGGTTGTTTGGTCAGTTTGGTACTTCCCATTGATTCCCAAATGAGTCACGACTGCCAACCCATTGTTTCAACAGATGATGGGTTACCCGATCACTGAAGACAAGCTGGACCAGAAGTCGGCCACGTCACTCTTGTGGAAGTCCTTCCCCCTCGTTGTAAGGGTCTAGGGAATTCCTGGGGCGGGCTGAGACCCAAGGAGGGACAGGGGATTGCCCCAGGTCACTGGGCAACTAAATGGCAGAATGAAGACAGAGGCCAGAGGGCTTTCTTCCCATGTTTGGCCTTTCCCACACTGCCACTGGGGGGAGAGGAAGGTTGCCCAGGACTTGAGAGCATCACTGTGGATACTGCAGGGGGGGGGGGGGGAGGCGCGGTTTGCACAGCCTTGCTCACTGGCAGGAGAAGCCATGCCACTCGACCAGGGTGGTGGTCACTTTCCTTTCACTCTTGGTCCATTTCAGAACATCCCTGAGGCGCTGGTTCCCACCGTCATTGAGAAGTATTTAGGAGGGACCGACGACCCTGTCAAAAACAAAGACCAGTTCTTGGAGTTGATAGCAGATGTGGTATTTGGTGTCCCAGCTGTGACCTTGGCCCGTGGCCACAGAGGTGAGTCCCAGAGATTGGACAGGAAGGGACACCAACCCCACCCACTTCGCTGTCTGTCTGTCCTGCCCACCCCTCAGCATAGATATATCTGTGCAACCAGCTGAGGGCCAGGCCTCCGAGGCTGGTTCCCTGTGGCCTGGGGTGGGGGTACTGCCCTGTTTTGGTTTCTGCTCGACGCAGACTCTGAGGAAAGGATCCAAATGCAACTAGTTTGTTTGGAGGGGATCCGAGGGGCACCAGGAGAGGAGTGGAGAAGTGGCGTGGGAAGGAGAGGAAGCCAGGCTGGCTGCACGGCCAAGCCCATGTGCACTGTGGGCACCTGGAGCCGGTGCTCGGGGGCCCAGCAGAAGACATGTCTCAGGGTCATCCTGAGCGACGAGGGAGCTGGGGTACTTAGCTCCCAACTGCATGAGTCATTGGTTAAAGGCTCTTCCCAAGGGGGTGGCTCATTCCCTAGGGCTCCTGCCTGCTGTACTTACTAGCAGAGTGGTATCTGCTGGCTGAAGACCTCAGGCAAAGAGCTCCAGATGCTGGAGGTGAAGCCGGGCTGGCGTGCCCAGAAGTAGGGTACGGTGAGGCACCAACAGCATCTGCCTCAGGGGCTCCTCACCAGGAGAGGTGGGATCTGTGGGGCTAGATGGCTGACCTTGGAAGATGTGTCTGGGAAGATTCCCAAGGTCAGAGCCAGTGGAGCTGGGGGAGGAGTGGAACCAAGCATAGGATCGGGAGGGTGGCCTGGGACTAACAAAGCCCAAAGAGGGGGGATGAGCAGAGGCAGGTGGCCTGGAGAATGTCCACGTCTGTGGTTAGCTCTCGTCCATCCCTGTGTGCGTGGCGTCTACCGTGGGGCCTTCTGGCACTGACCCAGGGCAGTGTGGGTGGGGTGTGAGGTCAGCGACAGGTGAACTCACCTGGAGAGGAAGTGTTCCTTCTGGTTTTTCCTTTTCTAGGAGTCCCCCTTCCCCCAGTCTGCAGGCCAAGACCCTTTTCAGAATCCCAGTTCTCTGTTATGCTGATAACACACGCGTGGGACACTGTCCAGCACACCGCTGGCACCCGCATGGCCAGCTGCTATTCATCTTATTGTCTCATGCTCAGGGCCCAGGTGCGCCACTAACTTCCTGAGAGCTCAGGGCCCCCGGAGGCCTTGACACCACCCAGGCATGGGACGGGTAAAATGAACCGCGTGTCAACCCTGTCTTCTCAGATGCCGGCGCCCCCACCTACATGTATGAGTTTCGGTACCGCCCAAGCTTCTCGCCAGACAAGAGGCCCAAGACGGTGGTAGGAGACCATGGGGACGAGATCTTCTCAGTCTTCGGGGCTCCGTTTTTAAAAGGTGATGGCCCTCGGAGGTCTGGAGGGGGGCGGGGGGTTCTCAGATTCTGGATTTCCAACAAGCACTCCAGTGGCGTGGCTGCTGCCGGCCCACGGCCACACGTGGAGTAGCCAAGCCTTTTCCTCTTCTTCCCTCCAGACGGCGCCTCGGAAGAGGAGACCAAACTCAGCAAGATGGTGATGAGATTCTGGGCCAACTTCGCTCGGAATGGGTGAGCGGCCGGAGCAGGGCTGGGGAGGGGCAGGGCGTATGTGTCGGGAGGGGAGCTTCTGACGCGGAGGCTCAAGCTGCTGGCCCTGAGACTTCTGACATGGGGCTCTCACGGGGACAGGCTTCCCAGGAGGTGGGGAGGCCCCTGTCTCTGGGAGTCTTTGGGGGGAGCTGAAGCTGGGGATCCCTGCACCTCGCTGGGAGTTGTGGGGAACACACAGTAGCTTTGGGGCTTTTCTATTTGATTGTTTTGTGTGTTTTTTCTGTTCCCAGGAACCCCAATGGGGAGGGGCTGCCGCACTGGCCTGCGTATGACCAGCAGGAAGGGTACCTGCAGATCGGTGCCACCACCCGGGCGGCCCAGAAGCTGAAAGATGAGGAGGTGGCGTTCTTCACCAAGCTCCTTGCCGAGGACACAGCCAGGAAGTCACCCCAAGCGGAGCACATGGAGCTGTGAAGGATCTGGGGGAACTTAGGGGACATTCCACAGGGGGTGTTTCTGGCTGGAAAGGTACCTTATTCCCGGCGGGGTGGGCAGAGACCAAGGAGGGGGAGCCTCTACACCTGTAGCCTTCATTTTGGAAAGAATGTTCCTTAGGTGACCACATCAGTGTCTGTGTCTTGGGTTGGAGACTGCCCATCCTCTTGGCGGATGGTTGGGGTAGTCACACTGTCACTCAGGAGGGCTTCTCTGCTCTGCTCCATGAAGAACGCCCTCGGGCAGAGTGTTACAGTGCCTGTGTGTGTGTGTGTGTGTGTGTGTGAGTGTATGTGTATGTGAGTGTATGAGTGTGTGTGTGTGTGTATATGAGTGTGAGTGAGTGTATGTGTGTATGTGAGTGTGAGTGTATGAGTGTGTGTATGTATGTGAGAGAATGTGTGTGACTGTGTGTGTGTGTGTGAGTGTGTAAGTGTATGAGTGTGTGTGTGTAAGTGTATGAGTATGTGTGTGTAAGTGTATGAGTGTGTGTGGGGGGGTGGGGGGGGCAGTGAGCATAGAGGGGACATGAGCCAAGCATTGGCAGTGTCTCCTACCGAATTCAAGCTAGAAGAGCAGCCAGGTGGCCCCTTGACCACCTCACACATGGACACGGGAGCCCAGAGAGGGCAGGAAGCAGGCTCCCAGCCGCCCAGAAGGCATTGTCCCAACTCCGGGAGCCAACCTGAGGCCGCCTTCCCTAAGAGGGGCGCTCCCTACCACACTGCCTGGCCATCCCCAGACTGACTCCTCCGTACGGGAAGGGCTGTTCTCTCAATTACCGCCTGCCCCTCGGCACCTGCCCACAGCTGCCCTCCACGCTCCCCAAGCTCAAGGGTGTGAAACCAGCTCTTTCAAACATGCATTGCCCTCATTCCCGGAGCTGCAGAGGCCTGAGGCTTTGAGCAGAGGCATGGAGAGGGGGTGCCCTTCGAGAACCCTCCATCTGGGGGTAGCCGTCACACCCAGCCCCTGGGGACAGGTCCAGCCTATCCACAGCCCACGTCACCTCTCCATCTTCTGACAAGCCAGGAGCAGGGAGGTGGTTATTTTGTTAGTCCTCACCAGAGGATATTTTTCCATTGATTTTTTTTTTTTTGAGAGAGAGAGAATGGAAGGGAGAGGGGAACAGAGAGAAACATCAATGTGAAAGTGACTCATCAATGGGTTGCCTCCCACACATTCCCTGACCAGGGCTGGGGATCAAGCCTGCAACCGAGGTACGTGCCCTTGACGGGAATCAAACCCAGGACCTTCAGTCCATGGGCCCATGATCTATCCACTGAGCCAAACTGCCTGGGGCAGGGAGGGTGGTTATCTTCATCAGATAGGGCTCCTTGGGAGGAATGCCCTCCCCAAGGTCACACAGCTGGCACAGCCTAGCATATCTGCAGGAACAGGGGTCTGTTTTCAGATCCCGTGGCTGCCAGCTCACCTGTGCCCACCTGTACGCTGGCACCAGGCATGGGAAGGAAGGAATGTTAGCTGGTGACCAGAAGCTTGGTTGTTCAACCATGGGCTCCTCAGGGTCAGGACAAAGGTCAGATTCACTTTCATGGTCCCCCAGCAAGTGATTGGCAGATAGGAGGCCGGTCGGTGTCTCGTCACAAGGTGGGGGTGACAGCAGCCTCCGGTAATCTGGCGATTGTACCTTTGAATGCTGGAATAATATAGTAACTGAGGTTGTGTCTTCACAATACATTTTCATATTAATTCAAAGAATCCTCATAGCCACCCTAGGCCCGAGAAAACTACTAGTAAGGGACAGCTTAGACTAGCTACATAATTGGTTGTGCAAAAATAAAACCACAAAAAAACACCCTTATTGTAAAAAATATTAAGATGGCTACAAGCAGAGTAGTAAAGCAATGGAGGAGCCCTTCTGAGCGAGAGGCTCCCAGTGTGACTGCTGGGGTGTCACGTCTGTGAAGCTGGGGCCCTGGAGACAGAGCTGGGACATGAACCTGGGCAGTCTGGCTCCAGAGCCTGAGTCGGTAAGTGCAGAGCTATCCTTTCTCCCCACACTGGGCATAGGTTAAAAATCCTCATCTGGGCTCGTCTCTAAAGTCAAGGCCAGAGGCACCATTTGGCTGAGGGTGATCCTCTGCTGCCCTCTTGTGTTCAGCATCCAGATAGCCACACCTGCTTCAGGGGTGGAGCCAGGACTGCAACTCCAGAGAAGACTAAGACTCCCAGCAAAGTGCCTAGATAGCAGTGACTGCCTGTTAGGGCTAGGGCTAGGGTTAGGATTTCGATCCTACTCCACTACATGCACCTGATCAAGCTTTGTTTACTTGCAGCCTATAGCACTTGGGCACATGGGGCCACGTGTCCGAACCACAGGTTTAAGCTTACAACCACAGCTGTTGGCTATCATTGTGCTGGGAGGGTGAGGGTGAGGGCTAGGGCTAGGGTTAGGGCTAAGGTTAGGGTTAGGGCTAGGGTTAGGGTTAGGGCTAGGGCTAGGGTTAGGGTTAGGGCTAGGGCTAGGGTTAGGGGTATGGTTAAGGCACAAGGATGGGTTAAGGTTAGGGCTAAAGCTAGAGCTAGAACGAGCATTGGGGTTAGGGTAGTTAGAACGAGTCTGAACCCTGGTGACTTTCTAAGCATCTCTGGCCACCTCAGAGGCATGTCCTGGCGCAGGCCTCACTCAAGCTCTTCTCCAGAACCAAGGACACCTCGTCATTCTAACATAGAGACCTTTTATTGTGCTACACCGGCACGGCCAAGGGTGAGCCTGAGTGGGGGCGGCTGAAAGGCTTAGAAACGGCAGACAAGAGAATGAAAGCTGGGTCTCGGTGGGATGCTGTTTCCTGAGAGACAGTACGGATTCCCACCAGCTATGTCTTTATTTTACAGCCAGATTTCCACCATGCCAAGTAAGGGCGTGGTCAAGATGTTTACAACATTCTCATGAGTTTGGATCCTATCAACTACATGCACCTGATCAAGCTCTGTTTACTTGCAGCCTCTACCACTTGGGCACGTGGGGCCACGTGTCTGGACCACAGGTTCAAGCCGACAACCACAGCTGTTGGCTATAACGGTGCTGGGCTGGCTCTGCCCTCCACGCTGGGACTTGCACGTGGCCATGAGAGGACTGTGCCCTCTCATCAGTCCAAGGCTTGAACCTGCTCAAACACTGTAGCCACGCCCCACATGTAATCATCTTGCTTCTTGGCACAGAGCCCTGATGGACCTTCTCTCTGGCATAAAGACCAGAGAGCACGGGATTGGAGGGTGCTTGTAGGAAGCCAGCAAAGGTATTTTCCCTGGGGCACAGAGACCTTCTGTGGCCATGGCAGGACGCCTGCTAATTAAAGGCCACTAACACGTGGCCCCACGTGCCTGCGTGATAGAAGCTGCAAGTAAACAAGGCTTGATCAGGCGCATGTAACTGAGTAGGACTGAAACTCATGAGAAGGTTGTAAATGCTCTCTCTTCCTAGGTGATCTGGACAAATTATTTCTATTTCAGCACACTGTGGGCACTTACATATGTGCATGTACACTTACATAGGAATGTATGTGTTTAAGGATGTGTGTACACGTGTGTAGGTATGTGTACAGGTTACACATAAATATGTTACTTTTATATAGATATAATAAAGAGGGTGTTGCTGCTGGTTGAGGACCGGTGGCCCTACCAGCGGGGCCATGCTATGCCTTTGTGTCTGGGGCTCAGGGAGATGGCCTGTCAGAGAGGTTAAGAGCACAGACTGGAGCCAGACTTCCTGGGTTCAAATCCCCGTCTCACCAACTAGTAAGTTCTTTCATCTCCATGTGTCTCCGTTCCCCCCAGTTGTAAATGGGGATACTAATACTCCTCAGGGGCCCCTCAGGAGGCCTCCATGAGATAGACCTGTGGAGCAGGAGGCAGAAGAGAAATCCACGTGCTTGCTAATGGAAGGCCGGCTGGGTGTGTTGGCCTCGCCCAAGGTGCCGATGGATGTGCTTTGGGTCTCAGTCCTGAGGGTCCCTGGCTGTGAGACTGGGGTGCCCCCAACCGCCCTTTGAACAAGGCCAGGCCCTCCTTGCATCGTTTCGCTCTCCCGTCGCATTGATGTTTTTCTCCCTCTCCCTTCCTCTCTAAAAAAATCAATTCAAAAAAATCTTTTTTTTTTTTTTTTTTTAAAGAAAAATTCAGCTCTAGAAATGGAAGAAGCAAAACTAGATAGCCGGCCTGGTGTGCCCTGGTCTGCACGTTCCATTTAAACATGAGCGTGTCCACCTCGGAGCTGGGAGGAGAGATCCAAACCCCTTCCGCCTCTCGCTCCGAGGGTTGTAAGCAGTCCTTTGGGTGAAAGCTGGGCCGCTCTGACAGACGCTCTCCGGTAACAGCTGGGGGCTGATCAGAGACAAGCCTGTGCGATGCACAGCACCTTACACTCGGGGCAGAAAGAGCAGACCCGCGGCACAGGCGCATCCTTTATTCTATACATTTATTTTTCCACGAAGTGACGCCAGCCCACCCCAGACACAGAACGCTGCACGACATAGGGACAGTCGGTGACACGGCGAGGGCACCCCTGACTCCCTTATTTACACAGGAGTGGGGACGCGGGGGGGGGGGGGTGAGGGCCGGCACCCCAAGAGTATGTTCAAGGGCGCCTGGCAGTTGGGGCACGTCTCGGTTGTGGCCGTAACCACAGGCCTGTGGACCCCGGGACTCACAAAGTCATGGCCACGGGTTTCCTTCACAGTCCTCGGAGCAAAAGGGTTGGACTTTATTTTTTAAATACCCAAGTGTTCCTGGCATCCGGAGAAGAAATATCGGAGAAAGTGCTGAATGTCTAAAAAAAACAACAAAAACAACCACCACCGCAAACAAAATTCTGGAGGCCAGACCACTGACCTGCCTCTGCTCCGTAGGCTATTAGTCACCAGACCGCCCTGGAAAGTCCTAACGTAAGTGATGTGCTTCCTTCGTTGTAAACTTGGCACAAGGACATTGTCAGGGAGACACGGAGTTTTCTAAACTGGATGGGACCTTTGGCTTTTTTTTTTTTTTAATGGGCAAGGAACTTTGGAAGTCCAGAGAGATGCACCCCCTCTCCCAGGAACCCCGCCAGTCAGCTGCCGCTCTCCATGCTGTGCCATTTCCACCACACAACACGCCCTCTCTGTTCTTCTCCATCCCATGGCTCCCAAAGGACAAACGAACACATGACATGAGCTCGGAGGGCTTCTGGGCGAAGAGATGATGACTTCTTTGGTAAGAATGCTTCAGTCTCGCGTGCGTGACCAGGGCTGCAAAAACTCGGATCCTCCCGCCTGGGCAGAACCCCCTCTGAACACGGGGGCAGCGTTGGGGGTGTTTACCCAGCAGGATATTGGGCAAGAGTGGGCCTCTCCCGCCTCCTTGGTCTCATTGGCCTCTGGGACGAAGGCCGGCTGACCGGTGGACACCAGGGTGCTGGACGTGGTGAGGAGATGTTAACACGAAGGTCTTCAACGGATATTGTGCATCGCGGGGAAAATAACTCTTTACAGATCTCGTAAAGTATCGAGTGTCATGCACAACACACAGGAGCACCCTTATCCCGGCTAACCTCTGCTCTAATAAAAAAAAAAAGTGGTGGGGGGGGGGGGGGGTAAGGGGCATGAAGAAGTGGAGCCTTACTTAGGAGAATGCACCTTACTCAGGGGTGGAAGACGAACCCACAGGTCTCCCCACGCCTCCCGGGAACTTCCAAGGGCCTCCGGGTGCCTCTGCCTGCCTGCCCCGGCTCGGGAGCCAGCTTCCGCCACGAGGCAGCACCGTGGCGTTGGTTTGGCGTCAGGTGAGCTAGCACCGCGTCCCCAGTTCCCCAGGGGTGGGGTGGGGGGACCTGCCTGGAGGCAGAGGGGTCACAGGCAGAGGCGGCGGAAAAGCTGCGGGCACTCCCCCAGGTGCACCCTGTTCAGACCCCCGGCTTCCCCGGTCCTTCCCTGCAGCCAAGCAGACTCCGCGGTCACGAATCCTGCCCCAGAGCGACTCTCGTCACCCAGACAGCCCCTCTGCCCCTTCCTCCCGGCCACCTGGGGGGAAATGGCATCGCTCCCCTCCCCCCTTCTCCCAGCGCCTTGTTCTTTGCTCGGAAACCCTAATCCTTGGCCCCATTTCTGTCTCTGTGAGCACAGCCCAGGTGGGTGAGTCCTATGGGGGCAGGGAATGCCAAAGTGCCCGGGGCTGGGGGTCAGGGGGGGGGGGTCTGACTCCCGGGGTGCCTTTGTAGCTGAGAATCTGCAATGCCGGGCCTTGTTTTTCTCACCCGGGAAATGGGGAGACAGCAGCCAGCCCTGCCCCCCTCGTGGGGCGGATGGGGACGAAAATGTTTTGTCAAAATCATTTGACAGGGAGCAATGGCCCTTCCTGGAGGGATTCGAGGTCACCTGTGGCCCCATCAGTGACAGGCCATCCTGCTCCTGTCCCCCTGTCCCTCCCCCAACCCCCTCCCGCACCTACTGTCCACCCTGCCGGCTGCTCCCAGGCCCCGCCTGCCACCCGGCGGCCTCCAGCACTGAGCTGGAGTTTTTATATGGAAAGATGGAAAGTCCCTCCATTTCCCTCTTCTCTCTAAAGCAGGGGTGGGACCCTCGGGTCCACGGTCCACGGGCTGTATCCTTTGGTCCGGCCCTGCCAAGGCAGCTGCAAGCAGACACCAAAATTCAATCCATGCCTTTTTCACCGCAGCAGCATGTTTAAGCGGATGATGTTGTGTGGCCCACAGATGTGGTAAAGATCCATGGCCCTTGGCAGACAAAAGGCTCCCATCCCTCCTAAAGAATGCCCCCGGCTCAGCGGAACATCACCTCCCGGCCCCTAGCTGGCTCCCACAGAACCTCCTTCCAAAGTCAGCACCATCGGCCCGCCGACGGGGGCTCCGTGACACCCTACCTAGTAGGTTTGTGAAGCAAAGTGGCCTCTCTTTTCTCCCCAAGACTCTGCCGCAGGGACTCCCAGCGTCAGAGTAAGAACCCACACAAGCCCAGAGTTCCAACACGGGTGTAAGAGACTCAAATCAGGCACAGAAACCCCAAATCCACGCGGCCCGTGTAACCTATCTTTTCTCTGAATGAGCTGCAACTGACCACCATCGCCACCAGAGGGCGCCACGTGCAAAGCCTCCATGGAAGTCAACCTGGAAATTCCAACCTGCTCCACCCACCCGGAATCCCGTCCCCTTAACCGGGTTGCTGTGTGTCCGGGCCCACCCTACCCTCCATGTACCAAGTGCCATCCATAGTGAGAGACAACCCCGCCCCCCAATCCGTGGAGACCCCTGGTGCCCGCTGGGTGGGGTTTCCAGGGGACAATACATCAATAGACACCCTCAGGCACTGCCTGGGGACCACCCGGCCTGGGAGGACAACAGAGGATCCACAGTAGGGACGCCTGCCTAGCCTCGCTGGGTTGCTGTCCCATGTCTCCTCACGGTCTCGGGAGCCGCCGATGGGTTTTGGGGCTCCTGGGCCTGCCTGGCCCCTCTGTAGAGGCTGCCCACTGGGGCTCATCTGTGTTCTTCCCCATGACAGCCGTGGTCTGGACCAGCTGACCGCCGGAGCCGGAAGGATGTTCCAGAACCACCTCTCAGACTCAGATCAGCCAGAGTGAAAACCCGCGGTGAGGTTTCTGTTTGAGGCCCCAACGCCTCTCTCCCCGGACCTCCCCCAAGCTCCCTGACCACGGTGAGACCACGGTGAGACACCAGAGAGCGGCCGGGGTGGGGGTGGGGGTGGGGGAGGAGGGAAGGGGGCAGGAGACGGAGGGTCTGTATGGGTCGCCCCAGCTCAGCAGGCGTCCTGGTTGGGTTCGGTGGGTGGTGTCTGACTGTCCGACGGGGTGGACCGAGGTTTTGTCTTGGCCCAGAGGACGAGCAGACGCGGCGGGGGGTTCTGCCAGTAGGCTGGCTCTCTGACTGAGAGCAATGCCCACCCCCAACCAAAGGGGTTCCACCGAAGTCACCGTTCCTGCTCCCACCTCTCCGCTTCTCCCCGAGGCTCACCAGTCTGTGCTCACAGCCCCCAGGCCGGGCGGCAAACAGAAGGCGAAGGAAAACCAGGCCACAAACTCACAGGGGGGCGGGAGGGAGGGGGGCGGGGAGCATCTGCCGGGAGAGGGATCCCTGACAGCGTCCGGGTGGGGGCCAGGCGGGCGCCTGGACCTGGACGCTGGCGGGCGGGGCTCCGCTCCTCCGGGGCCAGGTCAGATGGCCAGCCAGTGCTGCAACTGCAGAGAGACCGGCCTCAGTGTCCGCCTGGGGGGCGGGGAACGGGCGGGGATGGGGGACCCTGGGCCGGTTGGGGAGCAGCACAGAGGAAGCAGGAAGACACCTCTTCCCTGCAGGACCCCGAGGACGTGCAGTGATCCCCTCACGGCCACCGACACCCCGAAAGGGCGTGTCTGCAGCAGGGAGCTCCCGGGGACCCTCCCCAGCCCCTGGTGGGCCGTGTCTGACTGGGGAAAGGGTGGGACTTGGGTCACCCTAACACTGATGTGCTCACGGCGCTTCCTTCCAGAGAAGACGCCCTCAGCTGGCCGGGGGACTCTCCCGGGGACAACGCGCAGACAGAGCTCAGCAGAGCTGTGGCCGGGCCTGCCGGGACCCAGATGCAGAGGCCAGCGGGAGCTGGCAGGGACAGTGGACAGCTCGGCTCTGATCTGAACGCCAGACCCCGGGGGCCACGGCCGCTGCTGCTCTGGGACTCTGGCGTGGGGTATGGGGTCCAGCCCAGGGCACCCAGCCCACGGCGGGAGCAGCCAGAGGGTCCCTCCCACCCCCCGCGGCCCCACCACGGAGGGCCCGGCGCACCCACCTGGAACTGCCTGACGTCCCGCTGGGCCACCAGATGATGCTCGTTCTCGGGCGTGAGGCCGTAGGCCACTCTCTGGGAGAGGGTGGGGGAGGGGGAGGCCTCAGCGAGGCCCGGGACACCCTCCCAGGGGCCCAGCACCTCTCTCACCCCCCGAGACAAGGGCCACCTGCTACTTGGCCCTAAAGTCCCACACGGACAGTGTCCAGGAACATGGCAGAATGTCAGCATGTGTCGGGCTCCAAGATCCGTCCTACTGTCCCCAGGCCACCGATGTGGAAATTGGGGTTCAGGCCGAAACCGGTTCGGCTCAATGGATAGTGCGTCGGCTTGGGGACTGAAAGGTCCCGGGTTCGATTCCGGTCAAGGGCATGTACCTTGGTTGTGGGCACATCTCCAGTAGGGGGTGTGCAAGAGGCAGCTGATCGATGACTCTCTCTCATCGATGTTTCTAACTATCTCTCTCCCTTCCTCTCTGTACAAAATCAATAAAATATATTAATATTTTTTTAAAAAAAAAGAAAGAAAAAAAGAAATTGGGGTTCAGTGTGTCCGTCTGACCCTAGTCTCCCCTCTCACCCCTGCAGGAATGACTGGATGCCCCTCCCGCGCCGCCCCCCGCCCCCCCCCCAAGGGCCCCAGCTCACCTCCCAGAGGGAGCCCCGTGTGCTCAGGAACTTGTAGACGATGTAGGCGGGCACCAGGACCATGGAGGACAGGGCCACGCCCCACCCCACCCAGTTGGCCCAGGGCGGGAAGACGTAGTCATCGTAGGTGAGCGGCTTGAAGTTGATGATGCTCACCACCACCACAAACTGAGGGGGTGAAGGGGGAGGGAAGGGGAGAGTGGAGAAAGTGGAGGGAGGAGTGTGAGGTGGATTATGCGGAGCAGAGAAGGCAGAGGAGGAGGGAAGAGAAGGGATTCAAGAAGCAAATGAGGACAAAAAAGGCAACAAAGACACCGGAGCAGGCAGAGGAGGAGAAAGAAAGGTGACCTTGGGGCTGGGCGGGGCTGGGCACACAGCCCCCGGGGTCCTGGCCCCGCTGGAGACCCCAGGGGTGGGCGTCCCCGTGTTCTGCATCCCAGAACCGCCTCCCCTAAGAAGCCAGGATGCCCCCCACTCCACCCCCGAACAGCACCCTCACCCCCACACCACGCACCAGGAGGAAGGCGGGGCTCACAAACTTCCAGCACAGTCTCCAGTACAGGCCGGGCTTGAACCCCATCATCTGCTGGATGTCGTTGCTGAACCTGTCCACCCCTGCAATCACACACACACACACACACACACACACACACACACACACGGCAGCCTGTCACCGCGGGCCCCGAGCCCCAGCCGCCCCTGCTGCCCACCCCCAGGGTCCGGCCTGGGGCAGGGAGCCAACACCTGAACTCATTCCTGCGGCCGGGCACCCCGCTGGCAGAGCAAGGGAGAGGGCCCTCTCACGGAGATGGCACCCACGTGCCCGCCCCTCCCCCGATTCACTTTTCAGAGGGAGACAGGGCCCGGGGAGGGGCGGGCACGTGCCCAGGCCACCCTCTCCGGGGCAGCCTGACTCCGAAGCCTGGATTTCCCCTCCTGTTCACGCTCCTGTTCACGAGACCTCCCCGAGTGCAGTCTGGTGGAGGGCCTAGGCTCTCACGAAATCTCTCCCCGACTCGACTCGTAGGGAAGAGCTCGGCAGGAGGGACCCCGGGATGGGCCACGAAGGGGAAGAAACAGCGGACACGTGGGCACTTGGTAACGCCCCTCCCCGTCCGGCCGGAGAGCCGGGCGCCCGCTGGAGCACAGGCCCCACTCCTCTGGGCCTCAGGCGGTGGGCATGGCCTCGGCTGAAGGATGACCCTTCAATGCCTAGCCCCGTGGTCGGCAAACTCATTAGTCCACCGAGCCAGATACCAACAGCACAAAGGCTGACATTTCTTTTGGAGAGCCACATTGTTTAAGCTTAAACTATATAGGTAGGTACGTTGTTATTCACTTAATGAGGGTCCTCCTAAGCCGGCCTTTGCTAAAAATAAAAAACTCACGATGCCAAAGAGCCGCATGTGGCTCGAGAGCCGCAGTTTGCCGACCACGGGTCTAGACCATACACTAGTGCAGTCACACAGCGTTCACCTGACGTTCAGGTTTAACTGAGCCCCTTGCCTCCCGTTTGCTGGGCCTGGCCCCCTGCTCCAGAATGAGTGACCTGGGAACAGCAGCTTCCTCGAGTTCCCCTTGACTTTTTTTTTTTTTTTTTTTAATATTTTTTATTGATTGTGTGTGTGTCCTGTGAGAGTGAAACATGGATCGGCTGCCTCCTGCGTGCGCTGCCCAGAGCTAGAGCCGCCACCCTGGGCGTGTGCCGGGTGGGAACGGAACAGCGACCTCTCGGAGCATGGATGGGGCTCGGCCAGCGGAGGCAGACCAACCCCTCCCCCCCCTCCCTGCCCCCACCCCGTGCCTTCGGGCCTTCACAGCACCCGCTGAAGGGGGTTCATGCAAAGGCGAGCCACCGGCCAGCGGCTGCCATGGAAACGGAGGGCCCTCGGGTGAGACTTGGGCAGGGGCCGGGGCCCAGCACGCACCGTAAAACCAGGAGACGCCAATGGCCTCCATGAGCACGGCGAACAGGATGGAGGTGCCCGCCGCGAACGTGTCCAGCAGGGTCAGCACGTAGATTCCGCCCTGGCAGGGAGGGAGGAAGCCTGAGACCACGGCTGGCCGTGCCAGCGACAGGTACGTCCGTCCGTCACCACAGCCCCGCCCCGGCCCCCGCCCCTCTCGCTCGGGGCCTCGTGAGGACGCGGGGACAGGCTTGGGTGCTACTGTCCTGATGTCAGTGTCTGCGTCCCGACAAAGGCTCTCCAAGCCACGGGCCTGAGGGTGGTGTTTCAGCCAGAAAAAGCGAGGTGGGTGTCAGGGGACTCCTGCTGCTCCCACACCAGGGGTGCCTGGGGGTCCTCGGGCTCAGAGGTGGGAGAGGACAGCGGGAGAGGGGTGGGGAGTGGTGTAACCCTGGGGTTCTAGGGGTTGGGCCACAGGGTTGAGGGTGCCTGGCCCCGCCCTGAGCTCACCTCCCCCCTCCGTGAGGCTGGCAATGTCTGACCTCGGGGAAAGCAGCCCCCAGGCCCCGGCGCAGCCCCCCTCACCTTGGTGATGCAGAACAGGGCCAGGAGGAAGGTCCCCACGGTGACGCCGAACGTGAAGAGCTTCCGGTGTCGCTTCAGGACCTGGAAGTCGTCGGCCAGGCCCGTGATGACGGCCTCCATGCCTCCCATCTGCGGGGAGCCGGCGGTGGGCGCGGGAAGGAGGGGCCCCGGCCCAGGCCGCAGGCTCGGCGCCCGGGGGCCTCCCGGGGTCTCCCTCCCACTGCCTTGCCGCTCTGGGGAAATGGGTAGGCACTGCCCTCCCCCAGCCTCTCACCCGCTTCTGCCCCCGCCCCAACCAAACTCAGGATCCAGCACCGACGGGTGGGTGGAGAGTTAGCGCCCTCTTCCCTCATGGACGGGCCCCTGTCCCCTGCCCCTCACTCAGCCCCGGGGGTTCTGATGAGTCCACAGGAACGTGAATGAAGCAAAATGCCCAACACCCAGGCAAGGAGGAGACGGCCGCCAGTGCGGAGTCCCCAGAGCTGGCACTCCAGGCAGAGCTTGTGCCAGTTCTGGCCGCCGAGGGGTCCCCTCAGCTCCACCCGCAGCGAGGAGGGTCCCAGCCCACAGCTCCGGGCACGTGTGCCCTATGGCCTCCAATGAGCCACAGTCTTGTGTTTGCCTAAGGGACATGGAGCCAGGGGGGGCAGACAGGTGCACACAGTCAGGCACCACGCTCAGCCCCTGGCTGCCTTCGCCCCTCGGCAGGCGTTTGCTCGGGGAAATCAGGATTCGTTCCTCAGCGCTGGAAGCAGCCTCAGACCCTTCTCAGCACCTGCCCGGCGACGGCCCCGCGGACAGGCCGAGAGGAACCCCTCGGCCAGCCCCGCTCTGAGCAAACGCCCAGGCTTGAGCCTACAGGGGCACACCGGCCTCTAAGGAGGGCAGCAGTCTCATCCGGCAGGTGCATGACATAAGGGCTCTGAGCTGGAAGGAGGCCCCTGAGGCGGGGCTGGCGGCTGGTGACGGGACAGTCACGGGAGGAGCCTGCTGGGAGGAGGCACCCTGCCCCGCCTAGTGCAGGGTCCCTTTTGCGTCGGGGAGGGGGCTGGGCTGGCTCATGGGTGGGCACTCTGAGTCCCAGGATGCAACGGGTTTCTATTGGTTCTTGGCTTGACCGAGTGAGGGCTCATTTCCTTGTTTGCACTTAAATAGGGCCCCCGGGACGAACTGCTCATTAGGAGTTTGAATGGTGGGGATTTAGGCTGAGTCCTGTGTGCGTGTGTGTATGTGTGTATGTGTGTATGTGTGTGTGTGTGTGTGTGCGCGCGCGCGTGCATGTTGGGAGGGTCAGGCAATGGCATGTGTGTGTATGTGTGTGTGTGTTGGGTCAGACTCAGTGGTGTGTGTACGTGTGTGTGTGTGTGTGTGTGTGTGTGTCAGGGGCGGGTCCAGAGCGGGGTCACTCACTGAGCTGTCAATCCCCAGAGCCAGGAGCATAATGAAGAACACGACGGCCCAGAAGGTGGACCCCGACAGCGTGGAGATGGCTTCCGGGTACAGGATGAAGACCAGACCAGCTCCTGCAAGAAACACCGGCCTCCTCACCGCTGGGGCGGGGGTCTGAGCAGCAGGTGGCAGCACAGCGTTTGAAGGCCCCGAGGCCCCAGGCCAGCCCGTGGCACCTGGTCCATCCCGTGAGGGCAGGGAAACCAGGGCCTGGACAGACGAGGCCAGCCCCGGCCTGCAGTTCACCAGGCACCAGGGAAGCAGGACCCCGGCAGCCAGACCAGAGGACAGCTCCTCGCGCCCTCCTGCACGCCATGAGCAGCCTCTTACTTCACAAGCTCGTGGGGGGCCACTGGAGGCAGCCCCTCCCAGGCCTCAGCTGCTCTGTGGCCACGAGAACATGGGAAACGGGAGGAAAGGACGCAGGCCCCAGGGCTGGCCTGGCCAGCCGGGTGACCTGGGGCAACTTAGCCTGAGTCTCAGCTTCCTCATCTCTAAAGTGGGTCTATTCACACTCTCACTCGTGAGAACCAAGTGTAGGTGTGCCGAGTGCCCAGCCCGGGGGCTGCTGGCCCAGAGCGGATGCTTCCCAACGCTGTCCGGCTACACGCACACAGAGGGCGGGTCCGCCGCTTCCGAGGGGCCCGGGACTGCCTGCCACTCCTACGGACAGACTGCAAGAGGGTCATTCACGTGGGCAGGATGGAAACCTCCGCGTCCGGCCCTCAGTCCCACCGCCTGCAGAGCGGTGCAGCCGGGAGTGCAGCGGCTCTCCCAGCCCCGCTTCCCTGGGGCGCTGGGTCTGCCCACCCACCTTCAGTGGCCACGTCCTCGATGTTGACCTTGTGCTCGTGGGCCATGTACCCGAGGATGGAGAAGATGGCGAACCCCGAGACGAAGCTGGTGACGCAGTTGATGGTGCTGGTGAGCAGGGCGTCCCTGGGGGAAGAGGGGGGAGGGGGACGGGGGGAAGAATCCCTGTTAGTTCAAGTCGCCTGACTCCCGACGCTGCTCAGGGGCCCCTGGACCACCTACAGGATCCTGGCTTCAGACGCCTCCAGTGGCCTTGCCGTCCCATGGGCCCAGGCCCTGCCCTAACTGCCCGAGTACCTGCAGGTGCAGGAACAGGGCAGTGGCTTCCAGATGAAATACTGGGAGACCAGAGTCTGGGATCTAATTCCTGTTGGGGCACTGAGTCACCATCGCCTTCCACCGACTTGCCATGGCTCCCGGCATCTCCCCACCGTCTCACCCAGACCCCCGGAGCTCTGCTAAGGTGAGCCGACCTTTCTCGCAGGCTCATTTCCCATGAGCCCCTGATACACGCTCTTAGACAAGTCAGGCCAGCCAACCTGCTCACCGGCTATCCCCGCCCTGGCTTGGCTTTGGCCGTTCCCCACCAGGCGGGCCCCCATCCCGTGTCTGCCGGTCACTGCCTAACTGTCCTCCACGCTCTCGCCAATCCCCCGTCAGAAGGCGGATCGTCCATTTCCTTAGCCTTCCTGCAGCCTGCCCCCGGGTCTGCCCCAGAGGGGTGTGGGTCTGCCCTCAGCCTCTGACAGAGCGACGGAGGCCCCAGGTGTGCCCACGTGCAGGCTCTGACGCCCTGCCCGGCACTGACCGCTCATGCAACCAGCCTTGACATCCCACCCTTGCCTGCCTGCCTGGGCATCGGACGGACAAACAGACACTGCTGCCTGCTCTGAAAGCCACACAGTGTCCCTCTGTCCCAGCTGCCGAGCTCTTGGATCTCCCGGCACCAGTGGCTTCCGCTTTCTCCCCCTCTCCCCCAGCATCTGGTTCAGAGGTACCCGAATGGAAACAAGCCCATCAGGACCCCACTGGCCATGTCAGCGCCCTGAGAACACTCGGTGGCCATTTCCCAGAGGAAGGAATCCTGGAGGAAAAGCTGGCTTGTCCCAGACCAGAGCCCCGCCCCCCATCCCTGCCACCGTCCGTCCCCAGATGCAGAGCCTTCCAGAGCCGGAGGAGGGCCTCACCGGTAGCAGTTGTTGTCGAATTTGTTGTAACTGGCAAAGGCAATCAAGACTCCGAATCCAGCCCCCAGGGAGAAGAAGATCTGTGTGGCAGCGTCAATCCAGACCTGAGAGGAGCAGACAAGAGCCGTGTCACCCACTGCTTCCGGGAGGAGGGGCCTCTCTCCCCGCCCCGGGGGTGCTTCAGGGGCGCCCCGGGTGCTCCGAGACCCAGGGGAATGAGGTGTGAACTGGCGCTGGCCGCAGATCGCCCGTCGGAGCCGGCTCAGATCTCCAGGTTTCCAGCCAGGCGCTGGCATCACTCGGAAGATGGCAGGAGTAACCCCCTGGCCCTAGGAGTCGCCCCACGTGGGCTCGTAGGAGCTGCCGGGACACAGACCCCCTTTCTGAAGAAGCCGTCCCCGTAACTCCCGAGACGGTCGTGGCCCTTTGCCCTCCCTCCGTCTGCACAGCCCGGGACGGCTAGCTTATGAAGGTTCTTTACAATCAGCACATCAAGTTCCGTTCCTCCAGACTCAGCTTCCTCACAACTACCCAAGACCCGGAGATGCTAGAGCAGGGGAGGGGAACCTCCGGTCACTGCTACAAGCACACGTGAGGCCCTCAAAATCATTCGGTCTGGCCCTGCCAGGGCACTGGCGTGAGTTAATCCAGTGTTTGACGGAGTACAGCAGGCTACATTTTAAGCTGATAATTCTGTATGGTCTGGGAATGATGGGATAGATACCCAAAAGGCAGTGTGCTAGAGAGATCCCGGCCTCTATGCTCCGTTATCTTGTCCAGCTTCTGTGGGGGGGAAGGGGAGGGTCTAGGTCTCCCTGTGGCTAACGCTGCCCCTGACCCTGTCATCACGGGATGGGGGCCAAGGCCAGCGCTGGGGGACTAGAGAGTGGAAATAGGACTGGGGTGTCTAGGTGGGTTGGGGGGGGGCCATGGCCCAGGGTAGAGGTAAAACCCCAGGACACAGTATCATTCCCTTTAAAAGAGGGATCTACAAAGGCCCAATAGAACCCCAGACCACCAGAGCTGGGCCGACTGGTGGACACCTATAGGTGCCAATCCAACCGGCACCGCCGGGTGGAGGAGCCACAGCCCAGCCAGGAAGGGGCCTCTCAGGGGGCAGATCTGGGGCCGGAGTTCCCTGAGGACCTGGCCCAGTGCCAGCCTCGGGGGGGTCCCGGGCGCTCACCGTGGCCTCCTTGAGGCGGTAGAAGTCGATGTGCAGGTAGGCGCTGATGCCGTTGGAGGCGCCGGGCAGCGTGATGCCGTGGACCAGGAGCACGAACAGCACCAGGTAAGGCAGCGTGGCCGTGATCCACACGACCTGCCGTGGACAAGCTGGCCGTGAGTGAGCCCGGCCCCGGCCCCGGGGCACAGGCCTCTCCACTGGAGCCACGCACGCCTCCCCCACCCCGCACCCTCCTTCACACAGTGCACACGCCCCAGCACAGAGTGGACAGAACCGGGTGGGCGTGGCGGCCACACTGGGCCCAGCGCTGCCATCAGAGCGAAGGGCGTGAGGACACAGACCAGGTTCTCGGGGCGCCTGACACCTCCTCCTCCACAAGCCGCTCTCCTGACCCGTTCAAGTTGCCCCGGAAGAGCAAAGCACACCCATCTTCTTACCCTCTTCCCTTCCTTCCTTCTCTCTCCCTCCCTCCCCTCCCCTCTCCTTCTCCCTCTTTCAAACACATCCTCCCAAGCTCACTGCCCTAGGAGGGGAGTGGCTGGGCAGAGAGCAGAACGCTGGCCTGCCTTCCTCTCCATGGGGCTGTCTTTGGAGCACAGAGAAAGTGCCTTGTCCAAGGGAGCCATAAAGCGGGAGATGCTCCCCGGACTAAAAGGGCCCCACCCCCTCCTGCCCCAGGTGGAGGACAGAGAGGAAAAGTGGGGGGAGGGGAGGTTGTGAGGCTTCCTCTCAGGTCCTTCTCCCCCTTGACTACACCCTGGAACACTCGGGGGGTGGGGGGATGTTATAGGTAAAAAGGCCCACGTTCAGCCCTATTGTCGGAGTTTCTGACTCCACTGATCCTCGGTCTGTTTCGAAAGCGCCCCCTGATGACGTAAATATGCAGTCAAGGCCACAGGTCACTGCTGCAGGCACATGGAGCCACAGGCAGGTGCAGGGAGCAGACTGTGACCCAGCCGAAATGTGTTCGGGGTGGGGATCCCCTAAACCATGGAGGAGTCAGCAGGAACACCAGAGGACACGGGACTTAAGGACCAGACAGCCCCTCTGCTCAAAGCCCCGGGGGCCCCCGAGACATGCCTGAGGGTAAGGCGCTTTGCACAAAAGTGGAGATGCAGAAAGTGAAGTCACATACCTCCCATAACTCTATTCAGGGCTGGGATCTGTTCTCCTCTGTCTTTCCCACCAGATCCCGAGCTCCTGAGAAGCAACCTAGCCACAGTTTTCAAGCTTGCATCCCCAGCACATGCCACATATTTAAAGCAAAGGTTTGTTGGATGAAGGAGTGGACAGTTGTATAATGGGTAAATAAATGGATTGATGGATGGATAGATGGTTGGATGGGCGGATGACAGAATTGTCGGGCGGGTGGATGGAGGGGTGGATGGATGGAGGACTGGATGGTTGAATTGACAGTTGCGTAGATAGTTAAGTGTCTAGCTGGATGGGTAAGTGAGTACATGGTTGAGTGGGTAGATAGATGAGTGAGGGGGTCAGTAATAAATCAAAGGGCTAGTGAATGACTAAGTTAGTCAACAAATGCATAAAGGAATAAATAAACAAATGACTCAGGGAGTAATTAAATGAATCAGCGATTGTTTATATCTTTTTGAGGGAAGCAATAGAGGAATTAGGCTCCTCTGTTTCAAGTTATCCAATTGTTCCCCCATCCCTCCCGTGGGAAATGGCGGAGGGAGGAGGGGTCTCTGCAGGCTTTAGATGTCTGTTCCCCCAGGGGCATGGGAACAAGGAGGACAAATTGCCAAAAACAAACGCGGAGGAGAGCATGCCTTCGAAAGTGAAGTCATTGCATCTGGACGGCCTCCCATCGATCCTGGGTTTATTGTCCCAAATTGGCCTGACTCCCCGGCGACAGGCACGGGATCTTCGCTGGGTCCTAACAGCCCTGTTCCCCTGCAACTCATGTCAGCAGTGGCAGGTCCACTGCCCAGCCCGGCCCAACACCCTTCCTCTCAGCAGAGCCCCACAGCCCTGGGCTGACTCTAAGGGGTCTCCCCTGGGGTCTGGAGGCAGCCCTGCGCTGGCCAGGCCGGAGGCCCCAACACGGATTCGGTTTCCCCAGGAACACGCCAGGGCATGACTAAGCCGACCCTGACTGCAGTCAAGCACCGAGAAAGGGGAGTTGGCTTGGCCCGTGCACACGTGTCCGGAGTAAAGGGCCGGCATCTTGTGGTAAGTTCTCAGAATCCATGGCAGGGGCGTCCTGCCGCCCAAGAGCGGGTGTGGAGGGTGCGGCTCTGGGATCCGTGGCCAACAGCTCGCTCATGCTCACTGCGCCCTGTCTGCACACGGGCTGAAGGGAAGGGACCCTGGCGCCGTGTCAGCCCCACCGCAGGCTCCTCTGCTCCCAAATTCGCAACTTGCAGTGGCTCTCTGGCCATGAGAAGCCAGACTTGGTTTATCCCCGAGCATGAGATGTAAAGAACAATGAGGGCCCAGTGGTTTGGGCAGGAGTCATCAGGCCCCAGGGGGAGCCTCTGCTTTCTATCACTCCAAATCCTAATTCTTCTCCACTGTGGTGTCTCTGTGGGTACAGGTTAGAATTTGCATGGTTCCAGGGAGCCGAACTCAACGGCTCATAATCCCAAGGAGGAAGATCTTGGCTCATTAAAAAGAAAAGCTTCCTAATGGACAGAGCTCTCTAAAGAGGAAATGAGCTGCCCGGGAAGGGGGGAGGTCCCTGTCACTGCAGGTGTGTAAGCCTTGCTAGGATCCAGGCATGAGGCAAAGGATTGCCTAGGCCAGTGGTCGGCAAACCCATTAGTCCACAGAGCCAAACATCAACAGCATAACGATTGAAATTCCTTTTGAGAGCCAAAGTTTTTAAACTTAAACTATATAGGTAGGTGCATTGTTATTAACTTAGTTAGGGTTCTCCTAAGTTGGCCTTTGCTAAAAACTCAAGGAGCCAAAGAACTGCATGTGGCTCGAGAGCTGAAGTTTGCCCACCACTGGCCTAGGTCAGTGGTTGACAAACTCACTAGTCAACAGAGCCAAATATCCACAGTACAATGATTGAAATTTCTTTTAAGGGCCAAATTTTTTAAACCTAAACTTCTTCTAATGTAATTTCTTCAAAATAGACTCGCCCAGGCCGTGGCATTTTGTGGAAGAGCCACACTCAGGGACCAAAGAGCCGCATGTGGCTCTCAAGGCTCAGTCTGCCGACCACGGTCAAGGTGAGGCCCCTACACCAGCACCAGCAGCAGCAGCAACAGCACCTAGAAGCATGTCAGAATTGCAATTCCCGCCTCGTCCCCACAGAATCCCACTCTCAGGGAGGGCCCCGGGCACCTGAGTCTTAACAAGTTCTCCCGGTGATTCTCATGAGCGTTAAAGGTTGAGAAGCACTGCTCAAGGTCACCTCTGAAGTCTCCCCTAACACAGGGCTGACACAGGCTGCCCGAATTTAACCTCCCGAGATTTCTCATGGGGGATCCCCTGAGCTGGAGTTCAGGGACATTGGCACTGACAATGAAGACACCCTAAGATGCATGGGGCGAGGGGTACCCACTGATGTTACTTAGGAAAATGCTGAGCTGTCAATATTTTAGCCCGTTCATCGTTCATGCGCAAACGATGCTATTCCTCGTAACAGGACCCGAGGCTCACTGCAGCCAGCCAGGGGCGGCCTGTGCTGACAAATGAGTGAGGAGGCTTGGCTAGGATTACGCCTTGAACTCAAATGTTAACAGAAAGGATCTTTCTTTGAAAGATACTAGAAGTCAGGTTTGCTTTGGATTGGTCCAGCTTTCTCTCTCCCTGACCCCATAACTTTGCCAGAAGTGGAGAGAGTGTTCTGTCTTTTCCCATCCCCCAAAGTGCCCTGACCGGCAAGCTCAGTGGTTTGAGCGTGGACCTATGAACCAGGAGGTCATAGCTCAGTCCCCAGCCAATAAAAATTATATTTATAGTATTTTTAAAATAAATATCTATAAAAACAAGCACACTGAGCACCGGCCAGGGGACTGATGACAGGGACACAGAGAGACGAGGATCATTTACTGAGCAATTTCCATCTGCCAGCCCTGCCCATCCCTCCCTCTATCTTCCCAACAGCCCTGGAGGCCGGCGCATCAATACTTTGCAGGTGGGGCACTAAAGCCGAGGCAGCATCATCATCCTGAGGTCACCCAGGAGAAATGGCAGCACCTGGTCTCCAAGCCAGGTGCCTGACCACCAGACCACGTGTTCCATCACTCCCTCCACTGTATACCTGAAACCCAGGTTTAACCCTGGCCCTGCTAAGGATCGCTATGAACCCCCGGACACTCTCTCAGCCCCCGTTCTCCCATTTCTACAAGCAGAAGGGCATGGATGGCCCCTAAGTATCTTCCGGGTCCGCAGGTAGGTGGCGGCTGTGAGATGGGGAGGCAGGCAGGACCCCTGGTTGGTGAGCCCAGCTCCCGGGGCCACCTCCTGACTCAGACCTCCACCCTTGGGGCAGAGTCAAGGGTCAAGGTGATGGAGTGTGTGGTCTGGGGGAACCCCTTTCCCTGGTTCAGGGCGCACCCTCCCCCTCCCCCCACCGTTCCACACGCGGGCAATGGAGCCACACATGGTCCCGGCCCGGAGCATGCACGTGCCAAGGCAGGAAGCGTGAACATGTGCAACTCATTCCGGGCTGCTCTTCGGCCGTGGGGCCGGCCACGGAACGCACCAAGCCCCGGCCCAGAAGCAATTTGGAAGGAATAAGCGATGCTCGCTCTGGCCCGTCTCCCGAGCCGGAGCCAGTGCATGCCAGCAATGGAGACAGGGCGCAGGAATGTCCCAGTGACGTCCCTGCCTCTGGGCTGGGGCCCTGACGCACACGGGGACTGTGGCTTCTGCTGACGTGTTTCCACGTGGGGGGCTTCTCGGGTGCCCCAGCCCTCGTGACTCCCCCCCCCCCCCCGGGGTGATGACTCCTCCGAAGGTCCCTTTGCACAGAGGGACGAAGCACGCTCAGCTCCTTCTCCCTGCAGACAACTCCCCCTCCAAATGCTAAACTGGGTGGTGCAGGCTCTAGCCCTCTGGCATGGCTGCAGAGAATTTAATCTAGGGTGCAGCGTGGGAAGCCTGGGGTGGCCCGCCCCCAGGCCAGTGGCAACACTGAGGCTCCGACACCTTCAGCTCTTACACCTGCAGAGGCCAGGACAGCCCTTCCCCCCGGGAGAGGCTCCGAGAGGCTGGACCTTCCTGGGTCACCCATCCCTCACGCCGCTCTCCAGGATGTCTGGGCCCTCAGGGGCAGGTAGCGCTGTGCCAGAGGAAGTGCACGGCCCCAGGCCACATGGATATCTCCTAGCGCACATGTGTCAAACACAAGGCCCGCGGGCCAAATCCGTCCCGCCAGGCCTTGCAATGTGGCCCGCACCGCGCTGTCATCACTGCACTCCGCTGCGTTTCCATCACAATGACAGTTTATGACTGTTCAGTAAACCATTCGGCCCGCGATTTAGGCTGGATTTTAGATTTTGGCCCCTTCTCTGATTGAGTTCGACACCCCTATCCTAGGGCATTCTCTTTTGCTAAAAAAAAAAATAAACTCAGCTGGGGGCGTGACTGGCTTTACAGCGAAGCCGAGGCTAGGTGCCCAAGCAGGAGGGAGCATTGGCATGAAGTGTCAAGGCCAGGATTCAAGATCCACCAAACACAGGTCAGTGGGTTGCTTTTTTTTGCGGGGGGGGGGGGGGGGGGGGGGGCGGGGGGGGGCCGCCAACGGGCTTTTCCCCTAGGCCCTTGGGTAAGGTGACCAGACGTCCCGCTTTTGGCGGGACAGTCCCGATTTTTAACCATTTGTCCGTCCCGCGGCGTTTTAAAAAAGTCCCGATTTTTTGAAAGAATCTTTCCAATTGTTAAAAACCGGGACTGTCCCTTGGGGTGTCCTTAAAGGAGCTTTGGTGGGAAAGTGTGGGAGCCCTGGTCTACCTGTAGGCCCGGCCCTATTGCTGGGGGAGCCTGGGCATGGGGAGGGGAAGGCATGTGTCCGGGGCCTCCCAGGGAGACGGAGCAAACCCAGGCTTCGTGCGTCCCGTTCCGCCTTTTCTTTCCGCTACAAACTGCGGCAGTGTTAGAAAAAAAACAAAACAAAACGGATTGTTTGAGGCCGGAAGCGTTACCTTTCCCGAGGTCTTCACGCCTTTCCAGAGGCTGAAGAACAGGACGACGACCACCACCATCAGGCAGAGCAGGAGCTGCCACTGGGGCAGGCCGATGTCGTGGATGCCGCTGCTCTCGTGAAGGTGCAGGACGCCGCGCCTGTGGGGGCCGGACCGTGGGTCAGGGAGGGCACCCCAAGGCCTGGGCCGCAGGCCGGCCCCGAAGGCGCCCGGTGTGGGAGGCGGGCCCCGGGCTGCCTGGCCGCGCCCTGCACCTTTAGGGACTGCTCTGTGCATCACAGCCCGGGCCCAGCACTGCCCTCGGGGCCAGCACGTCACGTGGGAGACGTCCCATCGGGATCCAGTGGGCAGAGGCCAGCGATGCTGCTACATATCCGTGGTGCACAGCACGATCCGTCCCCCCCCTCCCCCCCGCTGCCCCCCAACAATACAATGACGCAGCCCCCAAAGTCCAAAGTCTCCAGGTTGCGTGCGGCGAAATCCTCGTCTGCGGCATAAAAAACGCCAGCCTGTCAGAATCTGAGGCCTTCCACCGTGGGCCGGGGGCCAGGGCATCTCCTCCCTCACCACGCCCCGCCTGCAGCTCCTGGCACTGGCCAGCCAGCCCCCTGTCATCCCCCGATCACATCAGGCTCCTCGCGAGGGCCGGAGCACACCTCCCAGCCCCATTTGTCTGTGCTTCGCACACTTCTCATCCCACTGGTCCCAACTCGGAAAGGATGCCCTGACTTAGGCCCCTTTCCGATGGAGAGAGAGAGAGAGAGAGAGAGAGAGAGAGAGAGAGAGAGGTGGGGCGGGGAGGAGAGGGGAGGGAACCCATCTAAAATGACAGAACCAGAACCAGCTGCTGGACCCCTCTGACCGCATCCTGCTCCGGACTGCTTTAAGGGCTCAGTGTCCAATGCCGCCAGCATCCAATCAGATGGCAGGAATGCCCCCTCCCAGGCCCCGGGGGTACAGGGCCGGACTCGGAGCTGCTTCCCCAGCAAAGGAACGCCAGCCCAGCCCCCGCTCCCAGCAGGCCCGCCTGGGGGGCTGTTAGCTGTGAGCACAGGCTGCTGGGGTCCGTAGCCGGTTTCCAGCGCGTTAACGAGAACGACGCGGGAGGTACCCGGCCCAGGCTTTCCGAGGTCTGCGGGCCAAACAGGCTGAGTCTCACTTGACATTTAAGCGCGGAGGGGGGTGTGCCCCCCCCCCCCTACACCCCGGGATCAGGCAGGGGAGAGGCTCTCTGTGGCCAGAGCGTGCTCCCCAGAGGCGCCCTGTGAAGGGATGAGCGTCAGGGTTGCTGTGAGCTAACAGTTGGCTGCGAGCTGTCTGGCCGTGGGCGGGCGCGGAGAACAGCGGTTTTGTCTCCTTGGGCGATGGGTGCCGTCCCTCAGCCTAAATGCGCGCGAGATGGCAAGGGCGCCGGCCAGCAGGCGCTGGGGAAAGAGCTGACCTCCTCGGGGCTGGCACCCCGAGTCCTGCCTGCTGGCCCCCAGGCTGAGCGGGGATGGCTTTTAAAGCAGAAACATCTGGCTCCCGGGGCCACGTGCCATTACAAAATAAATAAAAATCCAGAGGCAGCCCTGGCGTGGTGACTTGGGAGCTCGCAAAAGCAAGCTCCAGCGGAGAAAGAGAGGCGCAGGGTGGACCCCGTCACCCCAGAGGGTCCTGCACGCCTGCCCCCAGGGCCCCCCGAGGCAGACCGGCAGCATGAGGAGGGCAGGGGGGGAGGCCCGTGTATGGGACTCTGATCCCGGCTCGGTCTCTCACCTAAAAACTGGGCCTCGACATGCTCACCTGTGAAATGGGAATAACTACTGCCAACATGAACTGTGGAGACTCATGGGCCTTGGAGGGAAGGATGCCAGGTGCCTGGCTCATGGTAGTTATGAAGCTTGGGAGGGGATGGGAGAGGGAGGAGGAGGGGGGGTTAACAAGAGAGGGGAGCGAAGAAGAGGGGAACTCTGCGAAGCAGACAGCTGCTAGAATAGCCTTAGATTCTGCTTCCACTCCATCCCCCAGTCCCTTCAGCCCCGGGCTAAAGAGTGTCATCGTTTCTAAGGTGACCAGATGTCCCACTTTTGGCGGGACAGTCCTGATTTTTAACAATTTGTTCGGTCGGTGTTTTAAAAAAGTCCCGATTTTTGGAAAGACTCTCTTTTAAAACACCACGGGATGCGGGACAAATTAATGAAAATCGGGACTGTCCCGCCAAAAGCGGGATGTCTGGTCACCTTAATCTTTTCCCAAGCTGGGCGTGGGGGACGTGTATGGGTGCTATCTCCCCACCCCCCACTCCCGCACCAGAACCCAAGCTCCCCCCACCGCCTGGCCCCGGGCAGTGCCAGTCGCCAAGGACGGCCGTGGTTTCCCTCAGCGTGTGGCTCCGGTCCTGCCGGCACGGGGGCACAGGGGCACAGGGCACAGGGGGCAGGGGGCGCGGGCGGGGGACTCACTCGTAGAACTCGGCGGCCGGCGTGAACTTGTACTTGGAGTACTTGGTGTGGTTGCCCAGCGTGGAGCCGTTGAGGAGCTTGGGGTCGGTGCAGTTGGGGCTGTTCCAGGGGTGGCCGCAGTCGGTCCAGGGCAGGCGGAAGGTGAAGGAGGAGAAGAGGTAGTAGAGGGACCAGGCGATGATGACGTTGTAGTAGAAGCCGACGTAGAGGGCGATGAGGATCACGGCGTAGCCGACTCCTGTGGGGGGCAGGAGGGGGAGCAGAGTGGGAAAAGGGGCTCAGCAGGGTTTCCCCAGGCCCAGCCCAGTGCCAGCTCTCCTTGGTGAGACGGGGGGTCGGGGGGTGGGAGTGGCTCTAACCACTGCCCCACCCGGCCCACACCTTTCTTTTCCTGTCGCAAATTGTCACAGCGCCCATCTGTCTCTCCGAGACACCCACCACCCCTTTGCCCGAGGGCTCTCTCTGGCCTGTGGAGCCCCCTAGGTCCGCACATGGGGCAGGCCAGGCGTGCCAGGACCTTACTGTCTCCAGGGAGCAGCAGGGTCGCTCACTGGAGCATCCGGGCCCCAGCTCCCTGGCCTTGGGCAGGAGAACACTGAGGCGTGTCGAGGGGATCCCCTTGCCCCCCGTGGGCTGGCTTGCTTCCTGCTCCCCCTTCCCGCTCCCCGTCTGGGGTTTCGGGGAGCACCTCCCCAAGTCACTCCTTCCATGGAACCCCTGCCTCAGGGCCTGCTTCCGGACACCCACAGCCGAGCCCCCCCCCCTGTTCGGAGCCACAGCCCCCGTGGCCTCGGGGTCCTCTTTCCAAGCAGCTCCTGCAGGGGCACCGCCCCGGCCCCCGCCTCACCTTTGAAGAACGGGCAGATCTTCCACACGGTGGCCGCGCCCTCCCGGTTGAACTGGCCCAGCGCCAGCTCCATGTAGAAGAGCGGCATGCCCGCGATGATGAGGAACAGCGTGTACGGGATCAGGAAGGCGCCTGCCGGGCACGGAGGCGGAGCGTGACCCGCAGGCCCCTGCCCAGCCGGGCCTGCCCGCCGCTAGGGCTAGGGTTAGGGTTAGGGTTCGGGTTAGGGTTAGGGTTAGGGTTAGGGTTAGGGTTAGGGTTCGGGTTAGGGCTAGGGTTAGGGTTAGGGTTAGGGTTCGGGTTAGGGTTAGGGTTAGGGTTAGGGTTAGGGTTCGGGTTAGGGTTAGGGTTAGGGTTAGGGTTCGGGTTAGGGTTAGGGTTAGGGTTAGGGTTAGGGTTCGGGTTAGGGCTAGGGTTAGGGTTAGGGTTCGGGTTACCGCCCGCCGCTGGTTCTGGTGAAGTGGCTGGGGATGGGGGGGGTGCGGCTGCTGCATGGTGAAGACTCACCAGACAGACACCCCCCCCCCCCCCCGATTCGATGACCAGGGCCTTCAGCCTTCTCCACCCCCCGCCCTGGGCGGAGGCGGGCTGGCGATGGATGGAATCGGGATCATGTCTGAGTGACGGACGAAGCCGCCACGAAAACCTCCAAATGAACCACAGAGCTGGGGGGACTCCATGTGCCAGAGGCTGGCGCACCCCAACTTCCTGGGGACAGAAGCTCCTGCCAGACCTCACTGCATGCTCCTCTCTCTCTGGCAGCTCCTCCGAGTCCTTCTCAATAAACTGGGGAATGTAAATACGCGGGTTTTACTGGGCTCTGCCAGCTGCTCAAGCAAAGGCTCACACCGGAAGATGGGGTGGTGGGAGGCCCCGATCCGCAGCCGGAGAGCAACAGGAACCTCAAGTGGGGGACGGTCGTACGGGGTTCCCGCTGACAGCGGGCAGACAGTCTCAGGCCTGGACTGGGGCCAACCGGCCGGTGTCCAGAGCCGGGGAGCGGCCGGTCTCAGGGAAGCCCCACACAGGTCTAAACCAAAACAATTGCCCTCTTTCCCCCTTTGCCCGGATCGGGAGACAATGCCGGCCCCCCGTGTCCTGTGTTGATGGCTCTGGGACCTTGAGCGAGTAAGGGAACGTCTCTGGGCCCGAGTGGGAAAGATCATCACCGCTTGCTGTGGTCACTACTGAGACAGCTGAGGTCAGTGCCTGCCCTTAGGAGGTGCCCTGCGTGGGATGGGGATACTGTCTTGCCGTCACCCAGGAGAGCGGATGGGGCTCGGCTCTGGAAACTGGGAGCCACCGCTGAGCAGCGTCTGCCGGGCGAGGGTACCAACCCTCCCGAGGGACAGCCTGTCCCCTCAGCGGGGACCGCTCAGGCCCCAGCTGAGCAGAGCCGCCTCCGTCAAGGCCCCTCCGCCCCCGCCCCCGCCCCCGCCCCCCAGCAGGTGCCTCACGTGGGGGCACCCCCAGGGCTCTGCTCTCCCCGAGCGGCGTGAGGTCCTCATAGGAATGCACCCATCCCACAGATGTCGGCTGGGCACCTCCTACCACTTTCCTGCCGTCCAGGCCTGACCTCGGGCGCTGGAAACACAGGGGTGCTGAGCCACGGCCTCTGCTCTCAGGGTGTCCGGAGACAAGGGACAGAACACCGGCCTAGGCGAGGGGGCTTCCAGGTCACTTCCCTTAAACATGGGAAGCTGCCCAGCCAGCGTGGCTCAGTGGTGGAATGTTGACCTATGAGCCAGGAGGTCACGGTTGGATTCCCAGTCAGGGCACAGGCCCCGGATGTGGGCTCCATCCCCAGTGTGGGGGCGTGCAGGAGGCAGCCCATCAAGGACTGTCTCTCATCATGGATGTTTCTGTCTCTCTCCTCTCTCTCCCTCTCCCTTCCTCTCTGAAATCAACAAAAATTATATTTTTTTAAAAAGGGAATCTGTGACCAACGTGCCCTGTCTTGTGCCCAGGGCGCCTGGCATGTCACCTGGCACGCAGCAGGCATGCTCTCTGTGCTGTGGCCATGGCCAAGTGCACACACAGTGCCAGGCAAAGTTCGGGGTGCCCATCTAGCCGATGTGTCTGTCCACTGGGCCCACCCGCCTGCTTCCGGTTTCCACGCCTAGAGCTATGGAAGTGAAGCCCGCAGGCGGCTAAAGCTCCCGACAGGCAGGCAGGCAGGCGGGGAGGGGGGACGGTCGGGAGGACCCCACGGAGCCTGGCCCCGGGGCTCCCTGGGAAGGACCCGGTGGAGATGCTGATTCACGATGGAGCCTCCTGCTGCCTGGGGACAAGCATGAGATGACATCATGCTGGGTGGCACCGTCTAGGGTCTCTCCGTCTGTCCTTCCTCCACGAACTAACTCCCTGCTGAGGCAGTGCGGGGCCTCCCTCGGTGGGTCTGAAGGGCCCTGGGCTTAAACCTGCCGCAGCCGGACGAGGAGACGTGTCGGCCCCCTTCTGGCTCCTGCTTCCCATTTCCCACCCAGAGCGGCCAGCGAGTGGCTAGCGCCTACCCTGAAGCCAGCAGCGGGGTCCCAGGCCCAAACGCCCAGTCCCCAACCCTCTCCCTGCCCCTCCTCTGACCCCCTGGAGTCCTGAGGCGGCGCCCCTGCCAGGCAGGACGGTCCAGTGGGTAGAGAGGTTTCCAGAACTGGGCCCTCCTGCACCAGCTTCTGCCGCTCCGTCCTTTGCGGGGTTCTCTGCAGGGCACCCCTTACTCATCCCAGCAAAGGGGGCAGGACGCGTGGTTTGGGCCCCCGAGGAGCAAAGGCCGGGAAGGAGCTAGGCCCTGAGGCCCCAGCGTCCTGTGTGGGGCTCAGCTGGTCTCCAGGCTCCCATCCCTGGCAGGTGGGTGTGTCCCCCGGCCTGAGGCCTGAGCGGGAGGAGAGAGCCTGGCTGTCTTTCCAGCCCCCGGGGGGCCCCTCCTCGCTGCCATGGGGCCAGGACCCCATCCCGGTCCCCAGTCCCTCCTAGCCTGTGCCCCTCCCTGGCCCCTCCAGCCACACACCACCACCTGTGAGTGGGGTTCTCTCCGACACGGTCCCTCTTTGTGTGTCTCTGTCTGAGTGCCGAAAGCCAGTCCTTCCTCTCTCCAGCAGGGACTCCCGGGTGCCTGGCTGTCCCCTGCTGTGCACCTCACGCCCCTTCCAGAGCTTTCCAAATCTCCACTCCCTTCCGGTGGCCCATCCAAGGTCAGGGGGCCCTCACGGGACCTGTGCCCGATCCCCTCTTCCACCCAAGCGCCGATCACTGTCCAAGTGCATGCCTCCACTCCTCTTCCACCGGGGACACCAATGCTTTTTCGGGGAGCCCTGCCTGGTCCCTTCCTGCGCCCCTGCGGGTAGAGAGGTTTCTAGAACTGGGCCTCCTGGACCAATTTCTGCCGCTAGGTCCTTCTCTACACCCCCCCACCCAAGGTTCTCTGCAGGGCACCCCTTAGCTCATCCCAGCAAAAGGGGGCAGGACGCATGTGCTCCCTCTTCTCCTGGGTATGTGTCCTAGCCTCTCTCCCAGCCTCTGCTGCAGACGGTGGCCTCCCCAGTCCACCCACCTCCCCAACCCCCCCCCCCCCCCACCCCAGCCCGCAGCCCAGGTGCGGGCGCTCACCGCCGCCGTTCTTGTAGCAGAGGTAGGGGAAGCGCCACACGTTGGCCAGGTCCACGGCGAAGCCCACCACGGACAGCAGGAAGTCGATCTTCTTGCCCCAGGTCTCGCGGGGCGGCTCCTCGCTGGCGGCCCGGGACGCCAGGAGGCACTGGACCCCGTTGCGCTCCTTCACCACCAGCAGCTCGGCGGCCTTGCGCGCCCGCAGGGGCTGCGCCGCCTCGGCGTCCGCCCCGCCGACCTCCGGCTGCACCTGCGGGCTCACCCGCGCCAGGAGCATGGCTGCTGCGGGCGGGACGGGGAGGGGGCCGTCGGCGGGCCTGGGAGGCGCTGCTTGGGAGGAAAGGAGAGAAGAGAGTGTCACCGGGCCATGCGCCTCCCGATGATCCTTCCCCCCCGAGATCGCCGGGGACACCTCGCTCCGCGCGCGCTGAGAAGGGCGCGCGTCTGTTGGAACAACTTGGAGACGGAGGTAGCGGCGGGGGGCGGGGGACCGAGACGGAACTGAGGGGCGGGGACCGCGCCTGCCCGCCCCGTAGATCCGGCTGGGGACCCGGCAGCCCTTCCCTCGTGTGGCCGCCCCCTCTCGGTCCCCAAGGACGGGGTTTGGACGCGCCAAACGCAGAGGTTTCCGTGGGCGGAGACGAGCCCGCCCCGTGCTGTTGGCTGCTACCCTCTTCTCCCCCGTCCTCCGCCCCCCAGCTCGGGCCCGCGCCCCCTCCAAGGGCCCCAGGAGCCTCCCCGGACGCGCACTCCGCTGCACGTCCAACTCGCGGGCACTCTGGCCCCGCGCGCCCCGGCCTGGGTCCCCCCCCCCGGTCCCGCGCGCCCCGGCCTGGGTCCCCCCGGCCCCGCGCGCCCCGGCCTGGGTCCCCCCGGTCCCGCGCGCCCCGGCCTGGGTCCCCCCGGTCCCGCGCCCCGCGGCTCCATGCGCCCCTGCCGGGCTCTCCCCTGCCCATTCAGCGGGTCCCGGGGGCGCACTCACGTGTCCCGCAGCCACGGGATCCGGATGCCGTGCGCCCTGCCCTCCGGGGACCCGCCTCGCCGCCTGGGCCTTAGGGCGCCCCCGGGCCAAGCTCCGCCGCGTGGCGCTCGCTCGGGGCGCTCGGGGCGCGGGCTGGCGGGCGGCCTGGCTCTGGCCGAGCAGGGCGGGCACCGGGTGGTAATGTAGCTGCGCCCCAGGTACCGCGCCGATTGCATTAGCCCCGAGCCGGGCCGCTCCGTCTGGAGCCTGTTAGCGCTAATGCAGAGTGACAGCGTGGCCGGCCGGGGTGGGGAGGGGCGGGGGCGCGGCGCGGGCCCCGGAGGAGGTGGCGTGATCCCGGACACCCGCGACGGGCGGGCCCGGGGGCGCATCCCCTCTCCTGCACGCGCCACGGAGGTCCCACAAGCGGCTCTTGGGGGGCCCGGGCCTGTGAATTCCCACCACCGCAAGAGAATGCGACCCCCAGAACTGGGGTGTCTGGCTGAGTGGCTTCTGAGAGGGGTTGGGGGTCGCCAAGAAAAGCAAACCCCGGTTCGATACCAGCTCCCCATCCGTGGCAAGCCTCTGAGGCTACCTTGCTAGAATTTCTCCAGCAAGAAAACGGGAACCCTCTGCTCAGGGGCTAGGATGGCCCAGGGGTGCGGGCAGGCCTGGGGGAGGGGTTTGGTTTGGCTGGCCTGGGTGGACAGGGCACTGCCCAGTCTGTTTGTTAGGGGCTGGCTGGCCAGGCCTTGGGGGTGGTGAGTCGTGTGGCAGGAGGCTGGGAACTGTTAGTCACTCATCTATCTATTCACTCGCTCCTTCACCCCTTCGCTCATGTGTTCCTACACACACACTACACACACGCCTGCTGTGTCCCAGGCAGCGGGGACACACGCATGAGCAAAGATCCCTCACATGGCGGAGTTCACTACCCGGTCAGGGGGAGACGGTGGAAAACAGGAGGCGTCATCCATCCATACATGCGCGATCTGGGACTTGAGAAGGGGATCTTGGCTGTGGGGAAAGCAGCGCCTGGGCCTGGGACCTGAGAGGGCGCTGGGCGGGGCGGTGGGGTCGCTGTGAGGTCAGAGGATTTGAGAAGGTGAAGGCGGCCTGTAAGGAAGTAAAGGAGTGAGTCATGTAGCCCTGGCATTCCCTCACTCATTTATCCATTCATTCATTCACTCATTCGTTCGTTCATTCATCGGACAGATGCAGATTGCCTACTAAACCCCCTGAGCCGCCCTGGCTAGCCGGGATGTAGGAAGCTTTCACTGTATCTGGAGTTGGTTACAATCCAGCGTAGGAGCGCTGGAGGCTGGAGGGGCGGGCAGTCTGAGGCTCGGGGCTGGCTGGTTCTGGCCGCACCGGGCGGGCGGGGACTGGCCTGTGATGTAGCCTGTGCCCCAGTACCAGGCTGATGGCATGAATCCAAGGAGGAGGGTCTTCCCGTCTGAAGCCCCACAGGTTGGAAGTGGCGACGTGGAGACGAAAACCCAGCTCCCTTGGCCCTGCCCCTGCCCTAGGGTATAGATGGAAACACTCCGAACCCCTCGGACTGGCTGTGACCCCAGGGGTCTAGGCGGGGTGGTTGGCGGGGGTAGGGCTGAGTCAGCATGTAAGGGGTGGGGTGATGACCCATGGAAGGACGACGCTCACTTACGTAGGCTGGGCAGGCGTTTCTAGAAGCCCAGGCCTGCTGACCTTTAAGCATTCCAAGCTCAGACCCACGCCAAGGCCTTTATGCTCGCGGCTGCCTCCAAGTTTATGTTTGCTTGTTTATTATGTGTGTCCTGCCGGGTGGCCTGTGGAGGCGGGGGCTTCGGCTGTCCCACACCCCACTGTGTGCCCAGCACCCAGCCATCCTGGGGCATCAGTGAGTGCGGAGAGGGAATGGGCCAGTGGGGGGACAGAGGGTGTGTAGGGCATGTTTCACAGATGTCCTGGGGCGGGGGGGGGGGTGCATAGAGGAGAGGAAGGGAGAAGCAGTTGGGTGATGGGTGTGTCCTGGCCTCCTTTGGGCTAAGGATGGGAAGCAGGAGGCCCGGGGGGAATGAGCAAAGTTTTGGGAGAATCAAGGAAAATCTTCTGCCAAAACTGATGTTGCTCAGTGGATAGAGCGTCAGTTTGCGGACTGAAAGGTCCTGGGTTCGATTCCGGTCAAGGGCATGTACCTTGGTTGCGGGCACATCCCCAGTAGGGGGTGCGCTGGAGGTGGCTGATCGATGTTTCTAGCTCTCTATCCCTCTCTCTTCCTCTCTGTAAAAAATCAATAAAATATATTTTAAAAAAAGAAAAAAGAAAAAAACTCCTGTGACCCAGGGGTTATGCGGACCAGCCTGGGAGCACAGCAGGAAGGCAAACACATTTCAGTGTCCAGGTCCGAGGCTTGGGGGGCCTGTCTGAAGCCCCGCAGGTTGGAGGTGACGAGGTTGAGATGAGGACGCGGTTCTCTCGGCTCCTGGCGCCCGGCCCTTCCTCCAGTTCACGGTGGAGACGCTCAGGGTCTCTCCAGCAGCGGAGGGTCACGCTGAGAGAAGTACGTCCGTCAGGGAAAGACAAGCGTCCCATGGTCACACACACCTGTGGAATGCAAGTAACAAAATACACTGGTGAACGAAGGGGACCCAGAGACATGGAACAAAGTAGGGGATCTCAGAGGGAAGGCGGGAGGGCGGGTGGGTCGGTGGGAGGTTGGTTACCTTGTATGCATAGATCCATAACCTGTGGACACGGACAATAGGGTGGTGAAGAGGGGGGACAGGGGGCAGGGGGTCATGGGGGGGGAAGAGGACATACGTGATAACTTTCAATAATAAAGAATTATTTTTTATTTATTGTTTAAAGCACATGTGTCAAACACAAGGCCCGCGGGCCAAATCCGTCCCGCCAGGCCTTGCAATGTGGCCCGCACCGCGCTGTCATCACTGCACTCCGCTGCGTTTCCATCACAATGACAGTTTATGACTGTTCAGTAAACCATTCGGCCCGCAATTTAGGCTGGATTTTAGATTTTGGCCCCTTCTCTGATTGAGTTCGACACCCCTAGTTTAAAGTATTAGAAATAGTAGAACATATGTCTCCTTTTCCCCTATTGACCTCCCCCCGGCCTCCCCCATGCCCCTGGCACATGCCCTCACCCCCCTAGTGTCTGTGTCCATTGTTATCTATCCTTAGATGCATACATACATGTCATCTGGTTGCTCTCTTACTCCCCCCGCCCCTTTTCCCCCATCCCCTGGCCTTCCCACTGAAGTTTGACAGTCTGTTCGATGCTTCTGTGTCTCTGGCTCTATTTTTGTCCATCAGTTTATGTTGATCATTAGATCCCACAAACGAGTGAGATCATGTGATGTTTATCTTTCTCCGACTGGCTTATTTCGCTTAGCACAATGCTCTCCAGGCCCATCCATGCTGTGGCAAATGGTAAGAATTCCTTCCTCTTTACCACAGCGTAGTATTCCATTGTGTAGATGGACCACAGTTTTCTAATCCACACAGCTGCTGATGGGCACTTAGGCTGTTTCCAGATCTCAGTTATGATGAATTGTGCTGCTATGAACATAGGGATGCCTATATCGTTTCTGATCGGTGTTTCTAGTTTCTTGGGAATATATTCCTAGAAGTGGGGTTACTGGGTCAAATAGAAGTTGCATTTTTAATTTTTTGAGGGAACGCCAAACATTTAAAAAGAATTTTTTTAAAAAAAGAATAATAAAAAAAGAGAAATGTTTCTCACCTTCAAAGTATTTTTTTTTTTTAAGAAAATCTCCAGTAGTCAGGCTCCCCTTCTGTCCTCTGGACCCTCCCCCATCCATCTGGGGAAACCCCCAGAGCTCCCACGGCAGCTGGGTCCCTCGGACGACCCCCGCCCCCCCCCACCTCCCCATCACGCTCACCAGCTGCCCGAGCTCCTTCTGAAACTCAAGTCCGTTCACCTCACTCTTCCGCCTAAAACAGCCCTAAGAGACAGCAGCTCGTCAACGTGATTTAACGGACCCTGGCGTGGAGGTAATTTTATTTTCTTCTCTGTGCTCCTCTTTACCTGCCAGCGTCGGCACAATGAGCATTCGATGCTTCAGCAATCTGAAAAAGACAGCCCACAACTTCTTAAACCCCTCTCATTCTGCCACGGTAATATCTGTACACACCTTCAGCCACCCAGGCAAGATTCCGCCTGTCTATTGAATTATCTCTCTGGCTGTTTTAATTCTGTCTGCAAACCCTCTGCCACCTTTATTCTCTAGCGCAGTGGTTAGCGAACTACGGCTGTGTTGACTGATGAGTTTGCCGACCCCTGGGATCGGAGCTTGATCACAAGGAACAACAACAGCCTGTGACTATTGGAATCGAGAGTGTAGGTCAGTGGTCTGCAAACTCATTAGTCAACAGAGCGGCAGACCGCAGCTCACCAGCCGCGTGTGGCTCTGGAGCCGCAGTTTGCCGACCACTGATTATAAACTACAGAATCTCAGGACCTGCTCAAGAGTCTAGTTCCGAGGTCAACAAACCGCAGCTCGAGAGCCACAGGCGGCTCTTTGGCCCCCTGGAGTGTGGCTCTTCCACAAAATACCACGGCCTGGGCAAGTCTGGTCTTAGAAGAAGTTTAAGTTTAAAAAATGTGGCTTCCAAAAAAAATTTCAGTCATTGTACTGTTGCTATTTGGCTCTGTGGACGAATGAGTGTGCCAACCACGGCTCTAGCAACTTGGAAGATGCTCAACTACTAATAGTTCCCTAGGTGCTTTGTGTCTCAGGACACCTCTGGTTTGTTTGTTTTTTTGTTTGTTTGTTTTGTTTTTTAATAAATCTTTATTGTTCATATTATTACAGATGTTCCTCTTTCCACCCCCCTCCGTTGCTCCCCTCCACCAGGTTCCCACCCACCCTCTGCCCTTTCTCCACCCATCATTGTCCTCATCCATAGGTGCACAGTTTATGTTCAGTCTCTTCCCACATCCCCCATCTCCCCTTTTCCCCAAGAATCGTCAGTTCACTCCCCTTCCATACCTCTGATTCGATTATATTCAACAGTTAATATTGTTCATCAGATTTTTTAAAAAAAATTTTTGGTTTTTAGATTCACTTGTTGATAGTTACGTATTTGTTGTTCATAGTTTTTATCTTTATTTACTTCCTCTCTGGCTTTTTTAATGTGCTGTTTTCCTCTCCCTCCCGTCTGCCTGAGAGCTCCTATTCATCCTCCAAAGCGTCAGGTGTCACCTCCACCGGAAAGCCTTCCCTGATAGCCACCTCCTGCGGCAGAGGGAACGCCTTGCTACCACTTGGCATGTCTGTCCAACACAGCGGGTCTGTGTGCCCTCCCGCCACATCTGTGCCATAGCATGTGCTCCAGAAACGTGTACGAGCAGCAGCAGAGGCGCCCTCAGTGGCCGGCTGGGTTCGGTGTCTTTGGATGAGGTGGTTGATGCTGGCTTCCTCCAGAAGTTGAGCCTGAAACAAAGAACTGAATTTAGGTCATTGATCCTGGAGGCGGCCCCCTCGTATTCCTGAGAGGGGGCTGAGGCGGAGGTGTGGGGAGGGAAGGAGACCGGTGGAGGGACATGTGGACAGCTGGCGTGCAGCCTGCAGGGTTGTCTGGAAGACACATAGCCATGCCTCGGTCGCCCACTCCTGGACAAGAGGTGCGTGGGCGGAGCGCCCTCCGCTCCCCAAACCCAGGCTCCCGGCAGCAGGCCTGGCAGGAGGGAGCTGATGGGCCCGGTCTGCATCGGCAGGAAACAGTGAGTGACAGTGGCCAGGGGTGTGGGCGGGACACCGGGAGTGTTTACTGCAGGGATGGACAAGGCACCCCCCACCCCATCACACAGACACACACACCCATACACACACCCACACACACACCCATACACACACCCATACATACACACCCATACACACATCCATACACAGACACATACACACCCATACACACACCCACACACACACCCACACACACTCATACACACACATCCATACATACACACCCATACACACACCTATATACACATCCATACACAAACACATACACACCCATGCACACACCCATACACACACATCCATACATACACACCCATACACACATCCATCCATATACACACACAAACCCATGCACACACCCATACATACCCACACACACATCCATACATACACACCCATACACACATACACACACATACACATACACACACATACACATACAAACATGCACACACACATAACATACACACCCACACACACATATACACATACACACTCCCATACACACCCATCTCACACACACACACACACACACACACACACACACACTCGCCATCAGCCCCTCAGCCCCTCCTGAGACTGCTGGGAGTCCCCAGGGAGCTGGGCTGAGGGGAAGGCATCTCTCCACCTCTCGTCCCCATTCCCGGCCTCCGAGGGCCAGGGGCCATGTGGCTCTCTCCGCGCCCTGCCCTGCCCTCCCCTCCGGCGGCCGCGGCCAGCGGGTGGCGGGCGGCTGGCGCTATCGGAGCCGCTGGCTATCGGCGAAGCGTTACTTCCACTTACCGGCCACGCGGAGACACAGGCCACGGCGGGCGCACGCGGTGGCCATGCTCTCGGACCCGCACAGGCAGGCCCCCTCCCCGAGACGCCTCGGCCCTGCGCAGAGCCCCTGCTCGGAGGCTGGCGTGGGCCCCGGGGGCGGCGTCCTGGAAGTCCCCGGAGGGCACCTGGGGGGGAGCTAAGGCCAGGGAGGAGGAGGGGTTTGCTTACGGATTTTTTTTTTTCAATAATGTTACCGTTTTATATTTATTCGCTTATTTGAAGTACCCACCGGAGAATATTTTTCCCATTGATTTTTAGAGAGTGGAAGGGAGAGGGAGAGACAGACACACAGAGAGAGAAACATCAATGGATGGGATAGAGACACATCGATTGCCTTCCTTCTGCACGCACCCGAACCAGGGCTGGCCGCCTGCATCGGGGGGTCATGCCCTTGACCGGAATCAAACCCGGGACCCTTCAGTCTGCAGGCCGGCGCTCTATCCACTGAGCCACACCTGCCAGGGCTGTGTTTCTTTTCTTCCTTGCTTTTGTGCGCTTGTGTTTGGATCAGGGGGCAATAGGCTTGGATGTCCTGGCAGCGGCCCTGCCCTGGGTCAGGGTTACACGTGACACCGCACTCACAGACAGCGTACGAGTCCCCCTCAACCAGAGACCACCCCCCTGAGCTGGACTCATCCCCCGGGCACCTCCCACTCAAGCTCCCGGGGTTTCCAGGCTCCCCGCTGCCCCAAGCTGTGGCTCAGGCCTTAGATGCGTCTCTGCGTGGCTAGGCCAGGCTTGCGTGACCTGGACGCCTTCATCCATCGCCTCCATGGAGGGGTTTCCTCTTAGTGAGAGGGGGAGCCATGGAGAGAGGCCTGGCTTTGGGGCCCAGGTCGGACGCTGGCACTGACGGCTTCTGTCCGTCCTGACAGCCACATGCACCCCCCCTGCCTGGGCCGGCTGCAGACTGGGCCTCGCTATGCGGGTCATCACAGGCGCCTGGGCTCCTCAAGTCCCAGAGAATCACGTAGGTTTCCTGGCCTCCCCCAGCTGACCCTCTCGTTTCGGGGGGGCACCCCCTTTTAGTTCCTTAGGACGAAAACCTTGGGGTCGGCCTTGACTGCTCTTCCTCACCACAGGCATGAACGCATCCTTTGAGGATGTGCGGGTGCAAGCCGAGCTGAGCCTTGCGGGTGAGGCAGGCGGGGGCAGTGGCGCTGGGAGTGGTGGGCGAGGCGGCAGAAAGAGCACAGGGCTGGGGGTCAGACCCCCACCCTGTCCCCACTCCTGACCGCTCTCAGCTGTTTTCAGCAAGAAGGGGAGGGGCCGAGGGGAGAGGAAAGGCAGGTGGAGGCACGTCAGAAGGAGATCAGGAGGGGGGGGGAGGGGTTCCAGGGAAGGGGACTCAGGCTTCCCAGAGGGAAGGGGGACCCTCTCGCGCCTCTGTGTTGGCCCCCAAATACATCCTTTGGCCTCTGGGGGTCACGGAGCTATGGGGACAGGGACTCCCACCCGGTTCACTCGGCCCTCTCCAGGGGGTGGGGGGTTGTAGGCAGCTGACCCTCCGGCTGGGACGGCCATCAGGCAGGGACATCGGAGCAGGATGGGGCCCCGGACCCCTCCAAGCCCTGCGCACTCAGTCAGGCACTCCTGAGAGGATGGGGTGAAGCGTGGGCTCTCCCAGAAATACGAACAGACAGCAGCATTTTAAAATTCAGTGGAAAAGTTACCACACAGGAGAAGGCGTGCGTAAAGCACATATCGGCAGTTTTAATACTATTAATGATATGCACACACAAGAACCCATTCCCCAGAATAGGAAATAGAGCATTCCCAACCCCCACGAGATCCTGTACCCCCCCCCCCCCACTCTCCCACATGTCCCTACTCGCGAGGTAGCCACTATTCTGAATTGAGCAAATATTCAAATATCCTTTTTTCCCCCCTTTGGATATTAAAAAAAAAAAAAAAAAAACATTTAAAAATACCTTTATTGATTTCAGAGAGGAAGGGAGAGGGAGAGAGAAATAAAAACACCGATGATGAGCGAGAATCATGGATCGGCTGCCTCCTGCACGCCCCCTACTGGGAACCGAGCCTGCAGCCTGGGCATGTGCCCTGACGGGGGATTGAACAGTGACCTCCTGGCTCAGAGGGCGACCCCTCAGCCACCGAAGCGGGCTCTTCGTGTTTCTTGACAGGGTTAGCGCCTCTGAGTGTGCTCCTGACGATACACTGCTTTGCTCGGCCCTATTTAAAGGAATCCCGCCGTCGACACTGCCCTGGGACCTCTTTGGCTGAACGCCACATTCGTGAGGTCCGTCCACGGGGGTGGGTGCCAGGGGTTCCCGCTTCCTTGTGCAGTTGGGTTGTGTCTGGACTCTCCATTTCGCTCCATTGGTCTGTCTGTCTGTCTGTCTGTGTCTGAGAATACCACGGGGTCTTCACTGACATTGTTTTTTTTTTTTTTTTCTGGGGCCAAACCTTCCGTTATGAGATGAATACATTCTGGGGTCTAAGATGCAGCACAGCAAACAGCTAACAGACCCATGTTGTGCATTCAAAGGCTTCAGTCATGTCCGTGAAGGTCACTGCTTCTTCCTGGAGACCTCTGGCCTCCTGGAGGGTCCCAGATCCCGCCATTCTAGCACATCCTTACCCACCACTCAGCAAACCGCACAGCAGCTGCCCCAGAAGCTGACGTTTCCCCGGAGGTGAGAACGGGCGCCCTCTAGGGCCCGGGAGGGAGAAGCGCAGCTCTGTGTGACTGTCAGGAACCAGGAGCAGGTGTGTGCCCCGGGCGAGGAGGGGATGGAGATGGGAACTGCACCCGCATGGAAGCACCATCATGATGAGTCTTCAAGACTGCAGGTCCCGTAGGACATGACCTCACTCATTTAGGGGAAATGGTGAACAACATAGACGGATGGACAAGAACAGACCCGGAGAGAAGGAGCCCTGGGCCAGACTGCTGGACCTCAGAGGGAGGGTGGGGATAAAAGGGAGAGATCCACCAAAGGACTTGTGTGCACACATAGGAGCCTAACCAGTGGTCGAGGACAATAGGGAGGGGTGGGGGCATGAGTGGGGGATTGGAATGGGGGGTTGAGGACAAATATGTGATACCTTAATCAATAAAGAAATTAAAAAAAAAAAAAGACAGCAGGTCTCCAGTGCAGCCAGACGCTGGGGGAGGTCGCACACCCCCTCCCCCGCTGCCTGGGCTGGTCCTGGCTCCGGGAACCTGATCTAATAAACGGTTCCCGGTGGCGCTGCAGGCAGGGGACCACACTCTGGGGCCACAGAGAGAATGCCTGCCCGCGGTGTGTCCTCGCCAAGCCTGCCTGCTGCTGTCGCCTGGGCCCCCACAATGACAAGCCGGGTGTCTCAGGGCAGGGAACTGGAGAGCAGGGCCCAAGGCCCACCCCTCCTTCTAATTTCCTAGGAGACCCTGACCCTCTCTGCCTCCCCACGCTGAGGAGCAGGCACAGGGGCACGCAACTTTCCTACTGACTGCTTGGGGCTTCCAGTCCTGGCCCTCTTGGGCGGCGTGCCTCCGTTTTCTCTTCTGTACAATGGGCTCCTCGGAGGATCTGTCTTCCCGGGTAATCGTGTCTGAGAAACGCATCGTGGCCCACACTGGATACACCAGAGGTCATTGCTACATGCTTGGCAGTCCTTCCGTTCATGGAGCACTCCCTGGTTCTAGGAACGGGGCTAAGCATGACGCCATGGAATAGTCACTCCTGTTACCTCCATTTTACAGACTGAAGAATTCACACTGAGAGTGAGCTCATGTCTTGCCCAGGGTTGCATGGCCAGGATGGGACTGGGGGTAGAATTCGAACCCAGACCTCAGCTGCTCCAGGGCGCACACACGCTTCCCCACGGCTCTACCCCCGGGGCTTGGTGGCTCCCTGCTTTGGTCTCCAGCCTCTTCAGGCTCCTCTCGTCCTCCCCCTCCCGGCACTCCAGCTCCTCATTCTCAGCAGGGCCCCTCCAGGTCATGGCGAATGTTAGTCTGAGCCTCAGTACTGTCTGTCTGTCTGTCTGTCTGTCGCCACCGTCTTCTCCGGCCTTTCCTCCTGGAGCTGAAATCCTTCCCTCTCCCAGGCTCACCTCCTCCCAGCCTGCCCAGCAGGCTTTCCAGATCACAGTGGTAACTGCTGACGATTTCGCTAATCATCATCATCCCTTTCCTTTTACCTCCCTGTCGCCCATCTCACTCCCAATAACACCTCCCTCCCTCCCCATCCCCCAAACCACCTAGAGCTTAAGTAGGGGTGTCAAACTCAATCAGAGAAGGGGCCAAAATCTAAAATCCAGCCTAAATCACGGGCCGAATGGTTTACTGAACAGTCATAAACTGTCATTGTGATGGAAACGCAGCGGAGTGCAGTGATGACAGCGTGGTGCGGGCCACATTGCAAGGCCTGGCGGGACGGATTTGGCCCGCGGGCCTTGTGTTTGACACATGTGGCTTAGAGGGACTGCGCCCCCTTTTCCCGAGGTGGGGCAGCATAGCAGGTGGAGGAGATGGCTGGCCATGCAGGCCACACAAGCCCTGCTGGGGTCAACCCCACGTCCATGCCCTTTTCCCCCGGCTCTGGGAGGAGGCAGGCCCGTCGGGCGGGTCTCCCTCTCTCTCCTGGTCCCTATTCCTGCAGCCGGAAGCCAGGGTGGGGGGCAGAGGCCTCGGCCCACGAGCCACGTCCAGGTGAGTAACAGCATCCGCTTCTCATTGCATTTCTTTTTACTCTTACCGTCTCGGTGCGGCAGGCGCTCTTAGTGTTTTATTTGCGAGGGTGACAGGAAGGCTTTTTCACGATTTATGACTTTTATTAACTTGATGATTCAAAAACGATGACCTCTTTCAGACATTTGTAAAAATAGGGACTATCATAGTGTGTGTGCGCGTATTTTTTAATATGCACTAATTAGAAGTGTATTTTTTAACCTAGGACCGCGGTCGGCAAACCTCGGCTCGAGAGCCACATGCGGCTCTTTGGCCCCTGGAGTGCGGCTCTTCCACAAAACACCAGGGCCTGGGCGAGTCTGTGCTGAAGAAGTGTCGTTAGGAGAAGTTGAAGTTTAAAAAAAAAAAAAAAATTGGCTCTCACAAGAAATGTCAATCGTCATCCTGTTGGTATTTGGCTCTGTGGACAAATGAGTTTGCCAACCACTGGCCTAGGACATGCACCCCCAAAACCAGTGCCAAGGCCATAAAAACAGGACTAGCACCCCAGACGTCCCCCCGGCGCCCCACCCTGGCCCGCACCTCCTTCTCCCTCCCCCAAGGAAACCGCTGTCTCGACCTCGAAGGGACAGATGGGCTTTGCCTGAATAAACAAAGCCTCGTCTCTGTGCACACGTAACGTTTATACACACACGGGGTCACCCTGCCTGGCTCTTTCCAGCAAATGTTCTTGAGAGCGGTCCATGTTGATCCTCGGGCTTCCTTTGTTAAAACAAACGTGTTTCGTTCAGAAGAGCCGGTGGATGTGAAGGACACGTCGAGTTTAGGAAACCGTGGGTCTCAGGCCACGCCCTCCCCCCCCCCCCCCTTACAGGTGTGTCCTCCGAGGCCTCCACGGGTCCCTCTGCACGTTCCTGGCACCACGGGGACCCGGGCCCCGGCCCCAAAGGCCCAAGTTCTTTCCCACCCTGCCCCCTCCTCCCCCCCTCACAGCAGCAGATGTTAACTCCGCTTCCTGGCCGGGCTAAGCCCCGCTCCTGGGACTGCAGAGAGTACCCTGTCCTGCTGGAGCTGGCTGTTGCAGAACGAAGCCCGGGCCTGGGGCAGGGCGGTGCGAGCTGCCGGTGGGGGCCCTAGACAGCTGTCCAGCCTTCAAAGCTATGATGAGCCCCCACCCCAACCCCCCCAAACCTCCCTCCCTCACCCCGGGGCAGGCCACCTCGGTGACCTACATTTTAATATGTGCAATTAGATTATTGCTAATGAGACATCTTAGGGATAAAAGAATTATGCTCGCTGCCGCCCGGGCTGTGGTAAAAGTACAATTGAATTAAGGGCTGAAATCGTTTAGGATTCAGCGAGACAACCTGTCCCCCAGGCTGGGCCTGAATGGAGATATTAAGCTTTGGAAATTACACAGAAGAAAAAAAAACCACAAAAATCAGTCTAATTGATCTAAGGTAACTTCACTGGTCTAAATGAAATAATGTGATTGTCCCGGCCGAGAGGAGAGGGCCGGGGCGAGGAGCCGGGCGGAAAAGGCTTGCTATCTGCAAACCCAGTTAGAGGGAATTGCCCCGGGGAGCTGGCCGTCCCCGCCCCCGCCCGGCTCAGGCTCCGGCTCCGGCTCCGGCCACTTGAACTTTGGCAGGAAATGGAGGTCTCTGGGCGCCACAGAGCCTGAGGTTTAGTGGGGACCCCCCGGCCATCCACCGTCTCATCGGGTCCTACCCATTCCCGGAGCCTGAGTCGCTCCCCTCAGTCCCCCACCGTGTGGGACACCCCGCCCCCCTCCCAGACAGGCTGTGCCGTGTCCCCATTCTTTTCTTTTTTTTTCCTTAATATATCTTATTGATTTTTTTACAGAGAGAAAGAGAGAGGGACAGAGAGCTAGAAACAATGATGAGAGAATCATCGATCAGACGCCTCTCGCACACCCCTTACTGGGGACATACAACCAAGGCACATGCCCCTGACCGGAATCGAACCCGGGGCCCTTCAGTCCGCAGGCCAACGCTCTATCCACTGAGCCACACTGGTTTCGGCCAATGTCCCCATTCTTGCTTAGAAGATATTCCTCTGTGGGTGAAGGCCAACTCGATCCCACTCCCTGGAACCAGCCGCCACCCCATCCGGGGTCCCCCTGTGTCAGCACAGCATGCAGTTCAGGCTGGTTCGTGAGCACATTTGCTGCGGGGAGCTCTCTCTCCCTTCCTCTGCCTCAGTGTCCCCATTTCTCAGGCTCTCGTGTTGCTTCTGGATCATCTGGGGACCAGGCTAGTCCTGGGGCCGCTCACCAAGTGGCAGGGCTGCCCCCCAGAGCCCCTCCCCCCCACGCCTGGCTTTCTACCCCACCTGGCAGAGCTGGCTGTGTGGGAGGTGGGCCCCTCCCAAGATGCCCCTCTCCCCCAATACTGCTGCTTCTGATGCCTTAACGCCCGTGGTTAACCCTTTTGTTCTGATACCCTCTTTAGGCTAAAACCCAGCTAGGCTACAAGGGACTTTGTCCTCCCTCCCTCCTTCCCTCCCTCCCTTCCTTCCTTCCTTCCTTCCTTCCTTCCTTCCTTCCTTCCTTCCTTCCTTCCTTCCTTCCTTCTTTCCTTGTATTTCTTGAGCAGCTATTGCATGTCAGAAGAGTCCTGTGAGCCAGGACAATAGCAGTAAACAGAACAGACCAGGTCCCTCCTCAAACTCAAGCAGGAGAATACAATCCAATAAGCACACAGACAGGACACCAAGAGGGATTGCTGAGCGCTCGAGGACACGCCCAGAGGGTGGGCTGACTTAGGAGCCCTGAAGGACCCTGGGCTGGGAGCACCCTCTGAGGCCTGGGGGTGGGGGGTGGGGGGTGGGGGGTGAAATCTCAGCCCTGAGGGGGCAGGGAGGGGTGACTCAGCAGAGCTCCGATGCTTGAGGAAAGTGAAGGGATGGGCCGTGGCCTGATTGTCACGCACCTGCCGGCCACAGCGAGGAGGAGGCACTCCTGGCGCCTCTCACTGGTGAGTCGGCCTCAGAGGGCTTCACACGGGGGACAGCATGACTGAGGTGGATCTCAAGGGTTTGCCCAGCTGAGTGCAGACAGGGGGGGATGGGGAGGGTGAGGGACCTGGTCTTGGGGGTCTAGTCTCCAGGAGCGATGAGGGGCAGGGGGTTGTGAGGGAGAAGGGTTGGTGCTTTCCTGCCAGACGGGGTGGGGGGTGGGGGAGGAAGGGCAGGATTGGCAGGACAGCAAAGCCTGGCAGTGCCCTGTGGACAGGTTCCAGCCTCAGACTAATGAGAGGGCACGGTCCTCTCATGGCAAAGCCACCAGCAGGTCCCACCGTGGAGGGCAGAGCCCTCCCAGCACAGTATCAGCCACAGGCTGTGCTTGTAAGCTTGGCCTCATGGTCCGAACCTGTGGCCCCACGTGGCTGAGTGATACCGGCTGTGGGAGGTCAGCAAGTAAACAAAGCTTGGCCAGGAGCATGCAGTTGAGCAGATGGGAAACCCGCGAGAACGCTGTGACCACGCCCTCACTTGGCCTCGTGGCACCGGCTATAATATAAAGACTCGGCTTGCAGGCCCGGGCTCTGTCGCTAGCTCTCCATCTGGGAGGACTGCATCCCACCCAGACCCGGCTTTCTTCTCTTTGTCTTTTCTCCATCCTTCACCGCCCCGCCCAGGCTCCCCGAACCTGGCTGAGCTGGCGGGGCACATGTGGTGCCCAACGTGGGGCTGGCTGGGTACGCCATGGCCGAAATAGCACCCTGGGGCCACTCTCTGATTCTGATCGACATAAAGGAAAATGTAAAGAGGGAAGGGAGCCGAAACCTGTTTGGCTCAGTGGATAGAGCGTGGGCCTGCGGACTGAAGGGTCCCAGGTTCGATTCCGGTCAAGGGCATGTACCTTGGTTGCAGGCACATCCCCAGTAGGGGGTGTGCAAGAGGCAGCTGATCGATGATTCTCTCTCATCGATGTTTCTAACTCTCTCCCTTCCTCTCTGTAAAAAAATCAATAAGATATATTTTTTTTAAAAAAGGTGGGGGGGGGGGAAGGGACCTGCTCTCGCCAGTTCTTTACAGATAGGGCCGCCCTGGCTCAGAAAACTGCCTGACTTGCCCAGTCCTGCTGGGCCACCATCTGGGGGGGGAGGGGGATTCTCTGTCTCTAAATCAGACCAAGGGGGTCACCCCAAAGCTGCTGGCCCCAGCACCGCCCGCCAACGGGCCTGCTCTCTGCGTGGTCCGTGAACAGGACCTACATAGCCTAGCTGGGTTTTAGCCTGAAGAGGGTATCAGATTTTTGATTGTTCTCAAGGACACCCCCAAAACCTCAGCCTGCCGACAGAGCAGGTGACTTTGGTAGGGAGGCCAGGGGACTCTCCATCCCTCAAAAGCCAGTCACGGAGCCCAAGAGACGCCTGTGTCAGGGCCCAGAGAAGCTGTACTTAAAGCCGAAGCCAGAGCTCTGACTTACTAGCTCAGGAGAGGGAAGGAATACCCCCTCCTCCGCACACACACACACACCCGTGTTCCCTGTTGCCCGCAGCACAGGATCCACGGCGGGGGCCCCAGCTTTCCCTTCTGTGTAATGGGCGAACTGGTTCCCAGGGTTCGCTTCTGCTAAGACTCTCTGTCCTCCTTGGAGGGAGTGGAGGGCGGTGGACTTCCTGGCCTTGGCCCTGGGCCTTAGGGAGACCGACTGCTTTGAGCAAACGCTGAGCCCTGGGCCTAACGGTGTCTTGGGCTCGGGGTGGCCCCTGGCCAGGCAGCGATGAAACGTGAGGGGGGGTGGGGGGAAGGCAAGGGCAGGAAGGTCTGGCGGCCACACAGGCCTCGCCTATCAGCGCGTAATTGCATTTCCCGGGCTCCTCCTGTGCCTTGGTCACCTGGGGTGCTTGCTAAGCCTCCATTACTCTCCAATTGTCTGGCGGGGTGTGTGTGTTTCTCCTTTCCTCTGACTTGGACATGAGCTCAGTGACTCAGCCATTTGATTTCTCCTTCATTCCTGTCTGCCCATTCCCCTCCCTGTTTCTTAGAAGCCGGGCTTGAACCTGAACTCCCCGGGGCAGCCCCTGTCAGGGCCTCCCCACTGCCCTCCCAATCGCTTCCATTTCCAGAGTGGAAAGGGAATTCTGAAGCGTCTGCATGCTTTCCTAATAAAAAGCCGCCCCCAGCCCTGACCGGTGTGGCTCAGTGGACAGAGCGTCGGCCTGCGGACTGAAGGGTCCCAGGTTCGATTCCGGTCAAGGGCATGTACCTTGGTTGTGGGCACATCCCCAATGGGGTGGGGGGTGTGTGTGTGTGCAGGAGGCACCTGGTCGATGTTTCTAACTCTCCCTCTCCCTTCCTCTCTGTAAAAAAATCAAAATATGTAAAAACAAAAAAAACAAACAAAAAAAAACCGCCCACAAAAACGAGACCCCACTCAAGCGGGTCAGTCGAACTTCACTAGCTGTGGCACATCAGCCAATCACAGAATTTCTAGGGCAGAGGAGACGCCGAGTTCATCCCCAGCCGCCCTGCTCTCCGCCCTCTCAGCCCCCAACGGGAGCCATTCGGTGTGTGCTTGAATGCCTTCGGGGACGGAGCGCTCACTCCTTCCAAAGGCGGCCGGCTCCCCCCTAGACCCCCTGGATGGCCAGGAAGCCCCCTTCCCTTTAGCCCAGGCTGCCTCCCTCTGCCTGCCGCCTGCGGGCCCTGGGTCTGGCCCTGGCGTCCACACAGAAGTAGTTAGTTTGCTCCGTTGACACATCAACCCTGACGTCTGTGAGGCCAGGAAAAACGAAATCCTCCCCCCCTACCTTCCCATGGGAGACGTCTCCCCCCCTAGGCCCGGCAGTCAGCCCTGATGCCCGTGTGTGTCTTCAGAGGCCGATCCCAAAGCAGAATCCCCAGAGCAGCCTTTGAAACCCAGCAGCTGCCGGGAATCGATGCTGATTGCTTAGGAGGCATTTCTTTTGAAACTGGTGTGGCTCAGTGGATAGGGCGTCAGCCTGCGGACTGAAAGGTCCCGGTCAGGGGCATGTACCTTGGTTGCGGGCACATCCCCAGTAGGAGGTGTGCAGGAGGCAGCTGATCGATGATTCTCTCTCACTGATGTTTCTAACTCTCTATCCCTCTCTCTTCCTCTCTGTCAAAAATCAATTATATATATATATATATATATATATATATATATATATATATACACACACACACACACACACACACACACACACACAAATAAAAAACAAATGCTAAAAAAAATAGAGGCATTTCTTCCCCTTCCTCAGCCACCGACTCACTCAGGCTTCCTCCATCCGGTTGTGTCCATCGCATCCTGGTGGAAAGCAAACATTGGCCCGACTCCCCCCCTCTCCCCCTCCTCCCTGGGGACAGGCCTAAGGGCTCGTGATCGCTCAGGAAGGTGCTGGAGTCCCTGGGGGTCATGGAGTCACCCACCAGCGCCCTGTGGGCCAACGCCGGGCCCCTGTTTTACTGGACCCGCCCACTGCTCCTCACACCGGGGACCCGCACCTGAACACCGGGTCTCGGGCTTTTCCTAGAGCATCGGGGCTCCCTCTGGCCCCCTGAGGTTCGGAGAGGGCGGAGCTCTCCGCGGGACCCCAAACTCCTCCTCTCCGGTGTTGCTCACTCCCCTCTCTGCACACCCCCGTGGCCTGGGGACGTGAGGGACCCCTGCCCTGGGCACACCCGCCTCTTTGATCCCCATGGAGGCGGTGAGGTCTGGGGAGCGTTGTCTCTTTGCCTCTACGAGGCCCGTGGTTGGCAAACGGCGGCTCTTTGGCCCCTGGAGTGCGGCTCTTCCACAAAAAGACCACGGCCTGGGCGAGCCTGTGTTGAAGAAGTGGCATGAGAAGAAGTTGAAGTGTAAAAAGTGTGGCTCTCCAAAGACATGTCCGTCGTGGCCCTGTTGGTATTTGGCCCTGTGGACGGAGGAGTTTGCCGACCACGGAGCTAAGGCTTCCCTCCTGCACCCGCCTCCCCAGCCATTGCGGCCTCCGCTGAATGCTGAGTGCCGCCAGGTGTTTCCTGACCCTTCAGGGCCCTGGCCCCGGGGCCTGGGTGCGTGCCACGGGCTCTGCCGGAGGCAGCCTCCGCCCACCTCGCCATCCCCAGTCTGCCAACCAGACGCACAGCCTGCACCAGCGCTGAGGGGGCCCTTCCTCTGAGGGCAGGGCGCCCTCAGCATCGGCCAGAGGTGGGCTTGCTTTTGTGTTTTCCCCACCTGGGAGGCGAGGCAAGCCCAGCCCCGCGTCTGCCTCCTGACTCAGGGTGCACGGGCGAAGAGAAGGAAGCATGGCAGTGCCTCACAGTCGCCCGAAGGACTGAGAGCTTCAGCCTGTGTGCACACTCACAATGCCCCTTAACAGCACCCGCGTGCCCGCTGGAGCCAATGACAGGAAGGGAGATGGGCTGGGTGGACCGGAAGGAGGTTTTGGGGTGACATCCCTCGGGCAGGGATACTGGGGACGGCACGGGCGGGCTGGTGTTTGGGGACCAGCCGCACCAGGGCTGACCCGGCTCGGCACACCCCGTGGCACACACGGTAGCCTGTCTCCGGGACCCGGCCCAGGACCCGGGGCCTCCACACGTTGGGGTCCTGAGTGACCCGGGAAACAGAGCCCCCCTTTTTTACAAGGGAGACCTGAGCGGGGGACCAGGGACAGCCTCAAAGCTCTGAGCCGTTCCTTTGTGCTTCCAGAGGAGGGAGGGCCGGCCCCCACCTGGGCCAGCAGCAGGTTCCGTGAGGATGTGGACGCAGGTGGTTTGACTGGGGAGCTGACCCTGGGAGGGAGGAGAGGCCGGCGCGGGGGGTGCTATCAGGGCTGTGCTCAGTCCCACCCCTGCCTCTGGAAGAATCCTGGTACCGGAAGCCTCCCAGCTCTGCCCCCGAGTGATGGAGGGAGGACGTTGGTCCACAGCCCCTGCTCTGATGGGCTGTGGGGGGGTGGTACCTCTCGGTGCACTGGCTTCCCGGTGTTTTCAGGCTGCGGGAAGGCCCTGGGGGCCAGGGGCCGGGGCCAGAAAGGCGAGCTGCACCCCCTTAAGGCCATGCGCTGCCTCCAGTAGGTGCGTCTGAGCCCGCTGAGAGCTCGCCGTAGTGGCCGAGGCCAGAATCAGGTGCATGGAGTGGCCACGGTGCCAGATTCCGACCGTGTCTCTATAGTTGGACATAATATATAGGAGGGCAGCTGGAAAGGGCCCGTCTCTCTCCCGCCCCCCCCCCCCTCTCTTTCTCACACATACATACAACACACACCTTTGGTCTGAACCGACTCGGGAAAATCTCAGTGACAAGGTGCAGAGGAAGCAATGTGCCCATTTTACAGATGAGGACACAGAGTCCCAGGGAGAGTGGCAGACGTGACACTACGTCAGTGGGTGAACACAGGGACCAGGACCCACGCGTTCTGACCCTGGCGTTCCTTTCTCTGCATCAATCCGGGCCTCCTTGGGAGAAGGGAGCTGAGGCAGAAATGGAGGGCAGGCTGGGCCCGGAGCCTTCTGGATTCCTCCCCATGCTGCCACCCTCTGCCATGCGCACACAAGTCCTCCCTGCACCCCATGCCCCCACCCGAACGCGCACAGAAGCCCTGGCCCCATGCCTGGCTATCGAGCCCTCCAGGGATAAACAAGGCTTTTCCTTCCATCCCCGGAACATTCCGCCTCCCCCCGCTGTGCGGACCCCACCCCGGGAGCCATGCGTCATTGCCACCGCTGTCCCCGGTCAGGGTAACCTCCCGGGACCACATCCGTAAACGCACAGACAATGGCTGCGGAAACACCGGCCTCCGACGGGGCCCAGGGGCTGCCACGAGATGTTTCTAACTTTCTATCCTTCTCCCTTCCGTTCTATAAAGAAATCGAGCACAGGGGGTCTCCTTCGTTCAAGGTCGCGCTGTCACTTCTCCCCTCAGGGGTGTCCCGGGTCCTCTCCCATCTCTCCCCTCGGTGGCTCTCTGCGCAGCTCCGGCGTGGCAGGGCCGTTGGCGTTTCCACCTGCTGCCGATGGGAGTGTAGGTTGGCACAGGGGCTTTGGGATAAACGCTGTTAGTTCCTTACAGTTACACCTATGACCCTGGCAGCGAAAACAGGATTACGCTGCCTTCCAGGGCGAAGGGGAATTGAGGCTGCAGGTAGAGCTAAAGTTGTTAAATAACAGACTTGAGAATAAAAAAAATTGTCCTGGGCCCTAACCAGTTTGGCTCAGTGGATAGAGCTTCGGCCTGAGGACCGAAGGGTCCCAGGTTTGAATCCAGTCAAGGGCATGTGCCTCGGTTGCGTGCACATCTCCAGTAGGGGGTGTGAAGGAGGCAGCTGATTGATGTTTCTAACTTTCTATCCTTCTCCCTTCCGTTCTATAAAGAAATCAATAAAATATGTATTTTTAAAAATCATGCAAAGGGGGAACAGAATAGAACTTCTCAGCACTAGTATTAAAGAAAAAAAAAATGTTAAAAGGAGCTGGATGAGAAAAATGCATTATATCCAAGAGAATGATGAAGAGAACAACTTTAACTTCTCATCACAGACGATAAAAGTGCTAAAAGGAAAAAGTCAACCTGGAACTCTGTATTCGGGAAATATTCCGATCCAACGACGGCAAAAATAGACACGTCTGGAGAAAAGGAAGCTGAGAGCTCGTTGTCAGGAGACTTGCACAAGAATGGTTCTAAGACATCCAACGGGAAAAAATGTTGGCATTGCACGAAGAAATACAGAGCGACAGAAATAGCAAACATGCTGATACATAGACCCTTCCCCATGCATTTTGACTTGACTGCTGAGAATAAGAATGATAATATCCGTGGAGTTAAGAACCCGTAGAAGAAATAGGACAGCAGCACACGTGATGAGAGAGGGTCAGATGGGAGCATCTTGTTGGGAGGTTCCTGTTACATCAAAAGAAAGATGTGCATTGTAAACTCCGGAACAACCACTCACAGTACGCAAATAAGTATGGCTAGCTAATGAGCCAAAAGAGAGTATAAAATGACAACATGGTTAAAAAATGGTTTAATCCAAAATAAGCCAGGAAAGGCGGAGAAAAGGTCAAAGAACAGATGAAATGGAAAACAAAACGAAAGACAGTGGATTCAAGCCAATCATACCGATGATTACAGTAAACAGAAGTAAGCTAAATGTTCCCACTGGAAGATGGAAATGAGCCCTGGCTGGTGTGGCTCAGTTGTTTGGGAATCGTCCCATGCACTGAGGTCACCGGTTCAATTCATGATCAGGGCACATGCCCGGGTTGTGGGCTCAATTCCTACTAGGGAGTGTGCAGGAGGCAACTAATTGATGTTTCTGTCTCACATCGATGTTTCGCTCTCTCTCCCTCTCATTTCCTCTCTCTCTAAAATCAATAAAAACATGCTCAAAAAAATACAGAAATTGTCAGACAATACAAAAATGCCTCTGGGACCCTGGGACCTCTCCCTGGGTCCCAGTTCCAAGACACACATGGACCATGAAATCCTTAAGAGATGCCTATTAAATACTAAAACACAGGTCGGTTAAGAGAAAAATGACTAACCCTAAGAAAGTTGGCGTGATTCAAGGGGCAACGGTAACAACAGGACGAAGAGTGTGACTGGAGTTAAAAAGGAATATTCATCACGGTCCAAAGGCCAGTTCATCAAGATGACAGAACAATAAGAAATAATCATGACCTAGGGCAGAACTTCAGACAAACTGGCAGTGGATCAAATCACAATTGCAGCTGGACGTCTTAACCTCCTTCAATAATTAATAGGAGGGGTAAACAAAAAAATCAGAGAGGATAAAGAAGGATGCAGGACTATCAACAAACTAGATCTAACCGGTATTTATAGAACATTACACCCAGCAATTGCAGGATACACGTTCTTTTCAAGTACACATGGGACATTCACCACGATACACACTTGGCTGGGCCACGAAATGAGTCTTACAACATGTTAAAGAACTGAAATTTTAAAAAAAGGTTTGCGGCCTCGACCTAACACCCAGGCCAAGGCAGACACCTTTCCTCGCTGTTTTCCTTTCTCAGAGGGTGAGTTTTCTAGTTCCTTCTTTTACTGAGCATGGTCCTTCAAGTGGCTGCTTGTTTCCTTCCCCGAGGCCCCAGCTCCAAGTCTCACCCCCCAATCACAGAAAATCCTCGTCTTCTGTCTCCCGTCGCCACGAAATATGAATCCTCCTTCTTCCAGAGATTAGCCGGTGTCCACAGGCCCACCGTACCTTCCCTGCCTTCTCCCAGGGCTGGTTTTCGGCTCCCTTTTCATTGCTTGGCCTTGACGGGTTTCCCTTCGTGTCTTTCACACTCAGCCAAGCTTTCCGAATACGTTGGTGATGCTCTGCTTGGCACGCCAGGGGTTTTGTGGCCACAGGGCTCTCCGATGCTCTCGTTGCCATGCTTCTGGAACCCGAAGCCGGCCTTGTCATTCTTTAGTGATTGAGGGTTCAGGTTACCTTGGCCGAAACAGAAGTCCCCACACGTGGAGCCAGACGGCCTCGGGTTTGCATTCCAGCCCTGGGACGCACCAGTTACGTAACCCTGAGCAGTGAGGAAACCTTTCTGAGCCTTCATGTCTATGTGGGTTTCTACATAATCCCGGGTTTCTGGTTCGTTGTAAAGACGATCGCTATGCTAATACAACGCAAGGCAGACATGCAAGGGAAGACAGCATTGTCTTACTCATCCACTCACCACATACTGAGCGCTTCCTTTGTGTCAGGAGCATCTCAGTCCTAGGAATAACAGACGACGCACATATAAACAGATCACTTCACACACGTGTAAAAGCAATCACGATTGAGAAGGGCTGCAGGGACTGAGTGGGCTTTTGACATTAGGTGATGGGAGGTTCCTATTAGAACATTTAAAAGTTAGATGGTTGCACAATTCTCTGAATATGCCATAAAAAAGGGGCACTGAATGGTACGGTGTGTGAATCACATCTCCATGAAATGCAGTTCCTTACTATCCATCCCAAGTGGAGAAAGGCCTCTTTAAAAGAGGATTTGGTTAAGGTGCCGTAAAAGTAGAGGCCTCGTCCGAATAACACCAAGGATCACGGCTTAGGCTGCTGCACACCTCGCACCAGTCAAAAGCCAACTTTTGCACCCTTGGCTAAAATGTTGAGTTTTTTCATTAAAGTCATGCCTGACATTTCCTAAAGCTTCAATGCAAACAAAGAGGATTAACCATATTCATAAATATGCAAACAGGTTCAGACCACAATATTAAAAAGGCCTATTATGTTTGAGACAAAAAAGAGCAAAACCAGACTTTTTTTTTAATGGCCACGATTTTAGGTAGCAGTTCTGTTTGCTCAGTATCGTCATAAAATAGGAATATTACATTGGCAGAAGTGGAATTAAAGGGCATACAATGTTATTTTAAAACAGGCAGACAACGAATGGGGTCACTTCCTAGAGCCTCATATAAAGCTTTTAATTTTCAATGATACTTTTTTCATGACCAGAAGGATTAACATGTGGCTTTTCTATGATATAAAAAAAAAAATAGTCATGGTACCTGAGTATTACATACATTCAATTGCAGATGACAAACACTATTGGAAACTTAAGACTTTTTTAATTCCTTCAGCAATTGTTTCCAGTCCATTCAATGCTTTTTGTCTAAGTAGCTTTAAAATACATAAAAAGCAAACGATTATATATATATATTCTGACAAAGTTTCTAGTAAGCAATTATTCAAACACACATGTACTCATTAAATTAGAACACGCAAGTGCTTAATATGTGAGCTAGTTTAAGGTCATGACTCCTGATTAAATAGAAATGCCAACATCTCTCTCTCGTAGCACACTGGCTTGGGAGTGACTCGCCATGATCTTCAGACACATAAGCAAAACCACGTGTTTAAATGCAAAGACTAAATTCAGAGTCTGCACCAACTCATTCTGATGCATTCTGAAAAAAATCGGTTCTCTGTTCAAAATTTCCAACATAAACCATATTGACAAACTATGGTACATGCGTGGCATCCAATAAAAATGGCAGGAGAGGGAAGTGATTGGTTAACCTAGTGGTCGGCAAACTCATTAATCCAGAGCCAAATATCAACAGTACAATGACTGACATTTCTTTGAAGAGTCACATTTGTTAAACTTCTTCTAACGCCACTTCTTCAAAATAGAATCGCCCAGGCCGTGGTATTTTGTGGAAGAGCCACAGGCCAACAGCCAAAGAGCCGCATGTGGCTCGCGAGCCGCAGTTTGCTGACCGCTGCCTCAGAACCCTTTGTGCTTTCCCGGTACTGTAGGTACCTTAGACTAGTTCTAAAACTCGAGCGGACAGATAACAAAACACAACTCCACTTGCACAGTCACGCTATGAATCCTAATATCATATCAGCAGGCGAAATCGGGTTCATTTACTGGCAAGAGCTACGTTCTAAGCTGTCCGGCTCAAATGAAACTACACTCTGCGGCACACGATTCATTTTCTCATTAGGCGATCAATGCTCCTTCAATAAGGCAATTCCCACTGCGCCCGTGGCCACGGCGGCCGCCTGTGAAATAATGTTCTCCATCAGCGGACAGTGCAAAAGGGTCTGACTCCCCTCAGCTGGGGGTTTGGGGGTGAGGTGGAAGGAAGCAGGGATTGTTAAGGGCCTCGTCTCGTTAAAGGGAGTTCTCCTTGCTGATCCAACCACAGTCACTGATCCAAGAAACTGGAAATAGGGGCTCAGGGGGGAATAATCTGTAAAATCGAAGGTAAAAAATTCTGCACTGTCCCTCAGATTCTTCATTCTTATTTCCAGAGTGGAAAGGGACTAGAGATGACAAAACAGTACTTATGTTTCCTTAGAAAACTCTTCACCGTGTGGATGAATATGCTCCAGGAAGGGAATATACTTCATTCATTTGGATGTGCAAACTCAATGGGAAAATCTGCAAAAACATGCTTATCACCAGTAAGCCAGTCCGTACAGTACAATATGGCAGGAAAAAATACGTTACTTGACCTATACATGTGAATGAAAGCATCTTAATAAAAACTATCCTTTTTTTATAAAAAACATTTCCATTTAAAATTTTTAAAAATGTAATCCTCACCCGAGGATATATTTCTATTGATTTGAGAGAGAGAAAAATATTGATATGAGAAACATAGATCGATTGCTCACCCCTGCACACACCCCACCCAACACAGGATTGAACCCACAACATAGGCATGTGCCCTGAAACCTTTTGGTGCATGGCAGGATGGTCAACCAACGGAGCCACCCAGCCAGGGCTAAGTTTTCCAGTTTATACATCACCATGAGTCAATAAATTATATTTATGATCCATGCTGTCTGGATCCCAGGGAACAGCCGCTCTGCCCTCCGTGCCGGGCATGCGTCTCTCAGTCCTCTTTCTTATCTGAGGGGCTTTCGGCGTGGCTCTCGGGACTGACTTTGTTGCTGGCCGTGGCGGGCGCTGCGGTGCCCGGCTCCGGTAAGGAGAACACGTGGCCGGCCTGCAGTTCCAGGTACGTCGTAAAGATCCTCGCGTATTCCGGGTGCTTGAGGGCAAAGCTTTTAAATTCCTCTGGAAGAAGGAAGGAAACCAAGCCCAGTAAGTGGAGGTGGAGATTCTCTTGGCACATGACTTTAATAAGATAATCACTTCCAACGCCTATGACTCAACCCTCCTAAATTTGGACAACTACTTGGGAAGACGCGTTCCCAGGACTTAGTGAAGTTGAAAGACATGCACGTCCTGTGACCCACTAATTCTATCCCCAACGTGTACAGAACCTAGAGACATGGATGCCTCGTGTGTCCAGGGAGACACGGATGAGAATCCCAGGGGAACATTATTAGTTGGAGGTAAAAACATGGACAGAGAGCACGTGTTTGTCAACAGCGGACATGGCTAACTACATGTAGACGTGTTCATGGCACATGATGCTGTAAGGTGGTGACAATGAAGGGACAAAGATATAGATGCCTCTTGAAGCCGCTGTGCTGAATGAAACGAGCCAGATACAAATGAATACCATGTGTCCGAGTCTGTTCTATAAATTCCGAAAACTCGGGCAAAATGGAAATGGAGGGAAGCTGATGGAGCTTGTTTGGCCAAGGGAACCTGGTCTTTGAATCTGCTTGCTCTGTGGGCCTATGAAGAAGGGATGTGAACCCAATGTCCTATTTCTACCCGTTGATTTACTTTTTAACCCTGTGATAGCCAGGAGCCTGCTTCACAGCACAATGAGAAGACTCAGGAATGCTTGAAGATGGAACAGGTCTTGAGGATGAGGACGTCACCAGACAGAGCCCAAGTCATTCTTTGCAACCACAAGAGTATTTGCATTCATAGGCGACTTTACACTGATTGGTCAGATTATGATGATCTCTGAACACATAGTAATCTGGCCATTAAGTGTACATCCTATATAATAAAATGGTAATATGCAAATTGTCCCCTCAACCAGGAGCTCAACTAGCAGGCAGGCTGGCCAACTGCCCATGTCCCCTCCCCTGGGCCAGGCTGGCCAGACCCCACCCATGCACGAATTCATGCACCAGGCCTCTAATATATAAATAATATAAATGAGTTACTCTGTATACAATGTTTAGAAGACCACATAGCATATGGCATGTTCTCAATGAATAACTACTATCACTACAACTACTAGTACTACCATCATCATTATCATCATCATCATCATCATCATTTCTACTGTCAATAAAATTAGTGGAAAGCAACAATACCCCTGTCTGAGAGTCAGTCCACAGTCCGATGCCCTCCTTGTAAACTGAGTCAGGCGCCCAACTGCCTACTCACCATAGGACACAGAGTCCCCCTGGGCTATCTCCTTGAAGAGACCAGAGCCGTCGAGGTCAGGCACCCCGAGGGAAGCCTGCAGAATGGTGGAAAACTCCTCCTCTGAGATGTAGCCGTCCTCATCGAGGTCAAAGAGCTGCAGGGAACGGAAAGAAAAGGGAGGAATGAGCTCCCTCAGAGCGAGCTTGGTACGGAGTCATCTCGGGGAATAAACTCTTGAATAATGCAAACGTTCATCGCACCGGGGCCAGGGACACGTTCCTGAAGAAAGCGGGGTGTCTGTGGCCCTCGCCACACGTCTAGGTGAGTGGGGGGGAGAGACAGAATTACAATAGAGGCCACCACATGCACAGGGCAGAAGGACATGGGAGTCCCACGGAGGAGAGAAGGGGGACTCCTCTATGTATATTTGAGTCCCAGTGCACACGCACATGCACACACACACACACACACACACACAGTGGCCAGATTATTATGTGTTCAGAGATCATAATCATCTGGCCACTCGTGTGAGTGTGTGTGTGGGGGTGTGGGTGTGGGTGTAGATGTATATGTGTGTGTATGTGTGTGTGTGTGTGTGTGTGTGTATATATATATATATATATATATATATATATATATATATACAATATATATAGTATGCCAAAATATTTTCAAACACATCCGAGAAGGTTAAAAAGTAACCAATACAAAGCATGACCCTTACTGGAAAAAAGAAGAGCTAATTATAGTTTTAGGTCCCCCTTTCCTCACCCTGTCCCCCAAACCAAGGCCTAGGCTGGACAAAAATCTCAAGACTTCTCTATAAACAGTAATTACCGTGACAAGGGCCACATTTTCTATCAGGCCTCTCATTGGTGAACCCCAAGTGCACATCTGCCCGGCTACACTTATAATTACGCTTACATTCCCAAAACAGAACCAGAAATATCTGGGCCGGAAAAAGCGAGCCGCGGGAGTAATTTTAGGTTTCGTGATGAATAAGTCTGCAAAAGCCAAAAGCTTTCCACTTGGAAGATGTTCTGGCCCTGGCCGTCTGACCATCTGCGAAGCATCAGCCGCGTCGGTTCCGGGCAGGCCTCCCAGTTAACCCGGTCCGCACGGCTCGGACATAAGAAGGAAACCCAGACGCGGGACTCCTCTGCCCAGGAAGGGAGACACGCACATTTCTGAGGCTCAGATGCGAGAGAGGGCTTGGGGAAGAAATCTTTCTAGATAATAGAGGTGGGGGGCCGAAACTGGTTTGGCTCAGTGGATAGAGCGTCGGCCTGTGGACTTCAAGGTCTCAGGTTCAATTCCAGTCAAGGGCATGTACCTTGGTTGCGGGCACATCCCCAGTAGGGGGTGTGCACGAGGCAGCTGACTGATGATTCTCTCTCATCGATGTTTCTGACTCTCTATCCCTCTTTCTTCCTCTCTGTAAAAAATCAATAAAATATATATTTTTAAAAATAGAGGTTGGGGGGGGTACTTGTTGGGGTCCCGGGGAAATCCTCTTCTCAGAGAAACCCAGGAAGGACTGAGAGGGGGAGACAGGGAGAGAGAAGGTCCCACAGCTGACGCCGTGGACAGAAGCAGGGAGACCACCACACGTGGTTGAATGATGAGGCCAGCAAACCACAGCTGGACAAGGCAGGGGGGAGAGGGGGTTTGTGCTTTACTGGAGAGCAGACTGGACACGGTTAAGATTTAGGAGGGGGCACCCCCACCCCCATTGAAACACTAACTAGTGTTAGCCCCTTTCAACTCAGAAGAACCCCAAACACACTTTGGGAATGTATTCTTCCATCTCTCTCTGTTTTTAATTTTAAAAAAAAAATTTTTTTTAATTGAGTTCAGAGAGAAGAAGGGGGAGGGAGACAGAGAGAAACATCAAAGAGAGAAACGTTGATCAGGTGCCTCCAGTACCCACCCCGATGGGGCATCCAGCCCACAGCCTGGGCCCGGGGGGACATGCCAGCCTGGGCTCTCCCATGTCTGTTTTGCACACGGAAGTGATGGATGAGGCCGGGGTCCTCAGAATGGACACCCGTGGGGACCGGGGCCACAGTCTTATCTGCCTGTCCCCCAACACGGCTGTAAAAATACGTGTGGCACTGCAGGAAGGCACGGAGGGGGCACCCTGGGACAGTTTGGATGGGTTCACCGGGGACCACCGCCCCCAAACACACGCCCACCGGACAAACACCTTCACCACGAACCCGGACACCCAGAGTGAGAGGCCAGGACACAGCCCGACGCCCCGAGGGAGGGAGGGAGAGAGGGAGCGGGTGAGGAGTGACAGGCGGTGATTGTTTATGACCCTCACGCTGGGGCTTGGAGAGAGGGAGGCGGGAAAGGGCTAATTTTTTAAGCTAATTTGTGAAACCGCCTGCTCCTCGGAGACCCGGGCCGCTCGCAGGAGACCTTTGCGCTTAGACGGGGGCCCGCGCTCCCCTTGGCTCGGGAGCCACGGTCCTAATCGCGTTAGCCCCGCCGCCTGTCACTGGGGATCCATCAGCCCCGCGTAACCGGCCCACGTAATGCACTTAGCGGCAGCGCCTGTCGGCGGGGCGGGCGGTACCTTGAAGGCCACCTGGATGATGTCCTCGGTGTTGGCGGGGTTGCACAGCACGGCCAGGCCGATCACGTACTCCCGGAAGTCGATGCTGCCGTCGTGGTTCTGGGAGGGGAGGGGAGACATCGGTGAGTGCGGGGAGGGAAGCGTCAGCCACGTCGGTGCCAGGCAGGCCGCCCAGCTAACCCGGCTCACACCGCGCGGACATAAGAAGGAAACCCAGACCTGGGGACTCCTCCTCGGTCAGGATGGGAGACGCGCCTATTTCTGAGGCTCTGCCCGTCCACCTGCTGCTGGGCACGGCCCGCAAGGTGAAGGTCGGGCCTGCCAGCGGCCCAACACCCTCCTGAGCTGAGCCGGCGGGAAAAGAGTCTGTGCGGAGGTGGGACAGAAGCGGGGGGGGGGGGGGCGGGGGGCCCACCCACTCCTAGGTCGCGAGGAAGAAAACGGTATTTCCGTGTGGCAGTGAACACAAACGTTTTATCGCCAAGACTCCCTGAGAGGGGCTCCATGGCACCCAGCCTGGTTCTTTTCATTTAAAACAAACAAACAAAAAAGTTTTTGTATTGATTTCAGAGAGGCAGGGTGCGGGAAGGAGAGAGAAACATCAAGGACGAGAGAGAATCATGGACCGGCGGCCTCCAGCACACACCCCCTGCTGGGGATCGAGCCTGCAGCCTGGGCCTGCGCCCTGACTGGGAACTGAACACTCAACCACTGAGCCCGCCGGCGGGGCCCAGCGTTGTTCTTGAGCTCAGCCTGGCCGGAGCCCTCTGGAGGCAGGACCCAGGACTTCCATGCCACGTGGGCTGAGCGCACCCTGCGCCATGGAGGGAGGCCCGCCACCTGGCCAGCTGCAGTGGGCCACTAAAGGGTCCCTGAGCAGCCCTCCCCCTGTAGACAATGGAAGGGGAGGAAAAGGGGAATTGAGGCACAATCTCAGCCACGTTCTTTCCTCTTTCCAGCCGGAATCTGCAATCAGCCAGCAGCCAGGGGGCGAACCTGAGCTCCATGCCTGGCCCCTCAGTGGTGCCAGGCCCCTGGAGATGTGGCAGAAGCCTCGGGACACTACACCCAACCAGCGTGGCACTAAGGTCCGTACCCCCTATGAGATGTTTCCTGAGGCCACGCTGGAGAGGGGGCTGGTCATTCTCACCGGGCTGACTGCAGGCAGCATTTCCCTGCACACCACGGACTCACCTAGACAGGGACTGTGCAAGGCTGAAATGGGCAGGAAGGAGAGGGGGGGGGGGGGAAGAGGGCAAGGCAGAGAGGGAGGGAGGATGGGAGAAGGAAATGGGAGAGAGAACTAGGAAGGAAGGAAGGAAGGAAGGAAGGAAGGAAGGAAGGAAGGAAGGAAGGAAAGAAGGAAGCGAGGGAGGGAGGAAAAAAGGAAAAAGGAGATGGGAGAGAGGGAAGAGGCGGGGAGGGAGGAAGCAGGGGAACCTCAGACACACCATGACTACCATCCCAGGTGTTAGAGCCATTTTGGCAGCCAAATCGTCCAAGAGATGAGTTCCCAGATAAACTATGAACTGGTAGCAACATGGCTAGGGCGGGGCTTGATGGACTAACCCATGTCTGGCACCAGTCAGCGTGTGATCCGTACATGAAACAGACGGGGCCCTGCAGCAGCCAGCAGAGAGGCTGCGTCCTGAAGACTCTCACAGACACAGGGGGCCTCGGCATTCAGCCCAGTTACCCCAGAGGCAGGGAGGAGGGGTTCTGTTTGCCCCAATACCCCTTAAGAGTGCACTTCCACTCACATACCCAACGGCAGGACCAATTTTCTAGGCGCCAACTGTTTTATCCGCGGAGCGCTACAGATAACCCTTGGAAGTAAGTAATGCTAAGGCGTTTCGAGGTCAACAGGCACGTCCAAAAACATTTCTAAGGCCCCACCATGGCTGCGTTGTGCAAACCACCGATGAGGTTTCTGACTGAGGCTGCTAGATAAAAATCAACGTTTACAAGTAGATGCACTATTATTAAAAAAAAAAAAAAAGGGGGGGTATGCCCTTTACATTAATGTATGAATATTGACCATGTTGGGTACGGAGCACACAGTACTTCCTGCCACTGGTCGTAGAATTCGGTGGATTAAATGGAGATGAAGGTGTTTTTCAAAATCACCTGGGGTATTTTGAAATTTAAAAATGTAGAGGTGCAATTTCACGTATTTATTTAAAAATGAATGAACGTTATTTCCCCCTTACTCCAGTGACTGCGTTGCTTGCTATTAAACATGTTAGGATAACGGGATGGAGTGACAGGAATCAAAGGCCGTCATCTGAGGCTCTAGGTATTCTCCTAGGTAAACATGGCAAAATTAAAAAAGTATTAGGTAAACACTGCCTCTTACACAGAAAATGTGCCTTTAAAATATCAACTGTTGCCGAGGCTGGTTTGGCTCAATGGATAGAGCGTCGGCTTGGGGACTGAAGGGTCCTGGGTTCGATTCCAGTCAAGGGCATGTACCTTGGTTGCAGGCATATCCCCAGTAGGGGGTGTGCAAGAGGCAGCTGATCGATGACTCTCTCTCATCGATGTTTCTAACTCTCTCTCTCTCCCTTCCTCTCTGTACAAAATCAATAAAATATATTAAATAAATAAATAAATAAAATAAAGGGAGGAGATGCCCTGAACACCGGAGAGGCAGGGGGGGGACCCCGTGCACAGCAGGCCAGTGAGCTGAGGCTGGGTCTCTGTGCGTGGACGCTGGATTCTGCCTCCGCCGCCGTCACCGCCTGCATCCGGATGATAAAGCCCAGCCGGGGGCCACCCCCGAGGAAGGCACGATGGGGGTGTCTGTCTCGGATGCCCACCTTCCTTCTCCGGATACTGGCAATGCCGACCCTCCTGCTGGGCTTGGTTCCGGCTGAGACGTTTGCAAAGCACTGTGTGGGCCAGCCTTCGTCAGAGCTGTGGCCGTCAGCTCTGGCTGCCCGTTAGAATCTCTAGGAAGCTGGAAAGGTACTCCTCGCTGAGCCCCTCCGCCACTGACTCTTAGTGAACCCGTGGGGAGTGGGACTCGGGGACCGGCCTTCCTCACGAGCTGCCCAGGGAGGGCCCATGACAGCCGGGGCTGGGAACCTGCACGGAGGAGCCGCGATACTGATATATAGCTGTATGAAAATACTAGTGGCCCAGTGCATGAAATTTGTGCATGGAGGGGGGATGTCCCTCACCCGGCCTACGCCCTCTCCAATCTGGGACTCCTTGGGGGATGTCCAACTGCCGGTTTGGGCCCAATCCCTGTGGATGTCCAACCGGCAGTTGGACATCCCTCTCACAATCCAGGACTGCTGGCTCCTAACTGCTCACCTGCCTGCCTGCCTGCCTGATCACCCCTAAACACTCTGCCTGCCGACCTCCTTGCCCTCAATTGTGCACCACCCTCCCCCACTGGTCTTCTCGCTCCCCCCCGCAACCCCCCACCAGCCTGATCGCCTCCAACTGTCCCCACACTGGCCTGACCACTCCTAACTGCCCTCCCCTCCTGGCCTGATTGCCCCCAACTGCCTATGCCTCGGCCCCACCACTATGGCTTTGTCCGGAAGGTCTCCTGGTCTAATTAGCATATTACCCTTTTATTACAGTAGTATAGATATACATTTCTATATTGCTGTATATATCACAGAACTGATTGCGATGTATGTAAGTTTTCCTTTCTTTTTTTCTCTATTTCATTGTGTGTGTTTTTTTGTGTGTGTTTTTTTCCCTGCCTGGTTCCCAGAGAGGAACAAAAACAACAATAATATTCCTTGTTCCAAGGCAGGGCAAGACCTGACAGGCGCTGGCTGGGCGCTGGGCACGCCTGATCTCGTGTGAAGTCCACGCCAGAGGGTTCAGGCTGGTCCTTGCGGCTGCCAGAGACATTCTGGCTGCGGGCACGCCCTTCCCTCCCCCGCGCCCCAGACCCGCTTCACAAATGCAACGAAGCCCAACCAAACTGCTACAGGCTTTTTCCACCAGAAGGAATTCTAGAACTTGAGACAGACGCTCCACCAAAAAAAAAAAAAAAAAAAAAGAGAGTAAAAAAGACTACTCCCCTTCTCTAAAACTGCCTCTTCCCCAGTCCCAACCCTGTGTCTATAGTTACACAAGTTTCCAAGGAAAGCTTTTTCTAACTCATTTACATCGTGGACAATGCCAGACGTAAACTTAAGAGGAAAAAACACAGGTTTTGAACATCCCTCCTCCCCACCTTTTATAGAAAAAAAAATATATATATAAATAATAAAAAATTCCTGAGGGCTTTTTTAAATTTATTCCAACTTTTTTTCCCCAAAACTTAATTCTCACCAACAACACATGCCTTGCTCCTCGGGAATGCATTCCCTCTCTGAGCGATAGCCTGTCTACATGCACGGCCTTCCAGCCCCTCCCTGCACCCCCGTCAGGTCTGTGAGTCCGTACAAAGCCAATCCACAGACCACTCCCGAGCCTTCTCGTGGCAAATCTGTTTTAATGAAGCGGCGAAAGCGGCACATGCAGAAGGGGCCGCCGGGAGAGGACAGCTGGGGGACGGGGCGTCTGCAGCCACGCGCGGGGTGTGGGGGGTGCTTTCGGCAGGCGGTCCCATCCTCCGGGGACGCGGGGGGCGTGGGGCCTGCCCGTCGGAGCCCCCTCAGGAGTACATGGTCAGCTGCAGCCACTCCTGGATGGACACCTGGATGCGGCCGTCGGCGTCCCGGTCCAGGGACTTGAAGGCCCGGAACATGGCGTCCAGGCGGACCAGGCAGCTGACGAAGCTGTTGAAGTCCATGCTGCCGTCCTCGTCGTCGGCGTAGCGCCGCACGATCATGCGGTGCAGCCCGTCGCTGAGCTGGAAGCCGGCGGCCTGCAGGGCGGCGCGCAGCTGGGCGGCCGGCAGGGCGCCCGCGCCGGGCCCGGCGTGCTGCCTGTACACGCACTGCCACTTGCGCAGGTTGCCCCACAGGTACTTGAACTCCTCGAAGCCCAGCTTCCCGTTGGTGTCGCTGTCCATCACCGACACGATGCTGCGGCAGGTGTCCAGGCTGAAGCCGTCCGTCTGCAGGTCCCGGTGCTTGGACAGCACCTTGTTGAGGATGTGCATGAGGTCGGTGGCCCCCACCTCCATGTCCGGGCCGGCCAGCTGGGCGAAGTGCTGCCGGAACCGCCTCACCTCCTCGCTCTCGCTGGCCTCCACCTGGGTGAAGTGCTGCTGGGTGGGAGGGGGCTCCGGGGTGTACTGGGCCGCCGCGGCCTCGCTGATGAGGTTCACGAGCCCACCGACGATCCCTCCGACAACCCCTCCTCCTCCTCCTGCTCCTCCTCCTCCTCGCCGCTGGCCTCCTCCTCCGAGAAGGCCTCCCAGGGCTTCCCCGAGGCCTCTGTCTGCGCCTTCCAGAAACGCCTTTGCGAGAAACATGCTTCCCGTGGAAGGAGAGGGACGAGGAGAGCCGGAACGGAGCCTGCAGGATGGAGCTCCCGGGTGGAAAAACTGGCTCGTCTGTCTGTCCCGGCTCCACGGCACCACGCCCCGCGGCCCACATGCGGCCCACATGCCAGGGCTCCCCTCCCACTGGAGCTGCCTGGATTCCACGAGGTCCTAGCACCTGCCATTTTTTAGGGAGCTCTTCTGATAAATATTCCTGATCTATGATAATAGACGGGTAATATGCTCATTAGACCGGATGTCCTTCCAGACGGACGAAGCCGGGGCTACGAGGGAAGCAAGGGTTCCGGGTGCCAGAGGGAAGCCGGTGCCGGCAGCAGGGGGATGGCAGGGCTAGGCTTGCACAAATTTTGTGCATCGGGCCTCTAGTATGTCTCATAAATACTCACAAGTGATCGTGTGTAGGATCATTCATCGGCTGCCTCCTGCACAGCCCCTACGGGGAACCGAGCCCATAACCTGGGCATGTATGTGCCCTGCACGGGAATCGAACCCTGCACGTCAACATCCCTGAGAAAAGAGAGTCTTACTGTCCTTGAGTCACTGACTTTCTGTCAGGAAAACCAGTGCCGAGAGAGCCCCGAGATCGATGGCACACAGACCAGTTGCAGACGTTACTGCTTCCAGTGTGCCCTTTCTGGCTCTTTTACCGAAAAAGTAGCCAGCCCCCGAAACACAGCTTTGTTTCCAGGGAGGATACGCGTGCACGGTGATGAGCATGGGCTGGGTCCGAGCAGGAGGCACCATGAGGTGGAGGGTAGAAGCGACAGAACAGGGCGGGACTAAGCTTGCGGGTAAGATTCCTTGCAAGAGGTCAGAGGCAGGCTGTCAAGCCGGCAACGGAGATACCACGCCCACGGAAACCCTGAGGACGGTCTGGCGGGTAAATACGACCCTGTCCACAGGCCTACACAGCCTCCTCGAGAACCGTGGCAGAGGAGGACAGAGGAAGCGATGACGCTGAGATGGGCATTGCAGGGCACTGTTACCGCTGTAAAAACGACTCTGAATACATGATGTATTGAGAGGACACTGTAGCCGAAACCGGTTTGGCTCAGTGGGTAGAGCGCTGGCCTGTAGACTGAAGGGTCCCAAGTTCGATTCTGGTCAAGGGCATGTACCTTGGTTGCGGGCACATCCCCAGTAGGAGGTGTGCAGGAGGCAGGTGGTTTCCTTTTTAATATATATATATATATATTTAAAAAAAAGAGAAGACACCATGTCCAACGATTGTTTCTGCCCTCAACTCTCATCCCCTGGGCATCTGACGGACCCCGCATCATTTCGGAATCCAGAGAGTTCAGTACACATGTAGGAGGATAAAGAAGCTAAACCAGACCTCAGGATGAAAAGGGTCTTTTCTCAAAGACATGGGACCTCTCCAACGGGGAGCAGCCCAAAGCGGTGACGAGGCCAGGCCTGGGGTCCTGGACGCCATCTTTCTCCGGGACCCCACCTGCTATCAAACACCCGAGCGTCCAGAAGAGCAGTTCAGGATGACAAAAGGAGCTCAGTACATAGCATGTTTGTTTTGTTTTTAGGACAAATGGAGACAAAGCTAGATGACGGTTTTGTAGGCTAGCCAGGAACGAAAGGGGATGTGGAGGGATATTCAGGTCTGTCCTCCCTCCCCAGAACACCTACCACAACTACATGAGACTTGGGAAAAGACTGAGGAGCCCTGGTTAGAGCATTGGCCTGTGGACCAAAAGCTCTCGGGTTCGATTCCCGGTCCAGGGCACATACCTTGCCTGCAGGTTCAAACCCTCTCACCCCGAGTTGGGTTGCGAGTGGAGAAACAATCAATCGATGTGTCTCTAACACATCGGTGTTTCTCCCTCTCTCCCCCTCCCCCATCCTTTCCACACTCTCTGAGAATCAATGAAAAAATCTCCTCACTCTTTGGGTGAGGATTAAAATAATAATAATAATAATAAACTTTTTAAAAAGATTAATTAAGGGAGGAAAACAAGAGGAGGAAACGGAGGGGAAGGTGGGAGAGAACACGGGAGGGGCTTACGGGAGCGCTGCACACAGCTGTAGCCACCGGGAGAGCAACAGGAACACCTCACCCTTTCTCTTTCCCGCCCTTCCTCTCCCTCTCCTCCACCCCCCTCTCTGAGCATTCAATTTGGCAAGATAAGCCACTGGGAGAGAAACAAACTAGGAAGCCACTGAACTTCCTCGTCGTCCCCATGGAACTGTTCCCAGCGAAATCGCTTGCAGGGACTGAGAAAACAAGCCCGGAGTGGAAGTGGGCACGGGGACAGGGCGGGGCGGCAGGGACAGGGCTCGGCTTCTCAACACAGAGTGACTCTGCACAGGCTCAGACGTGCAGGCCTGTCAGGAACAAAGAAAGAAGCCGAAACCGGTTTGGCTCAGTGGATAGAGCGTCGGCCTGCGGACTGAAGGGTCCCAGGTTCGATTCCGGTCAAGGAGATGTACCTTGGTTACGGGCACATCCCCAGTAGGGGGCGTGCAAGAGGCAGTTGATCAATATTTCTCTCTCATCAATGGTTCTATCTCTTTCCCTTCCTCTCTGTAAACGTTCAATAAAATATATATTAAAAAGAAGAAGAAGGAGGAGGAGGAGGAGGAGGAGGAGGAGAAGTCGAAACTAGTTTGGCTCAGTGGATAGAGCGTCGGCCTGTGGACTGGAGGGTCCCAGGTTCGATTCCGGTCAAGGGCATGTGCCTTGGTTGTAGGCTCATCCTCAGTAGGAGATGTGCGGGAGGCAGGTGATTTCTCTCTCACCGATGGTTCTAATTCTCTATCCCGCTCCCTTCCTCTCTGTAAAAAAATCAATTAAAAAAAATATATATATAAAGGAGAGAGAAGGACAGACAGAGACAGAGGATACAAAGGAAAGAAAAGACGGTCAGACCCATCAGCTAGTCACTCTCCGGAATTATTTTCTCTACCTTCCCGTGTGTTGGAGATCGAAGGACAAGTGCTACCCAGACCAGGTATCTCAAGTCAAGTCCCACCGTACAGAGAAGTGAAGAAAAAAATCACAGTCATAATTGACATGGGAGCCCCCTGACACAGAAATGTGATCCCCACCCTGGCTCCCGAGGCTCGCCGTCTCCTAACTCCCAGAGCCGGCTGGACTCTCCGGGTCAGAGGGCGTCCACCCGGCCAACGAGGGATTCCTTTAATCCCAGCTCACCCTCCCTTCCGCCTCCCAAGTCTTCCCCCACGTGGCAGCGCTATGGCAACAGTGGGGCTGGCGACAGGTGGCCTCCCTCATCCAAAGGCAGAACTGCTGTCCCAGCATCCCCGCCGCCGCCAGGGATGAACGAGTGACACCCTAAAGTAGGGGTGTCGAACTCAATCAGAGAAGGGGCCAAAATCTAAAATCCAGCCTAAATCGCGGGCCGAATGGTTTACTGAACAGTCATAAACTGTCATTGTGATGGAAACGCAGCGGAGTGCAGTGATGACAGCGCGGTGCGGGCCACACTGCAAGGCCTGGCGGGACGGATTTGGCCCGAGGGCCTTGTGTTTGACACATGTGCCCTAAAGAGAGGGCAACCTCTGTAGGCATGACGTTTCATTTTGATGAAAAAATCCTGGTGAGCACTAATTCTACACTTCCCTTTCAGGTCCTATTTCATGTCACTTCCCACTCCCCCGCCTCCTGTCCTTCTTGGTATGTCCCTGCCATCTTCCTTCCTGTCCTATTTATAGAAACTTTACTTAAAAGTCCTTGCCTGGTGTCTAGAGCCAAACGATAGAAACCTCTCAGGACTAGTCATAGCGTGAGTGTCAAGTTCCCGTTTCCCTAGCCTGCACAGTGAGGGCCAATGGTTTTCTTCTCCTTCTCCCTTAATCTTTTTTTTTAATGCATATTTTCACTTGATTTCAGAGAGGAAGGAAGAGGGAAAGAGAGATAGAAATATCAATGATGGCAGAGAATCATTGATCGGCTGCCTCCTGCACGCCCCCTACTGGGGATGGAGCCCACAACCCGGGCATGTGCCCTGACTGGGAATGGAACCGTGACCTCCTGGTTCATAGGTCGACACTCAACCACTGAGCCACGCCACCTGGCCTGGTCCTTTCCCCTAAACTAGGGGTGTCGAACTCAATCAGAGAAGGGGCCAAAATCTAAAATCCAGCCTAAATCGAGGGCCGAATGGTTTACTGAACAGTCATAAACTGTCATTGTGATGGAAACGCAGTGGAGTGCAGTGATGACAGCGCGGTGCGGGCCACATTGCAAGGCCTGGCGGGACGGATTTGGCCCGCGGGCCTTGTGTTTGACACATGTGCCCTAAACCTTCATCACACCGTAGAGCAGTGGCAGACAAGTCTATAGTGTGTGTGTGTGTGTGTGTGTGTGTGTGTGTGCGCCTAATGATGCACACTGACCACCAGGGGGCAGACGCTCGACGCAGGAGCAGAAACCAGGCATGGAAACATGGAACAGACGGATGAATCTCAGGAGGAAGTGGACAGGGAAAGGTGGGAAGAGATTAACCAAAAATCTTATATGCATGCTTGAGGCCCGGTGCACGGATCCCTCGGCCTGGCCTGTGGGGACTGGGGTGAAACCAGCTCTCGGACATCCCCCGAGGGATCCCAGATTGCGGGAGGGTGCAGGCCAGGCCGAGGGACCCTAGCGGAATATAAAATGTAATGGAGATTGGACATTTCACGAACAAGGAAAGATTGCTTGTGTGACATAAGCAAGACCCATAGAAGGAGGCAGCCTGACTTCATGATGTTAAAGAGTAGTTCACCTATGACATCACCAAGCACAGTCATTAGGAAGCTTAGGGGGCCCCCGGGGAAAGAAGACTAAAAGCTCCATCCTGGTTTCTGGCAGCCATCTATAATTTATTCGCAAAATGCCGTTTCCCCCAGTGGTTGCTAGAGAACTGGAACAGACCAGTTAAGATGGACTGAGCCAGTTAAGTCTATTTCGCCTTCTGATTGCAACTAGTAACTGATCAAAATGCAAAAGGCAACCACCTCTGGGCACAGTGCCACAGCAGGCGGCGTGGTGAGGAAAGTCAAGAGGAGATGAACCATCAGGAAGGCACTGAAATCATGGACCTCGCTAATGAGCTGCTGAAAGAAAAGAACTAACGGCTCAGGAATCTTTATGCAACAAAAACATTCTTCAGGGATGAATGCAAAAATCAAGTCCTTCTCAGACAAGAGAAAATGAAGAGATCACAATCCTCAGTATTTACCCGAATGAAATGCAAAACCCATGTTTGCACAGAAACTTATGCCTGAATGCTTAGCGCAATGGCATTCGTCATGGCCCCAAACTGGAAACAAATCAAATGTTCGTCAGCTGAGAAACGGGTAACCACACGTGGTGCGTCCATACTCCACACCACGGAATACTGATCGGCAATAAAAGGAAACAGATGGTTGACACATGCACCAACCTGACTGAATCTCAAATGCATTAGGCTAAGAGAGAGAAGCCAGACTCGAAAGGGTAGATTCTGTGTTGTCAGGGGTTAAAGGTCAGGATAGGGCTTGGCTACAAGGTATTATTTTTGTGACTATTGTGTATCTTGACCGTGCTGGTATTACATGCCTCAATGCACCGGTTAGGACTCATACAGCCTTAACCCAAAGAATGAATGTTATGTACTGAAAAGAAATGAAAAAATACAGAGAACTTGATACACTTTTCTAAGGAAACTTTTTGACAATTCAGGTGTCTAACTTCATGTACTTACATATTCATAAGCAGAAAACCGTGTCCCCAATATGATGACAAATGGCCAAGCATTCATTGAAACCTCTGTTATCAAATGTTATTTAGAAAATAAATTCAATTTGATTTTCACACATTTTTTTGGGAGGGAAATACAGAAACCTTCAGAATACAATAGCACCACCGACCGGGTCATCGACGTGTGAGTAGTGGTAGCGATTTTAAAATTCTTGCCAGTTACAAAAACCTTCCCAACGCTATACGACCAACATGATTATGGGATCACGGTATTGATACCTGGCCTGGTGTTTCAAATACACAGGCACCACCATCACGGCTACAAAACACACATGTGGACTGAAAGGTCCCGGGTTCGATTCCGGTCAAGGGTACATACCTTGGTTGCGGGCACATCCCCAGGAGGGAGTGTGCAGGAGGCAGCTGATCGATGTTTCTCTCTCATCAATGTTTCTAACTTTATATCCCTCTCCCTTCCTCTCTATTAAAAAAAATCAATAAAATATATTTTAAAACAAATAAAAATAAATTAATTAAAAAAACAAAACTCATACATGTACAGGTATTCTTATGATTGGGATTTAGGCGAGAAAACGAAACCATGCAATTAACCCTGGGGCTCAGCCCCGCCGGGGCGAACCCTGACCTGTGCGCCCGCACGGGAGGGACGGCGTCCCACTTACCCTGTCGAAGAGCGCGAACAGCTGTCTCAGCACGTCCGACACGGGCAGCTTCAGATACTCGGCAAACTCCTCGATGCCGATCCTCCCTCCTTTGGAGGAGCTGGCGATGGCCGCGTACTCATCCAGGTGCTTCCGGATGCCGTCCCAATCCAGTCTGAGGGAGAATCGGAAGGCGTGTTTCCACATGGCTCACACTGGATCGTGCGAGCACGAAGGGGCGTTTGGACCTTTTTAGAAAAAAAAATGACGTGCCCGAAGAAAAAGGTAGGTCTGAGGGGTAAACAGGCTAGCGATGGTCAGAATTGCTACTCTACGCGTCGGTTCTTATTCCGAAAGGGACATTCTGGCCAGCCCAGGCCCATATCATCGCCTGACGCCGTCCTCTTGGGACAGAGGCATCAGGACGGACTGAACCCTCAACCACTCAGCCTTTCTGGAGTCTGGAGGCAGCAGTACCCACACCACACGTCTCCTGTGACCAGCGCATACAGTCCTGAGTTAACTGTTTTTTGAAAAACACAAAAATGGGTGAATTAAATGGGAGCCGGCCAGCGTGGCTCAGTGGATGAGCATCGACCCATGAGCCAGGAGGTCACGGTTGGATTCCCGGTCAGGGCACATGCCAGGCCGTGGGCTCGATCGCCAGCGTGGGGCGTGCAGCAGGCAGACACTCAATGATTCTCTCTCATCATTGATGTTTCCATCTCTTTCTCCCTCTGCCTTCCTCTTTCCCAAACCAATAAAAATATACTAAAAAACAAGAAACAAACAAACAAAAAAAACGAAAGGGGAGATAAATGCATAAGCTTGGTTTCCCTAACAAACACGAGAGCTGAGTCCTGGCAGGTTGGATGGTTGAGTGGCGTCCCATGCACCAAAGCCCTCTAGTTCGATTCCCGGTCAGGGCACAGATCCAGGTTGTGGGCTCGATCCTGAGTGGGGGGTGTGCAGGAGGCAGCTGATCGATGTTTCTCTCTCTCTCTCTCTCTCTCTCTCTCTCTCTCTCTCTCTCTCTCTCTCAAATCAATAAAACATGCTAAAAACACAAAAAGACAAGCACCAGACCTGAGCCTTCATAAAACCAGAGACAAGAAACACACAGGAATTCAGATCTCTTCTGGACACTGTTACGAAAAACGTCGTCACTTTAAAACGCCCTTACTTCAGTTTCCGGCTGATCTTGGTAAATTCCACCAGCCCGGCTTCCATCGGCAGGGTGAGCTGCCCGGCCGAGATCATCAGTCGGCAGTCCTCATAGGTGTGGTCGGTGACGGGGATGCCCAGAGCCCTGAAAACGGCCAAAGGCAGAGTTTTCAATCAGGTAACGACGGCCCGTTAGGCCCGAATGGGCCAACCAACAGCGGTGAGTGGGGAAGTAATCCCAGCTTTTTAAACAGTAGCTTTGGCTTCTTATGGCCAAAGAGGCGTGTGTCTCTCCTTGTTCAGATTTACTAGGGCCCCGAGGTCAAGGTCCTCGGCAATCTTACGTCTGCATGCGTCTGCCAGCAGTCCGCGCTGGCTTTGTGATTCAACTACGATAACAATGAAACGGTTCATTTCCATCTCATGGAAAGTGGTCATTTTATGGAAAGCACATCATTTGACTTCCCGAAGTTAATTGGGGGGAGAGGGGGAGGATGTTAGGAAGAAAACACCCAAATCCTTAAAACTATGTTAAATGTCATTTACCAATTCTGTTCAAACTATCGACTGGTGATAATCACATATGGACATACTCACTCTGCCATCAAATTCCGGACGCGACTAGCATAAAGGACAGGATCTCTTTTTTCTTCGTCACTCGGCGTTTGAACAGGCATAAACTGAAAGATAAACACACCTTTTTATAACAACGGGCAAGGCTCCGGCAGCAAATGTCAACGATATCCTATATGATAAAAGCCTAACGGGCAAGTTGACCGAACGACGGAACAATCCACAGAATGACTGGTCACTATGACGCGCTCTGACCACCAGGGGGCAGATGCTTAACACAGGAGCTGCCCCCAGCCCACAGGACCCCGGCTGGCCAAGGCGGGTACCAGCAGTGGCCCCCCAATCACCCCACTGGTTGCCCCACAGATCGGCCCTGATAGCTGGCCAGATCTAGGGATTCCACCCATACATGAATCTCGTGCACTGGGCCTCTAGTTCATGGATATAAGTTACCTGTCATCCTATGAACCCCGCCTTTGGAGCATATCGTTAACAGGACGTGGTGGCAGGAACCCAGAGCTTGGATCAGGAGCTCTGGGTCTCCCTGTGTATGAATCAGCACCTCTTTCACCTTTTCTGAACGGTCTCCTCGATCCTGTAAGGCAGGCTCTGATCGCCTGCTTTTTTGGCCAGGGTGAGGATACAATGAGCCTGTGTCTGGAATTCTGGGAGACGGAGAGCTGTAGCTACAAAGATCTTTTCCTCAGACCCGCATCTCCTACCAGTCCCTCCCCTTGTGGGAGAAGGTTATGATGATGACTTTTGTCTTTTATGGTTTATCTTCTCCATCCATTCCCGCTTTGGGCCATATTTTCATCAATTGATGGAACTTCATGCTTTGTCATTTCATCTGCTTTTTTAAAAAAAATCCTTAGTATTGGCTTTCTAGCATTTCCTTAACACCCTGTTTTTGCTTTATGGCCATTTAAATGGGCCTTTTTCTATACCGGACCTTCTGGAATGCCTCATTGGTGCCATCCTCGTTTTTATGAATAGCATTCTAACGTTAGCAAGGTTTTGGTGCTGTATTTAAGTCACAACCTATGTTTTGAGCACCTACTATACATCAGGCAAGATCAATAGGGCCCTATTCGAGTTCTAAAGGAAACAGAAGTTTTTATAGGCGAGGCCGACACCGCGTATGCTCAGTATCATGACCCTGACCCCAATTAGACCCCATAAGTGAATGAAAAGCTTCCTTCACTTATGGAAAGTAAAACGGGTCGCAAGGCCAGGATTCAGCCCAAGGTCGGTCAGATCCTAAGACCCTTGTTTTCCCCACGAAACCATCTTTCCTAGAGTAGGAGGGTGAGAGAGAGGAAATGGTGATCTTGGCCGGGAGTGGGCAGGGAAAGGCAGCCAAACAGGATTCACAGAGAGCTGACTGATGGTTGACCTTGGCTTTTGAAAGATAAACATGATTCCACCCCCAGTGAACCGGGTACCGTGCGAAGTGCTTTAAGTGCAGTATTTCTTTTCAACCGAGCCTCCCAATGTTAGCCATAAGGAACTGGGCTCCACAAAGATCAGATGATGGACCCAAGATTCCATGGCTCACTTCCATGCAGTAAACATGCTTAGGCACCTACCACATACTAGGCCACACACTAAGCCCTGAAGACGTGGCTACCTCCAGGAGCCCTCCATGTCCAGGGGTAGAAACGTACGACCATGAGCTAAGCCCATCCATTAAGCACCTACCATGTGCTGAGAACTTTCTATTGGTGTCTTTATGCCATGAACTCTCTTAACAATTTCTTGAGGCGCGCCCTACTGTTCCCATCAGAGAGAAGGATTGGCCAGAAGAGGTTAAACAGTGGAGCTAAAGCCACACACATGTGCCAGGGGAATAAAAAGAAAGATTCGTGTAACGAACGCCTCTTCTGGACTCACGCAGGCGCGTCTGCCCATCTTGTGAGTCATGATGAGACGCCTGTGGGCCATGGGGGCTCGGAGATGGAGCCTGAGCAAGAGAGGGACATGAGCAGGTCCGAGTTTCTGAGCAGGGCCTTTGTGGGAAGGGAGTGGTAAGCCGAAGAGGAAGCAGCTAAGGGTGGAGGGAACCCCATGCCTCCACCTGCGAGAGATGTGAGACCACGGGCAGAGGGAGTGGGGTGCTGAGCACTGCTTGGGTGCGAGGGGAGTGTCTCAGAGAAGTGGGCAGGAAGGACAGGATCATCTGCTACAGGTCATTTGACTTGGCTCATTCATTCTATTAACACCTCCGAGGGGCAGAAATAGCCCCGTGGCCTTGGCTCTGCTGGGGAATCCTGTGGGCCTCGCGGGCTTCCATCCCCTCCCCTGTAGAGGGAAAGGTCTGACTGCAGGATTGCCAACATCCTTTCCAACCAGACTCCTCTGCCTGGCTTCCTGTTCCGTATCCAGTGATTCCTTAAGATGGAAAAACACACTGAGCCACCAGAGGTCCCCACATCACTTATATATCCAGAGCACCAACGTCTGCAAATTAGTTTTTCTAAAAATTCCCTTCAGCCTGTTCCGGTAAAAATGGCTAATATTTGCTTGGGATGCAATCCAAGGAAGAAAACAGTGCTTCACAATGAACGTTCCTAAAGCCTCTAACAAAACAGTGAAATACTGTGAAGTTTTATGTCGCCCTATAATTCTTTGTTTTGTGTTGTTTCTTTTAAACCAAAGGATCATCTACATAGCATACATTTGACCTGTAGCATATACTGAAATCCAAAAAAAAAACAAGATAAATTGCAGCTTCGCTGTTCACCACACACAATACAGTGAGCTATGGCGCTGGTTCTCTGATAGTATTTTCCATAAAACGAGTGTTAGTAACTCTCATAGTGAGTAGCATTCTATTCTAAAGGAGAGAAAAAAAAAATCCACTGAGCGCCAAAAATAACTAAAAGCCTAGATGTGACCCTCCTGGGCCCCCGGCCTCCTGAGAAGCAGCAATTCAATGGGAATTCTAGCAAAAAGTCACGTCTCCCGGGGTAGACCTGCCCTCGAGCTCACGTTTCCATTCTGCACTAGGCTCACAGCGTGACCATCCCCTCTCCTCGGGAAGGACATACCAAAAAGGCGGTTTGTTACCCATCGCTGTCCCCTGAGACACGTCTAAGTCCCCCTCTCGGCTTCCTGATCCCGTCTCCCTGTGGCCTTCTCCTTCTCTCGTCCCCTCCCCGTGGCCACACCGATGGCCCATCTGCCCTCTTCACCTCACCGCCTCTCTGCCTGGCCGCAGAGATTTCCTGCTCTATTTCCGCCGCGGACACGAACCTGGGACTCCATCTCCTCCTCCCACAAGCTCTCCAGCCAGTTTCCCCTCGTGGCCTAGGAGTGTTTGCTTCCCCGCAACCGGGTCCTGCCTGGACCACGAGCGCCTCGCGGTCACCCTCAGGCCCTGCTCACCCCTCTTTCTCTGCCCCCGCGGCAGCATCTGTCTGCCTGTCGACCCTGGCCTTGGGGAGTCAGACACGTCCACGTGCCACAGCCACGGTGCCAATTACAAAACCTTGGTCACCTGTCTCCTGACCCCTCCGTCTGTCTCACTCCTGCAGAGACCCTCCGAGGGAGGCTAAAGAAAAACCTTATGCCTGGCAGGTGTGGCTCAGTGGTTGGGCGTCAACCCATGAACCAGGAGGTCACGGTTCGATTCCCCATCAGGGCACACGCCAGGGTTGCTGGCTCCCCCCCACGTAGGGGGCGTGCAGGGGCAGGCGATCCATGCTGCTCTCATCGTTGATGTTTCTGTCCCTCTCCCCCTCTCTCTTCCTGTCTCTGAAATCAATAAAAACATATTTTTAAAAACCTTATGGGGTGAAGCTACGATAAATCCATGCCAACTTCCACGGGGTCCCCGTGGCTGCTTGAAAACCCCGTTCCTTTCCCAAGTGGCCATACGGCCTCCGAGTAGAGAAGGAGCTCCCGGTCTGTCTTCCTTCTGCTGAAGACCTGTCTCCCTTTGGCTCTGGAGCTGGGCCAGGGCATGTCGTCCCGGCCCGAGTCTATTTTCTCCGCGTCTCCGTGACGGGCGAGGATCGGGTTCCGGAGCTTGGACGGCATGTCCCTGCCGCTGCCCGAAGCCCCTGCCCGGCCCGATCTGCTCTGCTGCCCTCAGACCTGGCCCGACGCTGGCTTTGCTTCTCGGGTTGCAAGTCCATGTTTCATCGCGAAGGCATTTCACTTGCCACTTCTGAGGGACGGCTGTGAAGGCCACCCCAACACAGGCCCCTTGGGCGTGTGGATTCCCTGGGGCCGAGGCCACTGGAGAAGCAGCACTTACAGGGGCGAGGCTTCCTCTGTAACCCCCCCACCCCGTCTGCCTGAAGACAGGCCCCCCAATAAGAAGCCGACTGTGATACACCTGCTCCTGCAAAGACTCATCGGACAGGGCGCCTGGCCCCCATCGGAGGAGAGTAGCCTAGAGGCAGGTGTCACTCCCAGGCCGACGCCATCACACACTCTCTCTCTCATCTATGCTTCCGAGGGCCCATCTGCCTTTCCTAAAAGTCATCTGCTCTCCCCTGCATGGCCTGCATCCTCCCTCCCCTGCGTCTATTCATTTTTAAAAAATATACTTTATTGATTTTTTTACGGAGAGGAAGGGAGAGGGATAGAGAGTTAGAAACATCGATGAGAGAGAAACATCGATCAGCTGCCTCCTGCACACTCTCTACTGGGGATGTGCCTGAAACCAAGGTACATGCCCTTGACCGGAATCGAACCTGGGACCTTTCCATCCGCAGGCCGATGCTCTATCCACTGAGCAACACCGGCTAGGTCCCCTTCGTCTATTCAGGTGGAAGATGAGCTCTCAAAAATCATATCCACCCCCCTCCCCGCTGAAACCAGTTTGGCCTCTCCGGACTGGCAGCCGTCCTCCTCTGCACACTCGGTCCTCACAGAACCGGTTCCCTCGCTGCTCCTGGCCGCACCCGCACATTCCTCTCTCCTAAGCTGATGATTCGAGGAGGAGAGAGATGGATGAAGGACGATGTCACACAAGCGCATCCTTTCCAAGGAGCGGAAAATGCCCTTCGCCGGGTCCGTCTTCACCAAAGGGCGGTGCTGGTTCGTCCACGGTTCTTCCCTCAAGGCTTCCAGAGGAGAGAAGGCACCACGAGGGAGGCACCTGCGAACAATCCTTCTGCTTCCTTTTAGCAAGAGCGGAGCGAGCTGCGTGCTCAGGGGAACGAGGGTGAATGCTCACTGAGCCCCAGCCGTGTGCCAGCACACGCGTCACCCTCATTACACCCCAACGGCCCTGTGACATGCGTGTTCCTCCCATGTCACCGGTGAGAGCTCAGCCGGAGAGAGGGTGAAGTCATCTGCTCGGGCACATCCTGGTGGCACGTAGTGGCAATCAAATGAAACCAGGCAGCCTCGTGGCTCCTGGGCTGATGCTCAACCACTGAGCCACACGGGCTCGGCTAACGTCCTGACTTAGGTTTACCCGATTGCTAGTGAAGGAGTTCTAAAGACGCGTGTCAGAAATACTAGGTAGGATCCCCGACCATTTTAAAGGACAAGGAGAGAGAGGAGCGTGCCTCTGGACGGCCAAGACAACCGGAACAGGCACGGCCAGAGGAGCCGAGACTCCTAACGCAGCTGCGTGTGGGGCGGCGCCAGCTGGCACCTCCGAGGCCGGGTGGGGGTGTCCGGTTACAGCCAGACTCTGGGGAATAAAAATACCCAGCCCTATGGTTGTTAGGGGCCCCCTGGGTGGAAGGTAGCATCGCAGACCTGAAGCACAGATCATTCAAATGAGAATTCTAAGTCGGGAGTCCCAGGCTCCCGTCTGTGCCTGGCACCCCAATCCTCACACACCGAATCCCTGCTGACGCAGGCGTTGCTAATGGTCAAAAGCCATCTTATTGGTGAAGTTATTAGATAAAGAATATATTTTCTTGCCGAGGCCGGTTTGGCTCAGTGGTAGAGCGTCAGTCTGCGGACTGAAAGGTCCCGGGTTCGATTCCAGTCAAGGGCATGTACATTGGTTGCGGGCACATCCCCGGTAGGGGGTGTGCAAGAGGCAGCTGGTCGATGTTTCTCTCTCATCGACATTTCTAGCTCTCTATCCCTCTCTCCTCCTCTCTGTAAAATATCAATAAAATATATTTAAAAAAAAAAGTTTAAAAAATATATATATATTTTCTTTCTTTCTTTTCTTTTCTTTTCTTTTTTTTTTTTTTTGCTAGAAAATATTGTCCAAACAGGTTAAACAGGTCTGAGAACCGGCTGGAGAATGCAAATACTGTAACTCAGAGAGAGAGAGGAAGGAGGGAGAGAGGAAAAGGGGGAAAGAAAAAGGAAAGGAAGGAGCAGAAAGGAAAAAGGGAGAAAGAAAAAAAGAGCGAGAAAGGAAGAGAGAGAGGAAGGAAGGAAGAAAGAAGGAAGGAGGGAAGGAAGGAAAGGAGGAAAGGAGAAAGGGAGGAAGAAAGGAGGGAGAGAAGGAAGGAAGGAAGAGAGAGAAAGGCAAAGAGAAAGGCAAAGAGAGAGAAAGCCAGACACGACACAGGAAGGAAATGTGTAATCGTGGTCAGGGCAATAGAATGAGAATTTGCATACCTCTGTTGTAACACAGTTTGACCACTGACACATGTGCTCTCTCTATATATTTTTAAAAAGCAGTTCTACATGCATTTCCACGTCTGTTGCTGGTTCTGCTGGAGGTACAGGAGAGATAAGTAGGTCTATATCTGACCCTCTCTCCACAGACTACCCAAAAGCACCCGTAAAACCAAGCAGATTCTGAATTCCGGCGTCCATCCTGTCTCACTCTGAGACTAAGAATTCTTCTGGGAACAACCTGGAGTCTACAAAGTGTGGTCAGGTTTTCAGGATGATCTAATGACGCCCCCACTCCCGGCTGCCGCTGCAGCTCCAGCGCACAGACCGTCTGTCCTGTGACTGACGGTGCGGGCTGCCTCCCGGATAGGGCGGCCTCGGGCTCCCCTGAGGCTCCGACCCTCTCCCACCACCCAGACTCCCGAGCCCACTACTCTTCAAGGAGCTGTGGGGCTCTGCCTCTGTGGCTCCTTCGGCCGGGACGTGAAGGGTGAGCATTCCTCTGGGCAGAGGATGGCGATGACAGGAACGCAGACGTAGAAATGGGTAGTGCGAGTCTGGCCAGCCAGACCGGTTACACCTCGGAGGTTCCCAGAAGTGACAGATGTTTCCTGATCCAACTCTAAGGGCTAGACCTAATCGCCTGGGCTTAGCTACACCATTTGTACACAGGGCTCATCGGAAAGATGGTGGGTTTAACTCCTGGCCCTTGCATATCCGGTCTCTGCAGACAAGGAGTCCACACTAATAAAAGGGTAATATGCTTATTAGACTGGGAGACCTTCCATACATCCTTCCAGACAAAGCCATGGTGCCAGGGCAGAGCAGGAGGCAGTTAAGGGCGGTCAGGCCAGGAGGGGAGGGGAGTTGGGGGTGATCAGGCCAGCAAGAAGGGGGTTTAGGAGTGAGCAGGCTGGCAGGGATGGCAGTTGGGGAAAATCAGGCCAGTAAGGGGGGGGGGGGCAGTTGAGGGCAATCAGGCTGGCAGTTGGGGGCAAGTAGGCCAATGGAGGGGGTCAGTTGAGGGCGATCAGGCTGGCAAGGGGGGATCGAGCCTAAACCAGCAGTCGGACATCCCCCAAGTGTCCCAGATTGAAGAGGGTGCAGGCTGGGCTGAGGGACATCACCCCGTGCACGAATTTCATGCACTGGACCACTAGCTCTATATAATGAAAACCTAATATGCAAATAGACCAAATGACAGGACGATTGGTCGCTATGATGCACACTGACCACCGGGGGCAGATGCTCAATGCAGGAGCTGACCCCAGACTGCAGGCCCCAGGCCAGTCAAAGAGAGTGCCAGCAGGGGGCCCCCCTGATCGCCCTGCTGGTCACCCCACAAATTGGTACTGATCGCCAGCCAGGTCTAGGCACCCTACCTGTGCACAAATTTCGTGCACCGAGCCTCTAGTTCAAAATAAAAGGAAAGGCCAAATCTCAAGCTCCACAGCCACGTTTTGAATGACTTACCTCAACTTCCACCCTTGTGAAGGGCTGGCAGAAGGTGAGCACACACAGCTGAAAGCTGAAGAGGAAGAAGAGAAGTTCCCTTTACACGGTGAGACAAGGATCGCCTACTATTACCCAACAACCCGCCCTGCACACAGAGCACTCAGGCCAAACGCCGTACATAGTCTGGGTTTATAAATGCTGCATGGATGGAAAAGCTTTCCCTTCTTTGACCTTCACATCTCCCTGAACAACAACAACAAAAAATCATATGGACAGAACAGTGAACTCAAACTCACCAGCTCCTTGAGGAACTCAACGTGTGAGGCTCCCAGGATGGCCCACGCTGGGAAACAGAAATACACTCTCCACCCAATTTTTAGTCTTTTTCTAAAATGCTCTCGTACTGATTGTCCCTCCTGAGTTTCCGTCAAAAAGCTGAACCCTAGTTCCTCACAGCCAGCAGCGCCGTGCAAGTTTTACACTAGCCAAAGGAGGACACAGATTTCCTGAAGGGCGGGCAGGAACATCGTGTCTTCGATGCCCTTTGCCATTTACGCCCTTTATTCTGGATGCCCTTGACCTTGCTTCAAGGACCGCAGTGTGAGAGGGACACACCTCTCTGACACGTTGATCAACAGGAACAGGTGCGGCCGGTTCACCTGTTACGATTTCTGACTTAAATGTATTATTTTGCCGAAACCAGTTTGGCTCAGTGGATAGAGCGTTGGCTGCGGACTGAAGGGTCCCAGGTTCGATTCCGGTCAAGGGCATGTACATTGGTTGCCCTACCGGGGATGTGCAGGAGGCGGTTGATCGATGTCTCTCTCTCATCGATGTTTCTAGCTCTCTATCCCTCTCCCTTCCTCTCTTTAAAAAAATCATTAATATATATATATTTTTTTTTAATGTATTATTTCAAAGCAGCTCACGGGCACAAACTGGAGAGAGAAGGTGTAGCAGTATCTGACATCCAGAATTCGTGGGAACTGTCTTAACAGGTCAGTCTCAGGGGGAGGCCATAAGATCCTTGGGGAAAGCAAATGATTTCCTTTTCAGTATTTCCCAGGGGCTGCCACCTGTCCACCAACAAGGGTACTTGAATTCTGTGCACAACAGTATCCGAGGCCTGATAGGGAAAACCCCTGGCAGAGCACGTTTCTCACCGAAACATCAACAGGCCGCGGACGGACGGAGACTCTGCAGGTTCCGTCCTAGGTAAAGGCCCGTTTCACTTCGGCTTAAGAGGCAAACGGTGTTTCTCGCCTCTCTGAGGAGTTTTTAGAAAGTGCTGAGCCCTACGCTTCTCACCTCCGGAACGAAGCTGTAAGCTTGGCTACTCTTTTCCCAGCTCACACTGTAGGCCACAGGCCTGCCTGACCTCTGGGCCGCTGACGCCAAACTATATATAGTAAAATAGCAATCAAGATGTTAGATAGCGCTGAATCGGCAATGGAAAGGGAACCGCAGAATGAAAGCTATGTAAGATGCAAACTAGGTTGCTGGGGTGTTGGCAAGAGGCGGTGGGTAAGCCCCGAAGACCCATTAGAATGTGACAAGGCAGGGACTGTGTACATGTGCACCACGAGGCTCATGGGCAAGAGAGGGGTGCTGTCTACAGAGACGGGTCAGCTACCAGATGTAAGGATCTGATGAGAAATCTTTACTTTCAGAACAAGTCTTTAAAAAAAAAAAATCTTTCTTCTTCTTCACTAGCATGAGATGTATGTCAATAATAGAGGGGAGCGACTTACAACGTATATCCTTGCCACGTCCACGTCACCGTGTCCTACAATGAAAGAGAATTGAAGCTGTTCGTTCAGAGATTACCAAAGGGAATCAGAAACCTCATTCCCATACTGGTAGGCATGGGCTTTCTAACTGAAAAGCGTCATGTTGGAAAAGTAAAGCCAGAACGTTCTTATTGTTAAACAACGGTGGATGGAGCGCTTTTAAAAAATATCATGCATGCTTAGCTATTTTCCACTGAATAGGAACTTATCTGGACAATGAATTTGCTTACAGAATCCCCCCAAAAAATCAGTTTTCCTAAAGAGAGAGAGTGGGTAATCTGAGAGAAAAGTTTAAAGAAATGCGAAGTGCCCTAGCCGGTTTGGCTCAATGGATAGAGCATCGGCCTGTGGACTGAAGGGTCCCGGGTTCGATTCCGGTCAAGAGCATATGCCAGGGCTGTGGGCTCGATCCCCAGTAGGAGGCGTGCAGGAGGCAGCCAATCAATGATTCTTTGTCATCACTGATGTTTCTCTCTCTCTTTCCCTCTCCCTTCCTCTCTAAAATCAATAAAATATATTTAAAACACACACACACACACACACACACACAAAAAAAAAAAAAAAAAAAAAAAAAAAAAACAAGGGGAATGAGACTTCCCCTCTGCTCCCACCACTCCTCTCTCCAGACCGTTATTCAAATGGTCAGAAGGGGCCCTGGGGCATCTGTGCTGTCAGGATGTCCGAAAGTCTCCGCCCAGGGAAACGGGGTGCTTACCAGCTTGTTGGGGTACCGGAGGAGGATGGGCTGCACGGGCACTCCTGGGATGAAGGCGCCTAGGAGCAGGATGGAATCTGATTACACGGGCTTTGTGTGCGTGCAGGTCTCACAGCAGAGAAGATGAGTAGGAAATGGCATACAGAAGCAGATGCTTTCAGAGCACACATAAGAGGATACTTGCAAAATGTTGGTAAATCCCTCGTGTTTGCCAAAACTCGAGAGTTTGAAAACCCAGAATTATGCAAGCAAAGTATGAAACGTTGGGTCTGTCCCTTAAAATATTCCCTTACTGACATCCCCATGGGCTTTCATTTCCCAAATACCTATTACTCAGCAGGATTCTCTTTCCCAAAGCCATGGCAAAAATCAAGACAAAGGGGAAGTAAGAGAATCTACTGTAGATGACACCAAATGCTTGAAGCCAGAACTACCGCAGTGGACAAAAGTGGGTTTTTAACTTCGGCTATGAGCATTCTGGCAGCCAATACAGAAACACTTTAAAGTATTACCAAGTGCCCTGACCGGTTTGGTAGTGGATAGAGCGTCAGCCTGTGGACTGAAGGACTCCAGGTTCGATTCCGGTCAAGGGCATGTATATTGGTTGCGGGCAGATCCCCAGTAGGGGATGTGCAGGAGGCAGCTGATCGATGTTTCTCTCTCATCGATGTTTCTAACTCTCTATCCCTCTCTCTCCCTCTCTGTAAAAAATAAATAAAACATATTTTAAAAAAATAAAGTATTACCAAGTGCTGTAAAATTACACATTACTATCAAACTCATGGCTTGGTAATATTAAAAAATTAAACAAGCCTTAGAAGGCATGATAATGATCATCGAAATAGGTTTCCACTTGATGACACAGGACCCTGGGTGCCTGTGACCACGTCCCTGGAGAAAAAGGAAAATCCACCGGTAGGTTCTGCTCAAACACACACACACACACACACATGTTCTCTCTCTCTCTTTCTCTCCAAGGAAGAAGCAGTTCTGATACCAAAAGAGAAAGTAAAGAAGTGCATTCTGTGGCTTCACACCATTAAGACATTTTTGCCGGAAAAGAAGCAACGCTCAGAGCAAACCAACGCGTTACGTGGTGCATTACGATAAAATCATTCGAGAAATCGCCCATACGACTTTGCCACAATACATAATTTAATTGATCTCACCTGGTTTAAAAGTAATCAAACAGGAGCGATTAGTACAAGTACCTTCTGGGAAAACTAGTATCTTGAAAGAAAAGGAATAGATTTAATATTTCAGTCTAATGAATCGATTAGCTCATTATTCACTTTCTCATTATCACACAGATAGCTGCCAATTCTTACAAGACATAGACGAGACCCAAGGCTCACCCTTGATTCTAATGAAAGCCAGAATCAGATGACAGGCATTTGCTTTTCCTTCACATGAAGGGTAGTCTGACCAATAAGGTAATTAGAAAATAGATTAAAGCTTTGAATAGAATATACACTTATATCCTGATGGTAATGTAGGATCCTAACAGATTTAGACCTAAGTCATGGTCAAGGGCACGTGTAGGCAATATTACATTCTTTCTGCAGCAGCTCTACACCCTCAACCACCTCACTTCCTACTTCTTTGTTTCAGTTCTCCCATTGAATGATATCACTCCCAGCTAAAGGCCCGGAGGGAAAAGGAGGAGCGAGTTGTTTACAATATGCTTTGTCCTTCCTTGAATTTGTGGACTTAGGAAACACAACTTTATATCTCTCTGTGGAAGTGATTTTAGCTGTGAGCACACTTCCTTGTGTTTTCCGTGTGAAAGACACTCAGCAGAGTCAGTTTCCCCATTCACTCATTCTCTGAGGCATTTATTGTAGAAATGAGCAAGGAGTTAAATCGTCAAGCACATAAAACAACACAGAAAATTCCTGCTCCCCCTGTAGCTAGTAATAAGTATTTTATAATAATAATTAGGGAGAGAAACGTCATTAGGCTACATCACCACTATAAAAGGTGGCTTGTAAAATTGAAATGATGAGTAGGTGCCATTCCACCCTCCAATTTAAAAAAAAAAACTGGATTCCGATGACAATGAGACCCAAATAGCAACTGTGATTCCTCCAGCGGTCATTCTCTAGCTGCCCTGTTAACAATGAATCACGAAGTCTCAGAGTTGGAGGGGGCATTAAAAGTCAACTAGCATTTCCAATGCTTGAACTCTTTCTATAATATCCCCCCCGCACATGGTTTCTGATGATTCTACCTCTGGACAGTAAGTCCCTCAAGTTGAGCAAAATGAGTGAAAATCTACCTGTGTGTTAACTTTCACCTACCAGACCTAGATCTATTCTTTGGATCCAAAGAGAAAAAAATGACATCCTTATTCCAAATGCCAGTTTTCCCCATTCACTCTTATTAAATCGCTAGAGGCCCAGTGCACAGATTCGTGCACTGGTGAGGTCCCTCAGCCTGGCAGGCCATTAGGGCCTATGGGGGCCATCTTGCCCAATCCATATTGAGAAGATTGGGGCCAGCCGGCCAGGGTGGAGGGACCACAGGAGGTTGGCCTGCTGCGTGAGGTTGGCTATGGGAGAACACTGGCCACCAGGGAGCAGCTCCTGCGTTGAACATCTGCCCCCTGGTGGTCAGTGTGCGTCATAGCGACTAGTCAACTGGTCGTTAGGTCGTAACAGTCGCTTAGGCTTTTATATATATAGTTTCCTCACATGCTTTGGTTTCTACAGCCTCCCAGTGGGCCCCGCTCTTCTGGGTACTCTAACATCTACACATCATAAGGGATGGCCAGATCACTGCAGAGCCATGAGTTCTGCTAGCGATCGGCTGCTTTCACCTGGGCAACAGTACAGAAATACTTACCAGCATCACCCATGGGGCCCTCTTTATCCCATCAGTGCTGCCCCTCCCTCACCTTCAAAAGGCATTCATTCCAGGGGAAGGGGGGTGATGAGACTGTCAAGTGTGAAAAGCTTCTACAGGTGATTCTGACACGCACCCCCCCACACACCCCCGAACTGAAAATCTCTATCCCAAAAAACTTCAGAGAAGAGTCAAGACCTCAATTCCTTTTTTAGTATAAACCCTCCACCCTGTTGAGTACAACGGTGCATTTGCATCTCATCTTTGCAAAGGAAAATAAATTCAGAGGCAGGGAGTTACTTTTTAGAACACGTAGTAAAACTTGGTTCAAAGCGTTGGGGGGACTAAAAAAGGAGTGATACATTTAGTTCCATGAGTACCCCGTGACAAAGAGGACTTCTTACACTCAATTCCCAACATCGCCTTGTGTGTTTTTACCTGGGGCCATTCCCCTCCCGACGTGGCACGCCTTATGATTTCATTTATGGTGTTTTTCCGGGAATCTGGGTCCACACGGGATACCAACACTGGCTGCAGAGCCCGTAACAGTCCTTTAAAACAAACAAAATTTACAACCAAGCCTTTCTTTTCTTTTCTTTTCTTTCTTTTTTTTTTGGCTACCGCTACCAATGTGATAACACTGGGTAAATCATTAAACAAACTGTATGGAAATTAAAATGAAAGCAAATAAAAGAGAACAACTTAAAAAAGACACACACACACACACACACACACACACACACACGCCCTCTAATTCAACGTTAGTTAGAACTTAGCTTCCGGTTCTAAAAGGAGAGGTGGACATCCCTAGCTAAAACTATTTCATTGGCTTCACAGACATCGGCAGCAGGAATATGAAAAGCAGCCGATGCAATCTGTTCCCTATAGGTCTTCTTCCTCAGTTGACATTAGGCTTTTGACGTGGCAAGATGATCTGGTTTTATTTTAGGGACAGCCTGAACACTGAGCATGTGAATTCATAGCGCACAGGACTCCAAAGCAATTACTAGTCATTTTACTAAAATTCTCGGTACAACAATCTTTGAAATGCATCCCTTCCTAGCACAGGCAACCTAGATCTGAATTTGCCAAAAATCCATTGCCACGCAATTTTCCAGGAAAACGCCCGTTACGCAAAGCAGAGAGTTACACTGAGAAGGAGTGTCGCTCTTAGCTGCATGAGTGACTATCATTTCTGCATGGTACCAAGGCAACATCGGGCGACTTTCACACTCTCAATATCGTCTATGCTTGCCATGACCTTGGGACCAGTTACTTGGAGACTATTACCCTCGGGAGGTGCCCAAGCATCTGGTGGGAAAAACATTCCACTTGCTTCACTGTCTTTTTATGGCAGGAAGTACTTATTGTTCCACATCATCGTTTTCAGAGATTTACACATTGGTCTCTCAGAGAGATTTGGGGGAAAGGAAAAAAGCAGAGGTAGGACAAAACTTGTAGTGTGTTCGTCGGCCTGATCCCTAAAGAGACATTCATGAAGCAGCATGCATCCATCGGGTGCTCCCACAAATTCTGTGGTCACATTTATCCCTCCAAAAGAATCAAGCATGTTTGGTATTTGAAAAACTGGCCTCTGATATATAAGTACAGAAAGAGATGATGGTATAGTGCTAAAGGTACCATTTTAAAAGAATTATATAAGGAAGTCTAATCTTTTTTCATAAAGTCATTCTTTCGATATAGCACCTCATTAAAAGGAAGGTAAATATGTTTTGAGATATTTCATCGTTTTCAAGTGTCTTAAAAATCTGGCAGGAGCCCTGACTGGTTTGGCTCAAGGGATAGAGCGGCAGCCTGTGGACTGAAGGGTCCCAGGTTCGATTCTGGTCAAGAGCGAGTACCATGGTTACCTGCACATCCCCAGTAGGAAGTGTGCAGGAGGCAGCTGATTGATGTTTCTCTCCCATCAATGTTTCTAACTCTCTATCCCTCTTCCTCTCTGTAAAAAAAATCAATAAAATATATTCTAAACAATCTGCCAGTCAACGAAATATGATTTTTACAATGCAGGAACGTGAAAAACTTTGTTACCTTACAAGTACTTACTGCCTATCAGAGGCACCTGCACATTCTCGTTTCGAGAAACCATGGACGGTAGCCCGGCGGCGATGCAGGCAATCCCGTCGAAGAACGTGGAGTGAGGGGCCACCACGAAAATCGGGGCCTCCACGGGGCTGGCGATCTTCCCCTTCACGGTCACGGAGAAGCCCATGGAGAAGAACATGGCCCGGCCCAGGAACCGCAGCACGGGCTCAGTGGCCTTCCTGCGAACACACACACGGAAAAGACAGAGTCAGCTCTGCCCACTGCAGCTAACGCTGGGCTTTTACTCCAAAACACAGCGCAGGACCCCGAACAGATCAGAACACTTCGTTTTAAAACACAAGTAAAGCCGAAACGGGTGTGTCTCAGTGGATAGAGCGTCGGCCTGCGGACTGAAAGGTCCCAGGTTCGATTCCGGTCAAGGGCATGTATCTTGGTTGCGGGCACATCCCCAGTGGGGGGTGTGCAGGAGGCAGCTGATGGATGATTCTCTCTCATCGATGTTTCTAGCTCTCTATCCCTCACTCTTCCTCTCTGTGAAAAATCAATAAAACATTTTTAAAAATAAAAATAAATAAATACCTTAAAAAATCAATAAAATATATTTTTTTAAATTAAAAAATAAAATACAAGTAAAGAAGCATAATTAACACTTTCCTGGAACAAGGCTTTCTGCCAGGAACTACTTGAAATTCCCTACCTATATTCATTCCTTTCATCCTCAACCCAATTTTATACAACCGGTGTCACTTATTGTTATCCCCATTTTACAGATGGGCAAACTGAGGTGCAGAGAAGTGATTTTTTTTCTCTCCAAGGACATATGGCTAGTAAGTGGCTCTATTCTTCTGTGACTCTAAAGTGAACAGAGTGAGTTTTCAACACACATCCCTCTGAGAAATTCAAATAGTACTGCCCTGCCAGGCAAGCACCCTGGGTATGAGTAACAAAGACGCTGCCATCTCCCCAAACACTTTCAGAATTCTCATGCTGAAACTGTCCTCGGCGTTATTTTAGGAATAATTCTTTAAAAGCCAGCCTTCTAAGACATCATCAAGAATCTTAAGAAAATCCACCACCTCGCTGTCACTCCCTTAGACAATTCTGGAAATCTAACGGCTAACATTTCCCAAAGGATAGGTCATTCATCAAATTGTTCCAGGAACCGAAACCGGTTTGGGTCAGTGGATAGAGCATCAGACTGCGGACTGAAAGGTGAGGTTCGATTCCAGTCAAGGGCATGTACCTCGGTTGTGGGCAGGAAGGGGTGTGCAGGAGGCAACTGGTCGATGTTTCTCTCTCATCGATGTTTCTAGCTCTCTATCCCTCTCCCTTCCTCCCTTAAAAAATCAATAAAATAAATTTTTAAAAAAATACTTGATTTTTTTTTTTTTAATTGTGCCAGGAAACACAATTTTGGGCACACAAGACAAGGAAGGCCCAGCCCCTGTCCTTGACAGACTCACATGCATCGAGAAACCAAAACATAAACTCCCTAGAAATGGAAACACGGGACAGACATCTCGGTATGTACATACAATACTACATGCATCCGCCCCTGAAACAACGATGAGCGTTTTAGTAGGCGGCCTTCCCACCTCATTGTCTCAACTATCTCGTAATGCGATAGAGAGGAACTCTGAAGCAACGAGCGACTGCGGAAGCTGGTCTGCCCCTGACGTCACAGCAAGCAGAAGTGAGACCAGAAGCCAGAGGACTTTCCCAGAGGCACGGGGAAATGACCGTCTCTCTCCTGCTTGCCCTTTTCGTTTCGAGTTGAGATCTCTGTGGATGTAGTGATAAAAAGCGCCCTCTCTCCCAGGGTTCCCACAAGTCCTGTTTCTGATTATAGCGATGCAGCTTCTGACAACCACATTCCAGAGTGCCCCCTAGTCACAGTCACGAAAAACTTCTAGGTAAGATACGTTTTTAACGGCTAAAAGGCTAGTGTTTGTGTAATAACGCCAATGTCATCTGTTTCAGAGGAGGCTCCATTGAAGAAACTAGGACTTCCTTTGCCAACCTTTATTTGATCTGTTTCCTGACCTTTTAGGCTGTTCTTTTCCTTATCATGGGTCTCTACCAGCCACTATCATAGCAACCAAGGACATAAGGGAAAGGAATCAGTGGGTGATGAAAAATGTCACTTACAGTATGTTTTTAAGGACAGACAACCTTGAGTTATAAAACAAAGGAGTCTGGCCCTATCCAGTTTGGCTCAGTGGATAGAGTAGGGGTGTCGAACTCAATCAGAGAAGGGGCCAAAATCTAAAATCCAGCCTAAATCGCGGGCCGAATGGTTTACTGAACAGTCATAAACTGTCATTGTGATGGAAACGCAGCGGAGTGCAGTGATGACAGCACGGTGCAGGCCACATTGCAAGGCCTGGCGGGACGGATTTGGCCCGAGGGCCTTGTGTTTGACACATGTGGGATAGAGCATTGGCCTGCGGACTCAATGGTCCCAGGTTCAATTCCGGTCAAGGGCATGTACCTTGATTGCAGGCACAACCCCAGTAGGGGGTGTGCAGGAGGCAGCTGATTGATGTTTCTTGCTCATCAATGTTTCTAACTCTCTATCCCTCTCCCTTCCTCTCTGTAAAAAATCAATAAAATATATTTTTTAAAATAAAACTAAAACAAAGAAGTCTGACTGGCAAGGGTGGAGGTGGCATAATTTCTCCCCGGGGCATTGTGGGCCATGGATTTAATTCCGGTTCAAACGGGCGTCAGTGTGTTTCATGTTGCCATTTGTTCACTCAAACATGAACTTAACGGCCAATTGCCTATTTCCTAAAAAGCTTCTAAAACAGTGTTTCTCAAAATTTTGGGGTACATAATCTCACTTGAGGTTGAGATAAATAGGTATAGACCTTTGTGTACAAAAAATATGGGCATAATTTCAGAAAGTTGAACAGTGCCCTAAAGCCCACCTATGGATTTCTATGAAATCTCAGGAGTCCACGTGAAGGGTCTTCGCTTTTCAGAATAGACGTACATATGGCAACCAGTGGGTTCTGCCCCAAGGGGATGGACTTTTCCTAGTAACTTCAGTTTATCATCAGTCCATTCTCTAGCACCAGGCTAATTACATACTGTGTGACAAGCAGTTCCAGTGGCCTCCATGCTAATGATTAATAAAACTTGGCTCTACTGATGAAACATTAAATTGTTATTAATCATAATTACTAAAGCCCTACCTGGTTTGGCTCAGTGGATAGAGCATTGGCCTGCATACCGAAGGGTCCCGGGTTCAATTCCGGTCAAGGGCACATACCTCAGATGCCGGCTCCTCCCTGGCCTAGGCCCTGGCTGGGGTGTGTGCAGGAGGCAACCCATCGAGGTGTGTCTCTCTCCCATCAATATTTCTCTCTGTCTTTCCCTCTCTCTTCCACTCTCCCTAAAAATCAATGGGAAAATATGCTCGGGTGAGGATTAAAATAATAATAATGATCATTAAAGTAATGAGTTAATAGACTATAATTTGCCCACTTAATTACATCACTGGCTGAAGTATGTAGTTATTACAGAGGCACAAAAGCAAACGCGGAAACTCAGGAAGAACAGCAAAAGAAGCCAGCTATTTTAGTGTCAGGTACACTAACCGGGTCTTAGAGAACCAGGCATCTATCACTCTTCGGCAATAAATCAGAAAACAAAATATTTTAATATTAGGAAGTAACAACTTCCACAAAAGATGATCTGTACTTGGGCAGTAATTCCTGCATATGATCAATTAAGAACAGTCTCACCTGAGAAACAAAAACGAGTAATGAAAATTGAGAAGGGAGCAGTAAGATAAAACTATCGATCGCTAACGGAACGTCTGTAGGGTGACTTACGTAATATTTAGACGTAACTATCTCTTACCTCCTCCAACCCGTTATTGGATGGGTCAGCTTGTCAGGACTGCACATTGTTGAAATCGCAGCAAATGGCCATGCCAGTAATAAAACTAAGCCAAGCAGTAAGGCCCGGACCGGAAGCAGGACAATTCCAAGCAAGAACGTCTGAAAGACAAAGTTGATAAAGAAAATAAGTGGCTGTATCCTTTGTAAAATGTCCCCTTCCAGCCATTGTACATACTGGCCAACCTCTGGTGTTGTTAGCATCTTTAAAACATCAACTTTATTAAGACACTAGAGGGCCCAATGCCCAAAAGTCGTGCAAGGGGCTCTCACAGCCCCAGCTGCCTCGGCCTTCGCAGCCCCAAGTTCATCTGGAAGGTCATCTGAAGGTCGTCCTGACGGTCATTCTGCTGTTGGGTCTAATTAGCATATTAGCTCTTTATTATATAGGATCATTTACATAAAATAAAATGCACCTAGTTGAAGTGTATAGATTATGGGTTTTTCAAATGTATATTGCCAGGCAAACACCGCCACGATCAAGGTATAGAGCATTCCGGTCACCCAACAAGGTCCCTTGTGCCTCGCTGCGGTCAATACACTCGCCCCAGTCCTTGGCCACCACTGAGACTTTCTTTCACTATAGTCTTGCCTGTCCTAGATTTTCATATAAATGGTATCAAGTCCACACCTATGGACTTTTATGCCTGGCTTCGTGCACTTCGTATTTCTGAGATTCCCCCAGGCAGCCCTATGCATAAGTGGTACAGTCTTTTGAATGGCACAGTACCATTCCATTGTGTGGACAGGTCACAGTTCATTTATCCACTCTTCTGTTCGTGGACCGTTGGCCGTATTATAAGTTTTTTTGAACTATGAGGATTAACGTTCACGTCCTTGTGAGAACACATATGTTCATATCACAGGGAGTGAAACTGCTGGGTCAGGGCATGCTTCGCTCTGTAAGAAACTGCCAAACTGGTTTCCCAAGTGGGTGTACCATTCTGCATGTCTCCACATAAGTATGCAAGTTCCTGTTGCCTCACCTCCTCGCCAACACTTGGTGTTGTCAGTCCTTGCGGCCGCACTGGCGGGTGGAGGATGCTCTCGAGGAGGTTTTAACTCGCACGTCCTGGATAGACTGAGCCTGTTTTTCAGGTGTTGGTTAGTCATCCCTTTAACTTCTTAAAATAAGTGCCTGTTCAAGTCTTCGGCCCATTTTTATGGGGCGGTTAGTCTTACTCATATCCATTGGTAGGCGTTCTGTATCTATTCTTTAGAATGGTCTTTTGTTGATCGGCAGGTGTATTGAAAATCTTTTCTCCCATCCCATGGTTTGCCTTTTCGATCTCTTAAGGGTACCTTTTAATGAGAACTGTAATTCTGCAGAGAACAGATGGCGGCAGCGTGTTGACTACAAAGCAGGTCAAATAAAGACAGCCTGGCAAATGGCCAAGAGATAATCCTGAATGGAAGAAAGGACCATCACATAGACCCTGAAGGAAAAGCTGTAATGAGGTTTCAGAATATCATGCGGCTCTTTGGCCCCTGGAGTGTGGCTCTTCCACAAAATACCACGGCCTGGGTGAGTCTATTTTGAAGAAGTTTCATTAGAAGAAGTTTACGTTTAAAAAATTTGGCTCTCCAATGCAATGTCAATCGTACTGTTGATATTCGGCTCTGTGGACGAATGAGTTTGCCGACCACTGTCCTAGAAGGTTCACCGACATTCAAAATGAGCAGGTAACATGGATTTTAATTGAGTACGTTGTCAAATAGGGAGCAACCTTTTTTTTTTTTTTTTTTCTGTGCCTCTTCCATGTTTGCAACAAATAAGAGTACTTAACAGGAAAGCAATGTTGAGTAATTCCGAAAAATTCAGAGGATTCTCCATCATAGTTCTATTTGGGAATATCTCACCTCGGTAGGGAGGCATTCTTTCAGCACTCTACCAGGCTTATCCTCTTCTCTGAGCTTACAGAAACATGAAGCTATATGCTTTTGTACTTGTTTAGTTTTTTTTCTTCTTCTGTGAAATATAAGCTTTAAGTAGGCAGAGTCCTTATTTCTCTTCCCACTGCTGGATCTCCAGAGAATTGCATTGTGCCTGCACATAGTAGGCATTCAACAAATAGTTTTATATGGTAAATGACCACAATTACTAAACTACACACTCATTTCCACCCCATAGTCTACGGGAGAAATGAAAGCCAGGCTACTTTTTTTTCCCCATGTCCCTAAGTAGCAGATCCTTAACGAGTCAAAAAAGAGAAGGAAGGTGAGGGACCAAGCAAAGCCCGGACATGAGATGCAAAAGTGATAAGAGTCCTTGAGCAGGACACTGATCCTCATTCAAGAGAAAAGCTGAATTCAAGTGAAATTTAGCCTGAGTGAGTCGTAGCAAGTCATCCTTCAATGGAAGTCTATCTGTCTTTTAAACGGGGTAATACAGCCAACATTGGTTTTCAATTGCATCTACCTTTGCCTGGACCAGTGGTCAGCAAACTGCGGCTTGCGACTCTGTTGTCTAATGAGTTTGCCGAGCAGCCATACACTACCCTTTACCTCTTTGCCTAATCCTCACAGTTTCCAACTACACAGTAACATGGAGTCTAGCAGTGGTCGGCAAACCCATTAGCCATTAGCCGCATGTGGCTCACGAGCCGCAGTTTGCCGACCACCGACCTGGACCATTCAAGCCATTGACACTTATCTTGTATCTCTGGTCTACTTTTAGTTTAAATAAATACTCAGGCTACATCCAATTCCTTTCCATACAAATAGGCCATTTTAAGCACTACCTTAAAAGTGCAGACAACCGATAGCATAATGGTCCACATTAAGATCAGCGAACAATACCAGGTTTCTCCACCCATGACTTCACTTAATTTTGTTCCTCTTTTGATGTACTTTATTCCAATTTAATAGAAGAGGACAGTGCCCGTCCGGAGCAGAGTCCTCGGCCAGAGTCCTACAGCGAACAGAGGGCAGGACCTGAGATGTTTTCTGACGAAGATCCGAGATCTGTCCACTGTACTTTAGCTCTGGCAGTTAGTGTTTGGAAGTCCCTCGACCGTTAACGGGCTACACTATTAAAAAACAGTCACTGCCGAAACCGGTTTGGCTCAGTGGATAGAGCGTCGGCCTGCGGACTGAAAGGTCCCAGGTTCGATTCCGGTCAAGGGCGTGTACCTTGGTTGAGGGCACGTCCCCCGTGGGAGGTGGGCAGAAGGCAACTGATCAAAGTTTCTCTCTCATTGATATTTCTAACTCTATCCCTCTCCCTTTCTCTCTGTAAAAAAAAAAAATCAATAAATACATTTAAAAAAAAGTCATTCACTCCAGGTGCAATACAAATCCTTATAATAATGGCACTCTGATCCTCTTTCAAAAGTATGACGCCCAGTAGATGGACAGACTTTCATTCAAGTAGGGCGGACTTGACTACAATGAATCTTGTGGGACAGGCACTCCATGTTTCTAAATGTCTACGTGTTTCCAAATGTTTAAGACTCAATGGGAACCTCTCCCAGCTGACAGACGCGAAGATCAAAGCTTCAAACATCTTTCTTTCCCAAGAGGTGTTACTACACATGGTCTTCCTCTTCCTCGTTCACCCCCTTCTTTCACCAGACACCCGTCTGTCATCGCTCACCGCCTCCCCCGCTGCTCAGCCCAGCTCTCCGCCTGCCTCCACTGCCCGGGACGATGGTCTTAGGGCATCAGTCACACGATTTCAAACCCAAACGAAAGGAACTTGTGACATTTCACCCCACCCTCCACCCCCCTTACTGACCGCACCGGACACATGGAGCTTGCAGTCTATCTTGTTCTTTGATCGCGAACCTCACTGAAGGGGAAGTCCAGAGAGTGAGGGTTGACTGTTCGTGGGAAAGGCAGCGCTTTACAAGAAAAGGCACAGGAAGGGACACTTCCTTTTTGCGTGCGGCCATGTTTAACAGGGGAGGAATGTCCCCGCTGCCTCTCATCTTTGAACGTAGGAGGGGTGTTTGGGAGAAGACTGGTACCAAAAAGAAACACTCTAAGCTGACCCTCACCATCCCTTTTCCTAGATCCCATTCCCTACCCTTGATGCCTCTGGATCTTCTCAGTCTTACTTATTGTGCCGACTCCAGACCTGGGCTCTCTGCGTGCTCGCTCACTCTTCCCATCCCAGACCCGCTCAACAAACAAACAACAAACAAATTCCCCCAACCCCCTCTCCTGTGAATGTGACCGCCAGCTACGTTCTCACAAACCCCAAAGGAAGTTCTCACGCATCCGTTCCCCCTTCTCCGCATGGAAAGAGCGTGTCCTCGGCCACTGGCCTGCTCTGCCTCCTCCTGGGAGGACCTGCACCTTCTCTCCTCACACACCCCCTCCCGCCCCAGACCATCCTCCAGGCCACTCCATCCTCGGACCCACACCTGCGCCCCTTGCGGACTCACAGCCCCCGCACACGCCTCTCCTCTCCGATCCATGGCTCTTTCTCCCTCGGAGCCCTTGCTTCCCAGACGCACGCCCCCTTCAGATGCCTCCCCTGTCACACCTAGGGCACCCCACACCCTCTCATCTCAGATCCTCGCCCCTCGCCGGGCTGCCTCCTCTCTCTGACGCCTGACCCACACCTACCCTGATGCACCTTCTCTGGCCCAAGTCCCTCTCCTGCCTCTGCCTCCTCTCTCTGACCCACACCCCTCCCCTGATGCCTCCTCTCTCTGACCCACACCCCCCGCCTGATGCCTCCTCTCTCTGACCCACACCCCTCGCCTGATGCCTCCTCTCTCTGACCCTCGCTCTGACCCACACCCCTCACCTGATGCCTCCTCTCTCTGACCCACACCCCTCGCCTGATGCCTCCTCTCTCTGACCCACACCCCTCGCCTGATGCCTCCTCTCTCTGACCCACACCCCTCCCCTGATGCCTCCTCTCTCTGACCCACACCCCCCGCCTGATGCCTCCTCTCTCTGACCCACACCCCTCGCCTGATGCCTCCTCTCTCTGACCCACACCCCCCGCCTGATGCCTCCTCTCTCTGACCCACACCCCTCCCCTGATGCCTCCTCTCTCTGACCCACACCCCTCCCCTGATGCCTCCTCTCTCTGACCCACACCCCTCGCCTGATGCCTCCTCTCTGACCCACACCCCTCCCCTGATGCCTCCTCTCTCTGACCCACACCCCTCGCCTGATGCCTCCTCGCTCTGACCCACACCCCTCCCCTGATGCCTCCTCTCTCTGACCCACACCCCTCCCCTGATGCCTCCTCTCTCTGACCCACACCCCTCGCCTGATGCCTCCTCTCTGACCCACACCCCTCCCCTGATGCCTCCTCTCTCTGACCCACACCCCTCGCCTGATGCCTCCTCTCTCTGACCCACACCCCTCCCCTGATGCCTCCTCTCTCTGACCCACACCCCTCGCCTGATGCCTCCTCGCTCTGACCCACACCCCTCGCCTGATGCCTCCTCTCTCTGACCCACACCCCTCCCCTGATGCCTCCTCTCTGACCCACACCCCTCGCCTGATGCCTCCTCTCTCTGACCCACACCCCTCGCCTGATGCCTCCTCTCTCTGACCCACACCCCTCGCCTGATGCCTCCTCTCTCTGACCCACACCCCTCGCCTGATGCCTCCTCTCTCTGACCCACACCCCTCGCCTGATGCCTCCTCTCTCTGACCCACACCTCTCGCCTGATGCCTCCTCGCTCTGACCCACACCCCTCGCCTGATGCCTCCTCTCTCTGACCCACACCCCTCACCTGATGCCTCCTCTCTCTGACCCACACCCCTCGCCTGATGCCTCCTCGCTCTGACCCACGCCCCCCGCCCGGTGCCCCCTCCCGGACGCGCACACCCACCTGGATGCGCCTGGCGGTGCCCATGCGCGGGTGGTGCACGAAGGGGTTGGGCACGGGCGGCGGGAAGAAGGACGCCTGGCGGGGCACCATCTGCGGCCGCGGCCCGGCGCCCCCCACGCCCGGCACCGTGGCCGCCACGGCGGCCGCCTCGGCGCAGCGGCTCATGGCGCAGCGGGGCTCGCGCGGAGCGGATCGGACGGCGGGACCCGCGTCGCCGGGGAGCTGGACCAGAGGCGCACGGAGCCCGAGCCCGGCGGCGGGATCTGCGCAGGCGCCAGCTCACCAATGCGGCCGGTCTGGCCCCGCCCCCGGGCCCTGGCCCCGCCCAGTCACTTGGCCCCGCCCCGCCCGCTTAGGTGTGTGGCTGGGATGTTCCTCCTGGGGGATGCAGCTCTGCCCATTGGGACTGTGTGCTTCCCCTTTAAGAACAACGCACCCCCTGAGTTCTCTGCCTCAGGGTTGAGCAGACCTGGACTTGCCATCCATCGCTTTTACTGACTCTGAGAGGCTGGCCAAACCCCTGCCTCCGTGACCCTGCTGCCCCCCCTCTGTAAATGGGGGCCCACAGGCCCTGCATCCAGCCATGGGCGGGGGGAGCCCGGGTTGCTTCAGGAAAGGGAGTGACTGCATCCAGGTGGGTTTTATGGGCTGTGCGTTCTGCTTTTGTTAAAACCTGTCTGCATTGCCCAAACCGGTGTGGCGCAGTGGATAGAGCGTCAGCCTGCGGACTGAAGGGTCCCAGGTTCGATTCCGGGCAAGGGCATGTACCTTGGTTGCAGGCACATCCCCAGTGGGAGGTGTGCAGGAGGCAGCTGATGGATGTTTCTCTCTCATCGATGTTTCTAACTCTTCTATCTCTTTCCCTACCTCTCTGTAAAAAAAAAAAAAAAATCAATAAAATATATTATAAAACAAAACAAAAGACCTGTGGGCACTGGATGTTTATTTCCCAGTTAGAACAGAGGGTCTTGACTAATAGAAATCAATAACAGGAATGGAATCTGTTCCACCGGAAACAGGGACTGATGGTGGGGGAATAGTGAGGAAGGTAAAAACAAAACAAAAAATAAAACAAAAAAACACTCTGGCCCTCCTCGCTAAATGAGGAACCTGGTCCCCCAGAAGGGAAATGACTTGCCCTGTGGCGCCATTTCACCCTGCGGAAGTTCAAGGGCCTGTCTGGACCGAAGTGGGCGGTTGTGGGGAGCGGGAGAGGAGGTTTTCTGAAATCTGAGACCAGTGGGTCAGGCCCTACGTGCCTGGGAGTCGGATGAAGATGGTGGATGGCTTATCCTTGCTGAGCGACAGCTCACAGCAGCCTGCAGGCCGGAGGGGAGCCTGAGTCCGAGGCCTGGGCGGCTGCTCCTGCATCCGTCCTCCCGGCATCGGCATCTTTCATCCCCACCGGCGGAGAGACGTGTGGCCTTCAGCTACCCGCTTCACCGCTCTGAGCTTCTGTTCTCCTCTGGGGGAGGAAAAAGATAAAGTTCTACCCCACAGGGCTGAAATCAGCCCACAGCTTTGGCCTAAGACCGTGGACGGCAAACTGCGGCTCGAGAGCCACATGCGGCTCCCTTGAGTGTGGCTCTTCCACAAAATACCACGGCCTGCCTGGGCGAGTCTATGTTGAAGACGTGGCATTAGTAGAAGTCTGAGTTTAAAAAATGTAGCTCTCTGCCAAAACTGGTTTGGCTCAGTGGTAGAGCGTCAGCCTGCGGACTGAAAGGTCCCGGGTTCGATTCCGGTCAAGGGCATGTACCTTGGTTGTGGGCACATCCCCGGTAAGGGGTGTACAAGAGGCAGCTGGTCGATGTTTCTCTCTCATCGATGTTTCTAGCTCTCTCTCTCTCCCTTCTTCTCTATAAAATATTAATAAAATATATATATATATATATTTTTAAAATGTAGCTCTCCAAAGAAATGTCAATCGTTGTCCTGTTGCTGTTTGGCTCTGTGGATGAGTGAGTTTGCCCAATCCTGGCCTAAGAGAAATCGGGCAGTAGGTCCAGGAGGTCACGTTGGGCCACAAGTGCGGGCGGAGCCCAGAGCTGTCAGCATCCAGGCATTGGATGCATGTAGGCAGAGGTGGTGAAATCAGAAGGTGGCCCAGCGTGCCCCCAGTGTGCCCCCAGCCCAACACCATGAAGGGGTTCCAGGTCATGTCAGTGTCACTGAAGAGAAGAACCCTAAGGCCACCTCTCCCTAGGCCCTGCACCCAGCGGCCCTGGCCCACGCTGAGCCCACCCCGGGAGCAGAGGCTGAGAAGAGGGTATTGCTGGGACAGTGGTATCCCTGAGTTTTGTCCCAAGGCCTCCTCCAGGCAGCCCCCCGGGGCCTTTGTGGTACAGACTTCCCCCCATGGAACTCCCAAAGGGCCGATCCCAAGTCTCAGCCGACCCCCAATTGAAGAGCCCTCCCCTCCAGGGGCATTATGGGAGCTGACCCAGTAAGAGAAGCTAGCGGCGTTTCTCCCCTGGCTGTCTGTGGCTTTTCAGGAAGGGGAGAGGGTCATGCTGCTGCCCCAGGCTCTGGGCTGAGGGCTATTACTCCTCCTCTAGGTCATCTTTGGCCTTGCCTTGGGTTGTCACCTAGTAGCTATGGGACCCTGGGCAAATCACTTTTCTCTGGGCCTCCGTTTCCACATCAATAAAAACTGGCCATGCTCTCTCTAGGTTGTTGTCAAGGTCGCACGAAATGATGCCTGTCTGGTGCCTGGCACCTAGTAGGCCCCCTGTTCATGCCGGGGGATGTTGTTCATTTGTGTTAGAATTGGGATTATTGTCCACGAAGAAACTGAGATTCAAAGAGGCTGCAGTTACAGCCACAGAATCACTCCCTGCTGCTTCAAGGTCCTTTCCCCGGGGCACAGGGGCCCCAGCACACACCCGAGGACCTCTCAGGGGTCACCCTTCGGGGAGCAGGAGTCTAGCCGGTGCTAGCCGCCTCCTCCTCCTCCTCCTCCTCCTCCGGCGGGGACTATAAACACAGAGCAAACACAGCCACTCAATTAGTGTCTTTATTCGTACTGTTGACATTTCCCATGGGGAACTGTTGAAGGGCGAGGAGGGGAGGGCGGGGCAGGGAGCCACGGTGGCTCGGGTTTCCTCCATCCGGTGGAGGACAGGAGGGGGCAGGTTCTGAGTAAGAGAGTGAGCCAGGGCACCATCGCAAGGTGGGCTGGGACGCTTCCATCACTTCCTCCCAGGACTTCAGAAGGCCTGAGTCCTTCTGGCAGGAAATGCGATTGCAAAGTGGAAAAGTAAAAAAAAAAAAAAAAAAAAAAATGATGGAAAGAAAAGGACAAAGTGCATCCAGAGAAGGTTCTAAGGCAGCCAGCAGGGGGACACCAGGTGTCTGTGTGACCTCCTGGCCACGCCTCTCCCCCAGGCCAGGCCAGACCAGGTCAGCCTGCAGGGCCACCAGTGCCCTCTGGAGACAGTCCCCATTGGCTGGGAGCCACAGAAGGTTGTGGAGGGAGGAGAGCCTGAGGTGTGGCAGCACCAGGGCAGCACCAGGGCGGCCCAGGGCAGGGCCGCGTTGAGGACATCAGAGCCTCTCTTTGGAGTGGCCGGGGAGGCCAGTGGGTTACGGAGGGGTCAGGAGCGTCTTTCCTTGGGCACAGGGCACAGTCACTCTCCGGAACCTCCTGTGACCAGGGTGCCGGTGAGAATGCTGGTGAACCACAGAGCAGAAGGCCGCCAGGCCCGTCCGGGGCCTTGCTCGGCGCTCAAGAGATGCCGCCGGCCGGCAGGCGCTGCGGCCAGCTCAGCAGCCCAACCAGTCGTTCTTGATGCTCCCAAGCTTCACGTTCCTCAGGCTGTGATTCTCCAGCATCTGGTAGAACTTGCCCTTGAAGAAGTAGCTGTAACCTGGGGGTTGGGGGGTGGGGAGAGAGAGAGAGAGAGAGAGAGAGAGAGAGAGAGAGAGAGAGAGAGGGGAGGTTGTGAGCACCCCAGGCCTGCTGGCCCTGGGAGCTGCCTGGGAGCTTTGAAAGCAGTGTTTGACCCAGACGGGACCCTCCGAGGTTGGGTAAGAGATGTGACGGTGGGAGTCAGCTCTCGGAGTCGTCTTCAAGAGAGGAATAGAGATCCTCTTAGTAGGGTGACCAGACGTCCCGATTTTTCACAATTTTTCACGATTTCGGGACTTTTTTAAAACGCCGCGGGACGCGGGACAAATTGTTAGAAATTGGGACTGTCCGGCTCAAAGCGGGACGTCTGGTCACCTTATCTTAGGGCCTGTGCTGAAGATGAAAGGAGAGCAGACGTGCTACTAGGAATGTACATAGTGCTCCTCGGAGCACCCTCATCCCTAAACCGGAGGCCACGCACCAGGACGCTGCTCCCTCCTCCCACGGGTTTTATTTGGTCACACAAGGTTTCTTGCTGTTTTATTTTGAATTCCACCCAAGTCGAGGTCAGGGCCACGTGCTCAGACAGCATACGACAGGGGCTCGAACAATAAAAAGAAAATCTCTGTGGAATTTAATTAAAATGGTCTCTGAAAAGCCACGCTGGACTGCCGCCAGGGCCCTCGAGACTCCCAGAAGCCTCCTCAAGAATATGACTTTCAGCCGAGACCAGTTTTGGCTCAGTGGATAGAGCATCCGTGTGCGACAGGTCCCAGGTTCGATTCCGGTCAAGGGCATGTACCTTAGTTGCGGGCACATCCCCAGTAGGGGGCGTGCAAGAGGCAGTTGATCAATATTTCTCTCTCATCAGTGGTTCTCTCTCTCTCTCCCTTCCTCTCTGTAAAAAAAAAAATCAATAAAATATATTTAAAAATATATATATATGGCTTTCAAACCCCAAATTCTACCCTAAATTCTACTCCTCGATGACACTGTTCAGCCAGGGACCAGGGACACGGTGAGTAGAAGGGGGACCTTTGCCACATCCGCAAGAGGCCATGACCGAGCGAGTCCTGTCGCACACGGAGCCATCCCTCTGCTCACGGGAGGCGGAAACAAGGCCTGTGGAACCCAACAGGGCCTGGACCGAGCCCCAGAGTGAAGGCAGGGCACAGAGGCCATGTTCCTGGTCCCCCCGCAGGCCTCCTGCCCACCTCCCCCCGCCCCCACCTCCCTGGCCTCAGGCCCTGCAGCTGTGAGGGGCCTCTCGGGGCCTGACTGCCTGGAGCTGCTGTGTGAGCAGAGGTCAGGGGTCTGGACGCCTTCCCAGCCCCGGGCTGAAGGGGCCGGTCTGTTTCCCCGGCACCACCAGCCTCCCCGCACAATGAGGGAGTGTGTGCTTGCAGGACGGAGGCCCCGGGTGGGGGCGGGGGCCCCTCGAAGGCGGACAGAGGCCCGGGCGGCTCACCCCCGGCCTGCAGGTCCACCACGGCGTCCAGGTCATCCAGGACCGAGGTCCACGCGTCCTCGATGAGCTTGGGGAAGTCGGGATCCATCTTCTTCTTCACCTCGTTGTATCTGCGAGGGACGGGACACCGTGAGCCAGCGGGGCCCGGATGGGAGGGCCTCACTGGCGGCTCCCGGGGGGACCTGGGGAACCAGACCTCGCCTTGCTGGGAGGCTGCTGACGGCTGGTCAGAGAAGGTCTGAGCCCCAGCTCCCTGCTCACTCAGGGCGTGACCTTCACAGGCCAATGCAAACAAGCTTGTGACGACCGCTGACGTGGAAGCAGCAGCGTGTTAACCACCGTTCATTTCCCTTCTCCGTCCCAAGGACCATCCTACGACACCGGGGTTCCTGGAATACCCAGCTCACAGACCGGAGGCTTGAAAAGGGTTCCCAGGCCCTAACCGGTGTGGCTCAGCGGATAGAGCATTTGCCTGTAGACTGAAGGGTACCGGGTTCTATTCTGGTCAAAGGCATGTAACTTGGTTTCGGGCACATTTCCAGTAGGGGGCATGCAGGAGGCAGCTGATTGATGTTTCTTTCTCATGGATGTTTCTGACTCTCTCTCCCTCTCCCTTCCTCTCTGTAAAAAATCAATTAGATAGATAGATAGATAGATATCTTTTTTTTTTTAAGGGTTCCCAGCTTCTAAGGGGGAGTCCAGCCCAGGCCTCTCTGAGCCTCAATTTTTCCAGCTGGAAGATGGGGTTCTATTTCCTCGAATGTGTCGATTCGTGCGTACACCAAAGACAAGAACACTCGCACAGGGCCTCTCCCCGTAGCTGGCAGGTTACTGGGGACACGTTAGCTCCTCTACAAATGGTGATGCCCACAGCAATGGGACGGGCAAAGTGCCCACCACACTTTCCCTGGCTGGCTGGGGCAGATGGCTGCCTTTTCATCTGTCCCGTGGAGATGACAGCGTGTGTCCTGGAGGCTCATCTTGGCCGAGACAGCGAGGTCACCGTGCCGGTTAATCCAGGGTGCACAGCGCAGCTCTCCCACATGCTAAGGCCAGGAGACGCGGAGCGCACCACGCCGGATCGGGCAGCCCTCGTGAGCCGGGGAGGGCTCTGGGCCTGTGGGCGGGGAGCCACCCCTGGGGATTCCTGGCTGGCTGCGTTCTTTCGGAGATATCCATCAGCTTAAGCTGCTAAGTGTCTTAGCAGCCTGTCTGGAATTCCACCCTCTGGATGCCTGGGCAGCCGGGGGCGGGGAAAGGGGGAGAGGAGAGGGCCCTTGGGAAGAAAGCAGGATTGTTTCAGGAACGACAGACCCAGGGCCGGAGGCAGCCACAGAGGAACGTGAGTGGGTGAGGACACTCCGCCACCCCATCCTTGCACAATCACCTCCTCCCCGACCCCATGGCCCTCAGGGAGCCATGGAGGGGCCCCAGGGGGAGGGGACAGGAAAGGCAGGTACGATCCTGGCTCTGTGGCCAACAACACACCGTGAACCACAGTTTCCTTCCCTGGGAACGAGCACAACATTCAGTCACCCCGAGGCTGCTGCTCACTGGCCATTCCTAGCGATGGGGCCGCTGCCCCTGAACTTGACCCTGACCTCTCAGAACTGACCCTTCCCTCTACCTAACCTGGAGCAGAGAGCTATCTGCTGGCAAGCTGGGCCCTGATTCGGATGCTGGGAGAAGCAGGTGCACCCATTTCTCAGTCTTCATCATATGTTGCCTTCTCCCATCCCTGCTTCTTCCACCCCATTGCTTGAGACACACACACCCCCACACACTATTTTGGGGGCACAATGTAGAACAGTGAAAAACAGCATGTCCTCTGGGACCCAGAGTTCCAGAGTCCAAAGCCCACACTGCCACTCCCTGGCTGTGTGACTTTGAGCTACATACTGAACCTCTCTGAACCCAAGGGTCCTCCTCTATAAAGTGGGAATGCGAAGAGCATCCATCTCCCAAAGCCCTCGGAAGGGTGTCTGTGGGAGAAGCTGCCATCTTTCTTTTCATTACCCTTCCTTCAGGGAATCATCCCAAATCGGGAAGCTCCAGACCAGACAGGGGCCCATCATCCAAACTGGGTCTCAAAAGAACGGGTGGTCCAGAAAGAAGCTCACTACAGATGGATTCACATGCCTTTCAGCATAACGATCAGTGCTTGTCCCATTTTTTATTCTTATAAGTATAGTTCCAGTAGGACATGATCTCACTCATCTGGGGGAAATGGTGAACAACATAGACGGTTGAACAAGAACAGACCCGGAGAGAAGGAGCCATGGGTCAGACTGTTGGACCTCAGAGGGAGGGTGGGGATAAGAGGGAGAGATTCACCAAAGGACTTAGGAGCCTAACCAGTGGTCAAGGTCAATAGGGAGGGGTGGGGGCATGAGTGGGGGATTGGAATGGGGGATTGGGGACAAATATGTTGATACCTTAATCCACATATGTCAAACACAAGGCCCGCGGGCCAAATCCGTCCCGCCAGGCCTTGCAATGTGGCCCGCACCGCGCTGTCATCACTGCACTCCGCTGCGTTTCCATCACAATGACAGTTTATGACTGTTCAGTAAACCATTCGGCCCGCGATTTAGGCTGGATTTTAGATTTTGGCCCCTTCTCTGATTGAGTTCGACACCCCTACGGGCTTAATCAATCAATCAATCAATCAATGAATAAAGAATTCTGAGAAGGGGAAGGTGGTTCTAACCAGAATTGTGCTCATCAGACGCCTACGTCCTCCCTCGGTGGCTTCTCCAAGGGGCGGCCAGAGCGAGGGCACCCAGGGCCCACCAGCCTCCACACGTGACCCCGGAGGCATGCAGCTGCCGTGTCTGTGGCCACGCCGCCTGCTCCACGGCCCCCTTACCTCCAGAACTTCTTCCCCGCAAAGATGTACGTCTTCTTGTTCTTGCTCCAGTTGAAGGCGGCGTCCACTCGCTTCACGCTGGGGGGCAGCCCCAGGCTGGTCAGCGGCTTGGGGTACCCGGGCTCCAGGGTGCTGGCGGAGTAGACCCAGTACTCATCGCCTGGGGTGGAAGCCAAGAGCCGGTCAGGGGCCAGCCGGCCCGTTCCTCCCTCAGCGGTCTGCCGGGGGACCCCGTAGTGGCCGCCGTCACAGGGAAACGCCTGGGGTCAGAGCCCCGGTACACGGGTGACAGTTGGTTACAGAAGGTGGCTGGCCGAGGAGGGGACTGGAAAGGGGTCCAGCCCTCACTCCACTCACCAGCCACGTTCTGTGGGTGCCACGCCTGCCACGTGAGGGCACCTTTTTCTACTCTGCTCAGTAGACCTGGGGACCAGCAGCGCCCTGGCCACAGCCCACGATTCCTGGGGCTAAGGGGCCTGGGAGCCGGCCAGCGGAATAGGTAAGCTGCCCCTGTGCCCCAGCTCACACCTGCCGGTCCTCCCTCCTGAGTCCCAGCGCTGACGGCAGCCCCGTTACAGCCGGTGTATGAGCCCTGTGAGGGCAGGGCCTGGATCCCCATCCCGCGGCCGGTGCTCACAGCCACGCTGGATAAAAGCAGGGCTCCCCACACATCAGCCACGTGATCCTCTCTTGACGATTTCGACCACTTTTTTTTTTTTTTTTTTTTTTGATTTTTTATAGAGAGGAGGAGAGAGGGATAGAGAGCTAGAAACATCGACCAGCTGTCTCTTGCACACCCCCCTACTGGGGATGTGCCCGCAACCAAGGTACATGCCCTTGACCGGAATCGAACCCGGGACCTTTCAGTCCGCAGGCCGACGCTCTACCACTGAGCCAAACCGGTTTTGGCGATTTCGACCACTTCTAGAGACTCCTTATACAAGTACTTACTTTTAAGGAAAATTCCATTTGAAATGTTTAAAAACATGTGCATTTTAGCCGAGGCCGGTTTGGCTCAGTGGATAGAGCATCTGTCGACCTGTGGACTGAAGGGTTCCCAGGTTTGATTCCGGTCAAGGGCATGTGTCTGGGTGGCGAACACATCCCCAGTGGGGGGAAGGGGTGTGTGTGCAGGAGGCAGCTGATGGATGTTTCTGTCTCACCGATGTTTCTAGCTCTCAATCCCTCTCTCCTCCTCACCGTGGAAAAATCAATAATATATATATATATATATATATATATATATATATATATATATATAATTTTTTTTTTTTTTAATGTTCACTTTAAAGTTTAAAAATAAAAGCAAATTATGTGTGTGTTTTTCAATTCCAACTGAAGCTGCTGCCTGCTGGAGGCTCTCGCTGGCGTTAGAGACAGTGGCGCGCAACCGCAGCGTTCCTTCTGGAAAAGGGGTCAGAAGGAGGGAGAGAGAGCTCAAGGTCACTCCATGCTCGTTCCGTGGGCCGGTGCTCTCCGATGCTGGGGCCGGAGCCAGCCTCCCGGACGAAGCCCACGCTTCCGGAGGTGCAGGTGGGAAGAACGGGTCCCTAACGCGGAGGGAGGGAGCACCCCCAGGTGCCCGGGAATGGGGAGGCAGGGCCCCGAGGGGCCGAGGGCCCGCTGGCCGCTTCCCACGCACCTGCGAAGAACACGGCCTTCTCCTCCTGCGGGGCCTCGTAAACGGCGTCGATCTTCTCCGGAAGCTCAGGCCAGAACGTGGCCACCAGCAGGGGCCCCGTGGGCTTCTCGCCCAGCCTCACTGTCCGCCAGATGAACCTGAGGGGAGGAGGGGGACGGTGGAGTGGAGGCGGCCCTTCCCCAAAACGGACGGACAGACGGCCGGGCGGCCAGCCCCACCAGGCTCTTGGCTCCTCCCGGCAGCAGCCAGGAGCTCACGCACCTCTGTTGGCTTTGCCCTGGCGGTTCCCCCCGCCCCCGTCTCCGCACCCTCCCGACCGGCCAGCCCCTGCACCACGCCGTCCATCTGAGTCCACGTCTCCTCACAGGCCCCTCCGAGCGCTGCCTCCTCGCCACCGCCGCCCTGCTCTGGATGTGCCCACAAAGCCTCTGACGCCGCGCCTTCCGTTCTGCCCTGCGTTGCTGTCGGGGTTCTCTGCCTCAGTTTCCCAAACCAGGCTCGCGATGCTCGGCTTGAACGTGCATCGGAGTCGTCAGGGGGATGTGCTCCAATGCAGAGTCCTGGGGCCCACTCCCGGAGATCACAGGCAGAGGGCCTGGGGGTGGGGCAGACACCCACACTTTTCACACGCATACCCTAGGGCCGTGGTCGGAAAACGCATTAGCCCGCAGAGCCAAATGTCAGCAGGACAACGATTGGAATTTCTTTCGAGAGCCAATTTTTTTTAAACTTATTCTAACGCCACGTCTTCAAAACAGATTCGCCCAGGCCGTGGTATTTTTGTGGAAGAGCCACACTCAAGAGGCCAAAGAGCCGCATGTGGCTCTCGAGCCGCGGTTTGCCGACCACAGCCCTAGGGGGTTTAGGGTAGAAGGCCCATGGACCCCTCTGAGAACACGGATCTAGGCATTAAGTAGCCTGTCTACCCACAGCTCCTCAAGCCTAACCAAGTACTTGGCACCACGGATGCCTAGTGATTAGTTGTTGGTGATACCAGCTGACACGATGGGACACACAGACGCTGTACTGGGTGTTGTTCCTCGGGCGGAGCTCACCTAACCCTTACAGCAGCCCTGAGACAGGTGGGGAAATATGTCCCATTTCACAGATGAGGAAACTGAGGTAAAGATATCTAATTAACTATGATCAGGCCACCGGTAAGCAATAGGTCTGGAAGTCTAACCCAGGCCGTCTGGCCCCCGAGCCCGCTCTGTCAGCTAGTATGCTCTATGAATGGATGGCTGGCTGGATGGGTGGATAGAGGAGGAGGAGGAACTGATCCTGGATGATAGATGCGTAGGTAACCGATGGGTAATGGGTGGATGGACAGGTAGATGAATGGATGGATGGGTATGTGTGTTTTCACGGATGGATGATGGATAGGTTTTTAATGCACCCTCATACCATCTGCCAATATCCAGGAGGGCCAGGGCTGCGGGACGGGTCTCAGCCCTGGGTCGATAGAGGGGGGGCCTTTATAGCACCAATGACACCCCCTTTCTCTTCCCTGTGGTCACTTGCTCCCCGGACACAGGACAGTTTGGCCACTGGAGGTCAAGGCCATTCTGGGAGGCGGCCTGGGACAGCCTGGAGGATGCTTCTCAACGTTCCCCTCCATCCCTGTTAGAAGCACAGAGCCACTGAAACCGGTGTGGCTCAGTGGATAGAGCGTCGGCCTGCGGACTAAAAAGTCCCGGGTTCGATTCCAGTCAAAGGCATGTACCTTGGTTGCGGGCACATCCCCTATAGGGGGTGTGCAGGAGGCAGCTGATTGATGATTCTCTCTCATCGATGTTTGTAATTCCCTATCCCTCTCCTTTCCTCTCTATAAAAAAATCAATAAAAATATATGGAAAAAAAAAGAAAAAGAAAAAAAGTAGCAGAGTCGTGTCTGTTGCCACCTGACTCTGCAGGGCCGCCCTGAGGGTTGGCCTTGGGACTCCCTCAGATGTGATGTGAGCTTCCATCAATGGGACACCCGCAGACCTGATGTGAGCCTTGAACTGGGCTTGTGCGGCCCGGCTTGGCCTCCTGTGCCTCTGCCATCGGCCACGAGCGCCCACAAACCCCAGGAGAATGAGTGACACGCCCAGCCACCCTGCACCCATGCCTAGTAGACCCACAGACTAGGACAGCGGTCGGCAAACCGCGGCTCGCAAGCCACAGGCGGCTCTTTGGCCCCTTGAGGGTGGCTCTTCCACAAACTACCGAGGCCTGGCAGAGTCTATGTTGAAGAAGTGGCGTTCGAAGAAGTTTAAGTTTAAAAAATGTGGCTCTCTAAAGAAATGTCAATCGCTGTATTGCTGGTATTTGGCTCTGCTGACTAATGAGTTTGCCGACCACTGGGCTAGGAGAAAGCAAAGGAGATGCCTGTGGGGGTGAGCCCCTGAGACCCGGAGGTCATGTGACCCACGGCAAACCCTACACTGCGGGCCCTTCCAGGAAGCGCCCAGTGGGGTCCCTGGGCCAGGGCTGGGGCGCCAGCAGCGGGCCCCCACTCACCGGTCCTTGAAGAAGAAGATCTCGCCGCGGATCTGAGCGATGCCGTCGAAGACGATGTCTTGGGTGCAGATCTCGGGAGTGACGGGCCCCAGCGTCGGGGAGGGGCCCGGGCCGGTGTCAGTGTCCGGGTTGGGCCCTGGGGGAGGACACCTGACCTCAGACCCTCCCCCAGCCCCAGGGGTCCTCCCCCTAGGCTCCCACGAAACACTATGTTGGCCTTCGTGTAAGCGGGGGAGGAGAGGGATATGATGCCTGGACGTGGGGAGAGGGGAGCGCAGAGAAGCCAGAACCCCATGGACCTTCACCCTTTATACGGCTCTTCATGGACATCACCTGAGTTGGCCCCCACTTCACCCCTGGGAGGCACTCCCACTTCACAGGTGGGGAAACTGAGTCCAGAGAGATGAAGACCGGCTCCCTCTCTCACAGCCGGTGAGGGGCAGAGGCAGCAGACAGCCCGGTGCCTCCCCCTCCATCACGGGTTCAAGTTCACCCCTGGCTCCCCCAGCCTCTCGGCTCAAGCACCACATGCACTCTTTCGGCGTGGTCCACGCAGCACCAGTACCGTTAACACATCGACATTTTCTAGAACATGGATCTAACTCTTTAGGCTCCAGTCTCGTGGCAAGCACTAATAATAAAGCAAGCACCGGTCGCAGGTCCTCGTTGTACTGTTCCGATGACACATGCAAATGAAAGAATCATCGGGGGAAAACTAGAAACCTGCACGCCTATGTCATCAAGGCCATGGCAACGCTGGGAAATTCTGCTCCGCGTGGAGCTAAGTTTCCTGGATCCTAAACCTTGCAGGGAACGGTTGTAGGGTTAAGCCTCGGACTGACCTGCTGGCAAAGTCGCAAACCAGTCCCAGCGTGGAGGGCACAGCCCTCTAAGAATAACTAAGTTTGATCTGGTGACTGCTCCCCAGATCCTTCCTGGGTAGCTAGTGG